>NC_081557.1:154214308-154473407 GCF_022355385.1 Mustela nigripes | reverse complement strand
GAAGCCTGGGAATAAAGTTTGAAACAAGATTAATAAAGTTCTTTGCCTAGGATACGGTTTTACTTTTTATTTCATTAACACTGATTTGTACATGGAAAGCAAAGTTGTTTATAGAAAGCTAATCATGGCATGTAATATGGCTGGTAATCTTTGGTGAAATTTGATTAAAGATTTTAAATGGCCGTATAATATTAAAAAAAAAAAAAAAAGAAGTAGGAAGGCGTTAAGTGAAGAGGAAGGTATCAGACATGTGAATGGGAGGATAACAAGATGAGCCAAATTCCAGAACTGGACGTGAACACGACATGTTTGAAGAGTAATGAGAGAAGAGGAGCTTCACAAAAATTAAGTATGAATATCAGCAGAATCATTTATCTGGAGTATGAAAAGTTCACTGAGATTATTTCAGATACCACATTTAGTTTAGTTCAGGAAAAGGGAAGTACCCTTTTCCAGCCACTTGTCTCTGGGAAGCTCACTGTACTTACAAAGCAAAATACTGTAAAAGATAGAGATCCAGATCTCAGAACCCAGTGGTCTTCTATTAAACCAGACAATGAAGAATTTGGAAAAACATCAGAACATGCCCCTGTCTTTGCTATTTTTTTTTAATTTGGGGGGAAAATAGTTATTTTTCATAAAATTATTTTATTTAACATATAATGGCTTTAGTGCTATTATATTTTTCAAATATCTGTTTCAATTACTAATGAAGTAAGTAATAATTGATGCAATGCACAAAAACAAAAGCTATTCCAGGTCCTTAACAATTTTTAAGAGTTCCCCCAGCTGCTAGGTTTGGACAACAGACAGCTTTCAACTGAATCCCTCTTCAGAGCTTGGCCTCAACTCTCAGCCTTTGCTGCTTTGCCAAAGCAGATCATAACCCCTTCTTAGGGCAGCCTGCATCAATCGGTCAATGTGAAAGTACAGAGATTGCTTCCAATTGCATCAATTTCGGACAAACAGGAAGGACCATCTCAGCCTGAGAGGTCACTATAGGGTCAGCTAAGGCTCTGCTGTAGTGAATCATAGTGCAACTTATCCTTACACCCAGTCCTGCTTCCTTCATTCTGCACCCCTGTATTGTATGAATGGAGATTTCTGTGATTTGTCCTGCAAAATGACCACCCTGACCTGCACATACCAGGCAGGCTAAAGAATGTTATTTGTGAAACTTGTCCTGCGTAAGTGATCTTAGGAGCCTGATTAGTTGACACTGGCTGGCCTTAAAGTCAGAACTGGCCCTTCTGTTCTAGAGGCCAAGAGCTATAAATCTTGCTTTCCATCCCCTCCTGCTCCAGGCTGGGCTGGTCCCCGAGAATGGAATCTGGGAGGGGAGGCAAGCACACCTAGCCCAGGCTCCTTGAAGGTGTAGACGAAGTAACATAATGCGGCTCACTCAACTCGCACGTAGGCAAACAAATGTTTAACTTCAGACCCCGTCATTTGCCCTATAAGATGGCCCTTATGGGGATGGTCAATTGGAAGTCTCACCTGAAGGGAGGACACTCCATTGGGGACTCCAGCTGGGCTGTCTCCACGGGGCTTCCCCAGGTAATGAGATTGGATGTTGTTAAGTACCTGATTTGACATAACTTTTTGTCTTTTGCTCCTTTACTGCTTACCACTGCCCTCATCTGGGTGCAGATTTCCCCTCCCTTCTTTCTGCTTCTAGTACATTTTTATAATATCAATAAAGTAGTTGTCCCCCCTTCAAAACTGAGAGTATGGCTGCTATGAAACTTTTCTTCAGAATACTCCTCATAGGTACAGTCCATGAGAGGGCCATTGGTAACTGGAATGATTAGAATGCTACAAACAAAATCAGTCAAGAGATGGGTTCCTTGTGAAAGCCAGACAAGACTGTCTCAGTATCAGTTCGAACTGAAAGACCACATTTTCCAGGTATAGGGTCTTCTGGTAGGAAGAGTCTCAAGGACCTCCTTGTATTTAGTATTTTAACTTCACATCTTTCAGTTTAAAGCTCTGAACCACCAATAGGGCGATTTTATTACTATACTAGAAAACCCTGGCTTACAGCCTTGGCTGCTGGGTTGGCTTCTGGGAGGCCCACCGCTGCTCAAGGCTGCTGGCTACCATAGCTGAATGTTTATTCTAACAATGCTGATTTGAAGTGGTGCTTTGAGATCTGGAAAGCTGGCCTTCACTATAATGGTCTTCCTCTCACATTCACAAACACCAGGAGCTTCATTTGGCTGGTAATGTTTTCTTGACACATACCCCAGTTTTAATTTAAACTCGATTTTAATTTTCACAACCACTCTGTGAAAAGGTACTAAAAGTATAGGGTTTTAAGCTCAGAGATGTCAAAATACAAGAGAGTAAGCATCCCCCTAAATCCAGATCTTTTAATTCCAAGTTCTATTTTCTTTCCACTTTCTCTCATTTCCTGAGCTGAGCATTACACATGTCTAGCATTTTACTACACTGTATCAATAAACAATCTATAACTTGCTTACTTTTGATTTTAGCCTTGGAGCCACAATAAATATCAGTTATTGCTGTCGATGATGAATGCAAAAGTTGGACTTATTATTGAGGGTATTTACAATAAATCTTATACAAAAAAATAATAACCTCCAAATTCACTTGTTTTATCCATATGTATTTCCACACACTGGACCGACTTCAGCAAAGTGCACACACACATATCATCAGAAATGACTACTTTCCTGACAATCTGAGCAAAGTAAACTCCTCTGCTCAATATCTCTGCTCAAAGACATGAATCTAGGGGACATATCCTGAAGGATAGGAACCAGAATGATGTCATTCTTCTTGCATAATGATATGGGCAATAAGAAATTTACAGATTTTTTTTCAAAGTCTTTAACAGGCTATTGTAATTCTTACTTAAAACCAACTATTTAAAATTAACTCCAAGAACTGAGATAAACACTGGCTGAGATTAGCCATATTGTACCAATGAAAGCAGAATCGTTAGTTTAATTTGGTCGTAAGTGTTTTTAACTCGTTTTATATTTTCTTATATGACACACATGGAATCCTAAATTTGTAATCTGGAATATCACTTCCCATATCAGTTATCATAAGGAGAAATCTTTAACCAAATCTACACAACTAAAATAAATAATTTTACTTTTGGCTTCAGGCCCTCTAACTCAGTAACACCTCTCAGTTAAATTAATCAAGCCAATAGACAAAATAATCATTTAGTGAAAGGTCTATGTTTGGAGCCAAAAATCTCTTAGAAGGAAACAAAATACATAATTTTCAACTTAAAGAAATTCCAGAATCTAATATGCAAGAATATATTAGTATCACTCTACTCAGGGTGCAGATTATGTGTGATTTATGCCATTTACCAGTGGATATTTTCGCTAAAAAAGACTATAAATAGTCGTTTATCTGATATGTCGTTTGCAAATATCTTCTCCCATTCTGTCAGTTGTCTTTTGACTTTGTTAACTGTTTCCTTTGCTGTGCAAAAGCTTTTGATCTTGATAGAGCGTACCATGCTTAGCGAAATAAGTCAAGCAGAGAAAGACAACTATCATATGATCTCCCTGATATGAGGAAGTGGTGATGCAACATGGGGGCTTAAGTGGGTAGGAGAAGAATAAATGAAACAAGATGGGATTGGGAGGGAGACAAACCATAAGTGACTCTTAATCTCACAAAACAAACTGAGGGTTGCTGGGGGGAGGGGGTTTGGGAGAAGGGGGTGGGATTATGGACATTGGGGAGGGTATGTGCTTTGGTGAGTGCTGTGAAGTGTGTAAACCTGGTGATTCACAGACCTGTACCCCTGGGGATAAAAATATATGTTTATAAAAAATTAAAAAAAAAAGACTATAAATAGGATAGAGAAAATAGTAAGGTTCTGCATATTGAAAGAACTTATAGATTTTATGCCTATTTTTTAAATGCCATAAATACTTCTAAAAAGCTTTAAATATCTGACAGACTAGAATTGTGTACAGCATCAGAGAACTAGATACAAACTTGAAGAAGACAGAATTTAGTTCAATAAGAAAAAGGGAATTTTAAGGACAACAGCCATTTAATAAAAGTGCAAATACTCTCTGGAAAACAATATGGAATTTCCTCAAGAAGTTAAAAATAGAACTACCCTACGACATGGCAATTGCGCTACCAAGTATTTACCCAAAGGATACAGAAATACTGATTTGAAGGGAGACATGCATTCCAATGTTTATAGCAGCATTATCAACAACAGCCAAATTATGGAACAAGTACAAATGTCCTCTGACTGATGAATGGATAAAGCAGATTTGGGGTGTGTGTGTGTGTGTGTGTGTACACTCAGTCATAAAAATGAATGAGATCTTGTCATTTGCAACAATGTGGGTGAAGCTAAGAGTGCATTATGCTAAGTGAGATAAAAAAGTCCGAGAAAGCCAAATACCGTATGGTATTACTCAGACTCAGAATTTAAGAAACAAATTAAATGTTTGTTTAATTTGTTAAAATTAAACTATAATTTTAATTTAGTTAAAATTAAATAAACTATAGAGAATAAAAGGAGTGGAGCGCAGGGAGGTGGGTAGGGCGATGGGTTAAATAAGTGATGGGTATTAAGGTCAGGCACTTGTGATGAGCACTGGATGTATGTAAGTGATGAATCATTAAATTCTACCCATTAAAGCTAATATTACACTGTATGCTAACTAACTGGAATTAAAAAAAAAAACTTGGAAGAAAAAAAATCAATCAATCAATAAAAGTACAGAGAGCTCTTACAGAATCTTCTTAGAGTTGTAAACATGAAATAATAGTCCTCACATGAAAAGGGACCATGTAAACCATGATACATAATAAAATCCCAATAAACATAAACTTCCCAATTTCCCTATCCCTGAATATGAACTAATTTATGGAATAAATTGATACGGTTGAAAAAAAGAGAAGGAAAAAGTTATAAAATGTTTAATTATGAAAATTATAGGTAAAAATAGTCATAAAAAGCACTCCTCGTGCTTAAAAAAATTTTCCTGATGTTTTAAGGCATCAGGAAAAACATATGAACACACCCTAAGAATAAATATTTGAAAATAATAATTATCTGCAAGCTTATATATAATCATTACATCCTCCTTATTTTCAGACACGATTGTTTGTATTTCTCATTTCTAACCCACCCATCATTAATTACCTCGTTTGGTGTCTTCAAGTTCACTCCCTGAACTGGTTAAGAAAATGATTCAGAAAAAGTGTGGCACTTCCTTTTCTATCAATTAAGAAGCCTAGGTGACAGTTAATTTTTCTTTCTTAATCATGGCACATCATTTTGATTAAAGGAGAATCATGCAATCAGCTCAAACAGATTGCATCTCTGGTCCCTTGTTCCTCATGTCTACCACATTTATTAAAATAAAAATGCACTCTGAAGAAGGTAGCAGATTCCAGAATGAGACACAGAAAAAACAAAACAAAATAACTCTGTTAATTTCAATGCAATACGAGTATCAATCCCTACATTCACAAGGACCACTTAACCAACGACCACTTGCTACAAGTAAGATTTTCTGTTTCTATGAATTGCTCTTATTACCTTATGTCACTTTTCACACTACCCCGTGCACAAAGTTACATGGATATTACACAAGTTGGCAGTTTGGATAACGATTATGAAAAAACTGGCCTGCTTAGGAAATGGATTGTTCATAAATTAGGCTGTGTGACTTCAATAGCTAATAAATTATGGTACTTTATGACTGAGTATAATTATATACTTTATAATGTGAGAAAGGTAAACCAATTGCCAAGTAAAGAAAAATAGCTAAAATTAGCATAACTCAGTGCTTTACTTTCTCCTGGGAGTATCTTTATCATTATTCCCCATAAAAGATTTAATTGGTAAGTTAATAATTATTCAGTAATCATTCACTAATGGACATATTTTAATTATACAATTTTAAGAAACAAGCAAAAGTAAAACTTAATACATAACTGGATGAGTAAAATAGAAGCAGTGATGAAATGCTGAGAATTTAATTTAGAAGTCTCTCAACCAAATTGGAATATAAAAAGTTTACCTCAAATATCAACAAAAAAAGTAATATTCTATTTTGCATTCATACAATAATAAAAAACATTCGTTTTTTCATGTAAGGTATTTATCCCTATAACCTACAACCACTTACTGAATTCAATTAATCCATTTAAAATTACATGGATAATAATACTAAAAAGCACACATATTCATTGCACTATCCTATTTAAAACTTCCTACAAAATTCTGTTATACAATACGTAACTCTCTCTGACTAGCTCTGCCTTATGTCTCTCCCCCTATCAGATTCCACCTTCAATTCAAAATTCCTGGCCTCACATATATGTTTTATGCATTGACGGAATTACTCATGAATTGCTCTAAGTCTAAATTTTTGTTCTCTTGTGCTCACTTAATGGATGTATTAAGTACCATTATCCAAAACTTAGAAACAAGGCCAAAAAGATGACTACACACTAAACTATTTTTAAAATGCTCTGCCAAGAATTACTGAATTCTGTAGAACATTATAGTATTATTTCATTTTGCTATTTACTATTACTATTAATTAAGGGCTGCAGCTAAGTGAAGTCACATGGTAACTTGTAGATTTGCATCCAGTAAAGATACAAATGTTCTTGCTGATAATGAATTATTGCCCTGTAGAACATTAGCTGTTCTTCTATTCAATTTTGTAATCTTATTCTAACATTATCTTATTAAATTTCTATAAATACCTAATTTCTAATGCTTTTTAAAGAATTTACTAATTTCTCTTAATTAGTTGAGTAAATCTTTGATTCTTGCCCCATCTATATTTGTATAAACTTTTAAACTTTCTGAAATGTTTTAAACTTTTGGAAAATTGTACCTTTAGATAACCCACTGAGATATCCTAGTGGACTCACATGCCAGAATCGATTAAACTGCATTGTTAGAGAATTCACTTCACAGTCTGTTTGAGGCCAAGCATGTCCTGTCTTGGATACCAAAGTGATTCCCAAGTGACAACAGTATTTTACCTTTGCTGACTCTGTTTTTCTGGTTTTTTTTTTTCTTTCTCCTGGTTTTATAATGGATTTGTTTTGTTTGGTTGGTCGGTTTGGTTCCTTTTGTTTGTTTTTGCTTCTAACAAATTCTGTTTTTTCTTTCTTATCTAACTCCTGCTGAGTCTGTCTGGTCTCAAACCACTAAGCCAGATACAACTATATAGTTGAGAAAGCACCCTATGTTAAGTCATAGCTTCAGCTATGCTCCTTTCTACACCCAAGTGAGGAACTAGTAACCAATGGACCTAAGCCAGTTTCAACAACATGGTCTAGGAAGCCCCTGTGTATATGTGAGCCCCTGAGTATAGTTTTATATGATCAATAAATCCTTATTTGTGAGGCATCTAATTTAATGGTCTGATCATTTACTATCTCCACTGATGCTGGAGATCTAGTATCTCCTGAAAAGAGACAACAGAAAATCTGACTTATTAAGAGATTTTGTCTGTGGAGTTAAGAGCTCAAATTAATTAAAATTGTGTGCCCACTGAAAAGGAGGGCAACTCTTTGAGATCTGGATAAAGGTAAATCAGAAGTCAGGTTCTCAAAAAATAGGGTCTCAGAGTCTCATGGAAAGAACTGCACTGTTAAATATAGTTAATCTCTGGAAGGACAGGGACCTTAACAAATTTTGGAGACCTCAGAAGAAAGGAATTTGCCAAATTTATAGTTACTACAAGTGATATCTAATGGAGAAGCAGGTTAGAATTTCTAGTCTAGAAATTTCTAGAAAGCAAATAAAAGCTTTAAAAGATCTAGTCCTACATTTCTTAATGACAGTTCTAGATAGCAGTTACTCTGTACCCTAAGCTCAAGGAGGAACACAAATTAACTAACATCTCCTACTGCATGAATGCAAATAGTAAGTCCATTAAAAAAAAAAAAAAAACCATCAGGATCAGCCTTTTTACTGAGATCAATAATCTTAATATAATAATTATATCATAAATATGGTATAGTAATGTTTATAATATGGTAGCATACAATACTATGTTACAGTACTCTTTGGAAAAATACTTGAGATCTAAGAGAGCAATGTTAAGAAAAAGATATCCAAATATTAGGAATAAGGCCAAGAGGATGATTGCATGTCTTGTTAATGTCTATTGGAAGATTAAATAATTCTCAAGGGGACTGTCCTGATTTTGATTTTGTCATCTGCTGTTAATCAAGGGCACAGACTCTGTGAAGTTATATGTTAATAAGCAGATTTGTGCCCAATAGAGATACAAATGTTTTTGTAAAAAAGAGCTTATTGCACTATAAGACATTAATCAGGTTTATAATCACAGTATTATTCTAATATTTCTTTATTAAACTTCCTATAAATAACCTGTTCCTCAGATATCATTTGAATAGCTCTAATTTTCACTGGTTCCCTGACAGATTAATTAGAACAAATCTTTGACCTGTGTACAAAAGTCATATTTTTTAAAATTATCATTTTATAGCAGCTATTTAAGACACTACTTATTTTATGAAACCTTTTGTGAACACTCAAGAATTTACTCATTTGTGCCACTATCCTACTGTAATAATTTACTTATTGTCTATTTTGTTTTGCTATACCTAAGAGCCCTGGTGACCTAGACCCTGTTGATATTTTTGCTCCATTTCCACAGCTTCAAAAAATCAATTACATAAACATCAATTAATAAATGATAACTAAATACATGAATAAGGTAATTAATAAACTTAAAGCTGAATTTTATTTATTTCTTCATTGCAAAATAATCTGGGTTCCTCTTACTTGAATCTTTGTGCTACCTTACCAATAATTAAGAGCCAATTATATCCCCTCACTTCTATTTTTCTGAGTTGTTAATGGACTGCTCACTATTTGACACAACTTAGATCTGTAATAGTCAGATTCCAGAACCAGTAATTTCTGTCCTATTCTAGTTAGGTGTACTTGCAAGTAAGGAACCTGTATTTTTTAAATGTAAGAACTCCAACACCCTCACAGAAGATCTAGATTGTTTTTAAAGCAGTATTTTCTTGTTCTTAAATATTACAAAATTAAGTCTCCATAAATAAAGAGACCTCCTCTTCCTGCTCACCATGACATCTGCATGCCTTTCAAACAGTACCTAACACTTGTTGGACGCACAGCTGGCACTGAGCTCAGCTGAGAATTCATATTGCTCAGCTAGTAAGTCCATTTAACAGAACTATCTTCTGAATTTTTCTTCAGTTTGGGCTGCTGTACTATAAGCAACTTGATTGTGATTTTATTATGCAATTCTGTGGTTTTTTAAGTATTTTTAAAAGTATTTCTTAATGAAGATTTTGTATATTGCTTTACTGAAATAGACTTGCTTATTGAACCAGAATAATTTGCTATTTTATCTTGAAAGAATTATTATTTTTACATATAGGAACTTTTAGAAAAGCCACTGTGTCAAAATGGGGAAATCATTTTATGTTGTTCTTTTGTATGAATAAAACCAATTTCTGTAAAAATCACTTGTACGGGTCAATGTTCTGATTTCCTTAAAATTACCTAATGGTCTACTTACAACAACTAGGGAAGAATCATGAAAAGCTGGAGATTTTAGTACTTTTATGTTCAACTCCACTGCACTGAATCAAAACACAGAAAACAAAACTATATACTGAACAACAGAGGTTTATCTTTGAACTTCTTTACTTAACAGACCTTACAGGCTTCCAACTGTGTAACAGTAAGTTCCCTTCAAGAAATCATAATATCACTTCATAAAAGTTAATGGTGCCCCAACTCCCTTTTGTTATGCAGGACTTCCTAGAGAGATGAATGCTCCTGGGAAAAAGCATGCATTAACAGTTCCTTTATCTTTCTCTAAATGTAAACCCAGCACTTCAGTTCTTGTTGCTCAGCTATAGCAACTTCCAGTGGACTGCTGGGTCAAGTTAAATCTCGAAGATCAGGGTACCCACTTGGTTCAGTGAGAGTTTCTATGTACTGTTATTATTAATAAAAAAATAAAAGAAAGAGAATCACTGTGATTCATCAACCATAGCTAAGTGGCTGATCTTCTTTTCACTGAAAATCACTATTTATATTAATGTATCTGCATTTCTTTGGAACATAAACCTACTGAAAGGAACAGCATGCTGAGATATACTGTCTCACCCCGACTAGTTCCTGATACATGATATGAATTATCTGACACCTGCTTGCCTCCCATTCAAATCCATACCGTCTAAATATTCAAGCTAAAAACCCTACTGGGGGGTGTATTCTTCCAAAAGAATGAAGAAGTAAAACAGACAAGAGCAAAAACTTCAGTGTGTTACAGTTGTCTCACGGAAGTTTAAAAATCTTAAATTATGACCAGACAGACAAGTACTATTACTAAATACACTACAGTTCAAAATTTGTTTTGAGGTAAATAAGGTACTTTATAAATAGATTTTTTTAAACATAATTTTTAAGTCTTTGACATCTTTGATATCAGTGTATATTACCATTTTGGATAACATTATCTTGCAATTTATCAGAAGGTACTTTTAAAGTAGTAATTATCAAATTATAATGTGATTAATTATATGTGCCCACATGGATGTTCACAGCAGTTAAACTTGTTTTTTATTTATAAAAACAAAGGATGCAAATTAAATTTCTTTGTAAATAGCCAGGACGGCATCTTTAGGGCAGATGCTTTTTTCTTAATTTCACCATCAAGAAATAACTAGACTGAGTAAACTTTCTAATTCAAGTGTACAAAAATGTAGTAAAATATGCAAATCTTAAATGTACCTACTATTTTTTTCTAAGCAACATAAATTGATTTTGAAAATGTAATCCATTTCCAAAAACTAACCAAATGCGAAACCAGGTAAAAAGATTATTCTAATAAAGCAATAACATATAAAAAACTTTTTTTTAAGATTTTATTTATTTATTTGACAGAGATCACAAGTAGGCAGAGAAGCTGGCAGAGAGAGAGAGAGAGAGAGAGAGAGGAGGAAGCAGGCTCCCTGCTGAGCAGAGAGCCTGATGTGAGGCTCTATCCCAGGACCCAGGGATCATGACCTGAGCCGAAGGCAGAGGCTTAACCCACTGAGCCATCCAGGTGCTCCTAAAGAACTTTTTAAGGGCTGTTTTTGTTGTGGCTTAAAAAGCCAACTCAACACCATTGTAAGATATATTTTAAATGTGAGTTTGGCTTTTAAAATATTTTTTTTTCTAAATGGCTATTTTAAAAGGCATTATTATTATTATTATTATTATTGGTTTCTTGCTTGATCTTTGTTATTAATAAAAATGCAGTATCATTCACATCAGTATAGTACCTTAAAATTTGCAGAAACTTTTCAGATAAAATATATTATCTGAGTTTTATAACTCTATAGGTAGAGTATTATTATGAGCTGAAAGGAATGACTAGAATTTTGTATCTTTTTCCAAATCATTGTTCCTTTCATCAAGCCCTACTTGCTTAAAATGAAAAGTTAAAATCATGTATGACATAAGAGAATTACTATTTTGTAAATTTGTTTATTTTGATCACTTTTTTATGTTAGGAGACACAGTCTTTCTTTGATCTTTAAGCAATGTATTATATTCTAGACAAGGTTCACAAAGAGGAAAAAAATGCATATCCTTATAAGATATTAAAGATGAGAAGGCACTTAAAGGTGTTTGGGGGAAAAAATAAATATCATAAAGTTGTTTATTAATTTCCTACATTTTAAGAATTATCACCTTTTTTTATAGTTTTAGTAACTAAAGATATTTTATATGTTTTCTTCCCTTCTAAAATGTTCAGTACTCCCCACTCCACCTGGCACACATACTATCACACCACAAATTTCTCTTTTGGACCAGAACTAGCCTGAGGCACAATCCACAGGAAGCTCTGAAGGAGACAAAGCAGAAACAGCAGGTGCAGAGGCTGCAAAGCAGGACAGAGGTGGTCAATGTGTGATTCTCTGACAGTTTCTTAAAGAATCAAATACATGTTTCTTGCATAATATTAGCCCACAATTTTTGCTCAACTTAAGCTGCTATCATATGGAAAATATGATACTATATATTTAAAAACAAAAAACAAAACAAAACAAAAAAAAAGAACAACCACTGAAAAACTGTTAGAACTGATAAATAAATTCAGTAAACTCACAAGACATAAAATGAATGTACAGAAATCTGTTGCATTTCTATACACCAATAATGAAGCAGCAGAAATTAAGAAAACAATCCCATTTACAATTGCACCAAAAATCATTGAACACCAAAGAATAAACCCAATGAAGGAGGTGAAAGATCTGTACTCTGAAATCTATAAAACACGATGAAAGAAATTGGAGATGACACAAAGAAATGGAAAGATATTCCATGCTCATGGATTAGAAGAACAAACACTTAAAATATCTATCCCAAGCAGTCTATACATTTAAAGCAATCCCTATCAAAATACCAATAGCATTTTTCACAGAACTAGAACAAATAATCCTAAAATTTGGGAACCATAAAAGATCCCAAATAGCCAAAGGAAGCTTGAAAAAGAAAAGCAAAGCTGGAGGTATCAAAATTCTGGACTTCAAGTCATATTACAGAGCAAGAGTAATCAAAACAGCATGGCATTGACACAAGAAAATAAACACATAAATCAACAGAACAGAAAACCCAGATATAAAGCCACAACTATACAGTCAATTAGTCTTTGATAAAATGGGAAAGTCTACCCAATAAGAAAAGAAGTCTTTCAACAATTGGTGTTGGGAGAACTGGACAGAAATAGGCAAAGGAATGAAACTGGGCTATTTCTTACACCATACATAAAAATAAATTCAAAATGGATGAAAGACCTAAATGTGAGACAGTAAACCACCAAAATCCTAGAAAAGAACATAGGCAGTAACGTTCTCGATAGCAGTTGTAGCAATGTTTTTCTAGGTATGTCTCCTGGGGCAAGGGAAACAAGAGCAAAAATAAACTATTGGAACGATTTCAAAATAAAAAGCTTCTGCATAGCAGAAGAAATAATCAAGAAAACGAACAGGCAACCGATGGAATGAGAGATGACATTTGCAAATGATATATCCAATAAAGGGTTATTATCCAAAACATATAAAGAACATTAAAAACCCAACACGCAAAAAACAAATAACCCAATTAAAAAATGGGCAGTAGGCCTGAATGGACATTTCTCCAAAGATGACATACAGATGGCCAACAGACACATGAAAAGATGTTCATTATCACTTACCATCAGGGAAATGTAAATCAAAACTACAATGAGGTATCACTTCACACCTGTCAGAATAGCTAAAATTAACCTAAAAAACAAGAGGTGTTGACAGGATGTCGGAGAAAAGGGAACCCTTGTGCACTGCTGGTGGGAATGCAAAGTGGAACAGCCACTCTGGAAGACAGTATGGACGTTCCTCAAAGAGTTAAAATAGAACTACCCTAAGATTCAGGATCCAACAACTGCACTACTAGGTGTTTACCCAAAAAAATACAAGAACACTAAGTCACCCCAATGTTATAGCAACACTACTTAATAGTCAAGATACAGAAGCAGCCCAAGTGTCTATCAATTGACGGATGGAAAAAGAAGATGTGGTGTGTGTGTGTGTGTGTGTGTGTGTGTGTGTGTGTGTGTATAATGTATAATGGTGTGTGTGTGTATAGGGGTTATTTATATGTATATAATGGAAAATTATTCAGCCATAAGAAAGAATGAAATCTTGCCATTTACAACAACATGGACAGAGCTACGGAGTATAATGCTAAGTGAAATAAGTCAGTCAGAGAAAGACAAGTACCGTATGATTTCACCCATACGTGGACTTTAATAAACAAAACAAATGAGCAAAGGGAAAAAAAAAAGAGAGAGGGAGAGAAATCAAGAAACAGACCCTTAATTAAAGTGAACAAACTGATGGTTACCAGAGGGAAGGGGGGTAGGAGAATGGGTTAAAGAGGTGATAGGGATTAAGGAGTCACTCATCGTGATGAGCACCGGATGTATGGAATTGTTGAATCACTATACTGTACACCTGAAACTAATACAACACAGTATGTTAATGAACTGGAATTAAAATTCTTTTTAAAAATATGAAAAATAAAAAAAGTATAGTGCTAGGTAATAGCCATGAAGGTAGAATTTATTACTGCAGTATATTATACAGACTCTAATGAGGAGGTCCTATTTTAAGTGATGTAATTGCTGCTTCCCCAATGTGACTTGAGAAACAGAGGAGGCAATCAAAAATACTGGAATATCTTAAAGGAGGCTGACATATATGTATATAAAAACAGGACAGTATTATAAATGGTAGAAAATGAAGGAAGAGGAGCCATTAACTAATAAGGCAAATATCAATTCACTGAACATTTCTCTGCATATTTCTCTATATCTGCTCTAAAGTTTCAGTCCTTGGGAGTTTCTGCTATTCCCCTTATGCAAACAGATCTTTCATAAACCCTCATTCTATTTCCATCAATCCAATATATGTTCTTCAATGATTATTGATGTTGTCAGATTTCTGATTATTATAGAGATTCCCAGCCTTTCATGTGGAATCCACAAATGACTTCACCTATATGTGAAGTTTTCAGATAGGACAGGTGAAAAATGAAGGCAAGAGTGTCATGGACCAAATACAAGTAATAGCTGCGTCTAAAACGTAGATATGAAGAAGCCCATTAAGGAGTCTATAAGGAGAAAAGAAGGAGAAGAAAAAGAATGAGAGGAGCGGTAACACTGCAAAAAGGGGAAGTGGTAAGTATACAAGTCAAGTCCCTCAACAGTGTCAGAAATGAAGGGAAGTTAAGAAAGGTGAAGACTTAAAAAAAAAAAAAAGTCACCGATGACTTTATTTTTTAAAAGATTTTATTTGTTTGTCAGAGAGAGAGAGCGCGCGCACAAGCTAGTAGAAAAGATTACTTTGAAAGAATGCAAGCGGGGCACCTGGATGGCTCAGTGGGTTAAAGCCTCTGCCTTCAGCTCAGGTCATGATCCCGGGGTCCTGGGATCAAGCCCTGCATCTGCTCAGCAGGGAGCCTGCTTCTCTCTCTCTCTCTCTCTCTCTCTCTCTCTCTCTGCCCACTTGTGATCTCTGTCAAATAAATAAATAAAATCTTGAAAGCAAGCAAGCAAGCAAGCAAGCACACAAATATACCTAAGGTCAGAGGAAATGGGACGACTGATGGGTAAAAATACAAACATTTTGGAAGCGCATGTCAAGGACAGGATGGGTAATTTGGGGAGAGCATTTGAAGTTTATACTCAGTGCCTGAGTTACGCAGCTGGTCTGTGATCCACTTCTCTGTTGTAGGGGGAGATGGAGTATGCTTTCTGGAAATTAAGAAGGTAAGAGACCTGGCATAATCTCATTGTAAATGTACTAATGAAAGACCTCCTAGCAAACAAACTGGCCAACTCAGTGGTTTTCACTAGTAGGAGAGCTTATCTCTGCACTGCTTTTAACAGAATGTATCTAATTATCTAGGCTTGCTTATGAAAAATAAAACTGTGATATAGAAAGGTATGGGATATGGCCTCATGGAAAATGTTCCTGTGTGCTACATAACTGAGTATGAAATGGAGATGTTTCATGTGGCCAAACGGTAAAAACTTCTGGTTATAAAATAAGTAAGTTCTGGGGATGTAATGTACAGCATGGTGACTACAATCAAAAAGGAAAAAAAAAAATGGAGCAATGGTACTGACATGGCTCCTTCTGTGTAAATAACATGATTATACACATCCACCAGGTCAAATCTCATCCAAGAACCTGAGCCAGGGCCCATCATGTAAAGAAAGAAGAGGACCTGAGGAGCTGGGAAGGTATTCCGTATCTCTGTCTGCTTCACCTGTGCCTCTTAATGTCTGTTCAAGCTCTGATTTATGTGAGTCTCTCTTGACAAAAACTTCTTTGTGTTTCCCAGTGCCACACACACAAAGCACAGGGTGCTTTTAAAAACAACTAGTTGAATACTAAAATCATAATTTTATAAGGTAATTATAAATGTATATAATAAAGAGCCTAAGAGACAAAAGTAAGAAAAAACAATATTGTTTCAGGTTGGATAAAACAAGCTTAGAACAATAAAATACAAAAAGTAAAAATAAAAAGGTATTTTAGAGCAAAGTGAAATGATCATTGTATTAAATTATAAAAGTGGGGGCGCCTGATTGGCTCAGTGGGTTAAAGCCACTGCCTTCAGCTAGAATCATGATCTCAGGGCCCTGGGATTAAGCCCCACATCTGGGTCTCTGCTCAGCAGGGAGCCTGCTTCCCCCTCTCTCTCTGCCTGCCTCTCTGGCTACTTGTGATCTCTATCAAATAAATAAATAAAAATCTTAAACTATAAAAGTGGTAATAGCAGCTACTCTAATTTAGGAATGATGAATTTAAAGAAAGATAACATCACATAGCAAACATGTGAAGTATGTATGCACAACTCATTTGAAAATCACACTTTTCACCCTGGCATGGCAAATATGATGGCTTCTGAAATAATTATACAAGTTTGTCTCAATTTTTGAAGTATTTTAAGAATAATATCATTATTTATATTTTTTCTATTTGACAATAATGCCTAATATTAGGCACAAGTCTATTATAATTGTCTGTTTCTTAAACTTAGAAGTCAAAATTTGTTTTATTCAATTTTCTAAAATTAATAGGTTTTTTAATGTATTTTAAGTATTTATTTATTTTATGTATTTTAATGTTTTTTTATGTATTTTTTATTTTAAATATTTTATTTCTTTATTTCACAGAGAGAGCAAGAGACCACAAGCACTGGGAGAGGGAGAAGTAGGCTCCCTATATGCAAAGAGTTCAACTTGGGGCTCCATACTAGGACCCTGGAGCCATGACCTAAGCCAAAAGCAGATGCTTAACTGACTGAGCCACCCAGGCATCCCTAAAATTAACAGGTATTTAAATTTAAATTTCAAAATAATATGACTTTAAGAAAAAATACATTTTTCTTTATTGTTTAACTAGAGTAATGTAAAAGCTTCAAATTCCTGTGACTTCAGAAACAGAGAACACAATCAAAAATATTGGAGTATCTTAAAAGGAGGCTGACTCCCTCAGAAAAAGGAGTTATTTTACTCAAGGTCAATTCTGTGTTATACATTGATTGTGCAGCTGCTGAGATGGTCAGAAATTTGTCATGGATTCTAAATAAATAAATATTCTTTTTCATGCCTATGAAAACTAGCCGGCCCATGGGGTTATCTAAATAAGGCATAAAATAGTTTTCATCTCACAGAAAATTAAGATAACTTGATTCAATTAAACATAAAATTGTCATTTTCGGATTCTAACCCCAAGAATAAAAGGCAAATTAACTTTATTTTCCAATTTCTTATTTTTAGAAGGCAT
Source organism: Mustela nigripes (assembly GCF_022355385.1). Classification (NCBI taxonomy): domain Eukaryota; kingdom Metazoa; phylum Chordata; class Mammalia; order Carnivora; family Mustelidae; genus Mustela; species Mustela nigripes. The sequence continues at coordinate 154,456,019 of NC_081557.1, read as the reverse complement.
ATAAATGATTTTTTAAAAGATTTTATTTATTTATTTGACAAAGACATAGAGAGTACAAGTAGTCAGAGCAGCAGGCAGAGGGAGAAGGAGAAGCAGGCTCTCCACTGCACAGGAACTCCGGATGTGGGGCTCGATCCCAGAAGCCTGGGATCATGACCTGAGCCAAAGGCAGTCCCTTAACTGACTGAGCGACCCAGACACCCCACAAACGATCTTATGGTTACCCAGATATTGTATGGTTAAAGAAAAGATTTTTAAATTGCCTTCTACTACTGTCCTTCTCAACCATTTTCTTGATAAATAGCAATAAACAGAACTATGTACGGTTCTTAATAAAGCTTTTAATATATGTAGTTTAATATCGCTAACAATAAGATTGTTCAGTGCTGTGCTCTGAATTCTTGTGTTCCCCTAAAACTCGTTATGTTGAAATGTTGATGTGATGGTATTAGGACATGGGGACTTTGGGACGTGCTTAGGTCACAAGAGTGGAGCCCTCCTGAGTATGATCGCTGACTGACTATATCAAAGACTCTAGAGAGCTCCGGAACCCCTTCCGCCCGCCATGTGAGACACATCAAGAGGGTGCTGGTTATTAACCAGAAAAAAAAAATGCTGGCACCTTTATACTGGACTTCCAAGCCTCCAAAACTGTGAGAAATAAATTTCTGGCATATATAAGCTCCCTAGTTTGGGATATATTGTTATGGTAGCCCTTCCGGCCTAAGACACTGGCAACACTGGCATTCAGGAAAAAAATCACAAAGGAAAAACTTAAGTGCCAGGCACATCTCCTGTGAACTTTATGAAGAAAAGTGGTAATAATTATGATACTGCAACTTTATTTATTTACTCAAACTGGTCTTCAAGTCCTTCTAGATGAAGTGAGTTAACTCTATGGGTAAGATACTCATAATGCTGTGCACCAAACATACAAATTGTGACAGCTTATAAGTGAAAATGACTCCTCCCCAAAACTGGGGGGAAAAAATGAATGGACTATTTTATCCAAGTATGCTTTTTGAAAGGGAAATCTGAATCTACAAGTTTATAAGAAATGAAGTGAATTAGACTAGATGAAATATGCAGGGCAGTTTTAAAACATCACCTTAGATGTATTTGACCAAGAACTTATATTTTTTAATACGTTCTCCAAAAAATATTACAAATAATTAACTACTCCTTGTCCCCTCTGTATGGTGTATCCAGAACTATGGTACTGATATGATCCTGGAAACCACTCCATAAGGCTGACTATCCTAAAATGAATTATATTTCTACCAGAACAATGTCATAATTGGTATGATCTTGATCAGGGACTTAGGATCAAAAATCAGAGCTGTACCAAACAGTATCATAAAAACATGTGTACATTTGTATAAATTAAAATGTCAAAAAATGTGCATAAGCACACCCCATACAATGATTCTACTAAAGGCTTTAAATCATATCTATATGAGGATATGTCACAACCTGATCAACAATTATACCTTTAATTCACCTATATTTATTATGTATCAGGCACTATACCAAACGCTGTAAGAAATGCTAATATGTATGAAACTTCTTCCATTTAAATGAATGAGATCTAATAGGTAAAATGAAACCTATTCATTCAAGTAACTAAGTAGTGGGTGTTATGTGATATGTGATACAGCTTAGAAGGACCTTGATGGGAAAAGCATCGTTAGTAACTGGAAAAATCAATAAAGGCATTATGGATTAGGGCTATTAATCTAAAATTAATATACTAGTTATCAACAAATGTAATTCAATATTTAATGAGTGATACTTGTGATTTTCCCTCTGAAAATTTATGAGGATTGAAAAGAACGATTTGTGTGCCTCCATTTCCTTACAAATATTAATGGCTCCTTTTTCTCATTAAATGTACTTGTAGCTCGCAATAACTACCTTTAATTCCGCTGACAATGAGTTGAACCAAAAGCTGAGATCATTATTTTAACTCTCAAAAAGCCAGTAACATTTTTACATACTTGAAAGTCTCATTTAGGATTTCAGAATTAGGAGGAAATATTTATTGAATTAGATCTTCTAATTATCATCTTTGCTTTGCTCTTAATTTTGAGCTCCAAAAACTACATGTAAGAGTGAAATGTAATGCCACAAATCTAAGTTTGAAAATACATATACTAAAAGATCAGCAGAGTTCATTTGACTGGTAGATGGTAAAGATGACATATTTTGAAACAGATTGTTTGAACATGAATGAACTTTCTTCTTCTCCTGCTGCCTCTTAGAGTGACTGCTCGACATTAACAGTTGGGCCTCTGTGGTAGAAATTTGCAAAAAATATAATTTACATATATATACAATGATGTCAATTAAGCACCCGAGCCCCACTCCATATAAAATTAGGGTCACAGGAATTCACATATCCTGAATGTGGTTCAGGATCAAACATTCAAATGCTTGATTTGGATTGTGGCCTGTGATATCAAATGGCCACAATCCAAATCAAACATTTCCCTCACATTGTAAGTTTTAAAATAGTGAGAATTATTAAATCTAAATTATTAAATTATTAAACAATGACAAGAGCACATTAATATCACCCAACCTAGAACTCTAATATCTTCCAGGCCTGTGTTTTCTTTGTATCTTCAGAGCAGGTTCTTAATAAATATTTATTTAAAGAAACTGCAAACAGAAATGCCTGGGTGGTTCAGTTGGTTAAGCATCTGCTTTTGTCTCAGATCATGATTCCCAAATCCTGGGACTGAGTCCCACATCAGGCACCCTGCCTGCCACTTCCCCTGCTCGCGCTCGATCGTGCACTCTCTCTCTCTCTCTCTGACAAATAAATAATTATATAAATAAAATCTTAAAACAAAACAAAACAAAACTGTGAATAGATAGATAAACAAATAAATAAAGGATAAGCTAATAAAGGAGACAATAGCAGGCCCCAGAAGAAAAGTGAATGCACAGCTTAGTGCTTGGCTATTTAAGTCTTAATCTTAAGATTATCTAACTATTGTCAGTAATATCTTAAATTCTGGATCTCAACATACCAAGAATTAAAATATGACATGAGAAGCTAATAATCTGCAAGTAACTTTTTTTTTCCCCTCAGATATATATCTGGTCTGTTCTTCTTCCAAAGAAGTCCTACAAGTTACTTAGTGTTGTTTTGTTTTTTTTAATTTTGTTTTTACTATGCCATTCACAGTTCCTACAGAAAGGCAGCAGGATGCCAAACTGAAAATAAGAGAAATTACACTATCAGAGTAAAATAAGCCATAAACGAAAGCTGTCAGAATCTTTTAGCACAAACAGATCAGGGCAATTTTGTGCATGCATTTGCTGAGTAATCTAGAGATAACACAACTTTCCAAATCAGCATTTTAATGTAATAAAAATAAATACTTTCAAATTCAGCTAGGTTCCCAGGAACTTAATCACATAAAATTAATTTAGATATAGACAGCTCAAGGACTTTAGGTCAAGATGAGTGCACATCCCAAAAAAACAAAACTTGTAATTATAAATTATGTCTTAATCTTTTTCAAACACCATGACCAGCACAAGGTGAGGCATGTCCAGGGAAGGAGAAAACAAGCCAATTTTCAGTTAATTAAAAGAAATGAGATACACTAATTTTTTTTAGAATAAGGTAGTCATTAGTGCCCAACAAATATATTTGGTCTACACCTTCCAGACACAAGGAAGAGAATGTATTTCCTGGAGCTCTCTGTGGCTAGTCTGGGCCAAGTGACTAGAACTAGTCAATAAATTATAAGAGAAAGTGATAGGAGTCTCTCACAGGTCAGAACACTTATTACTGGGATGAGGACCTCCTGAGATCTCTTTTTGCTATGGTGAATGGCAATATTCACAGTGGTAGCTGGTTGAATAGCTTGGACACAGAATGAGACATTAAATAGAACTCCCAGAAACTTCCACAACAAACATACAGCCTGAATGAGAAGTAAATCCATACTATGAAAGTGACTAAGATTCAGAGGTTATTTGCTATCCCATATCCTAGCTTAATCTCATTCATACATTCATTTTCCTTGCTGTAAGAATGCCAGAGCCTCTGTATTATCCATTACATATGAATGTCCATTACATATGAATATATCCTCACATTAATAATTTTTTTGGAGCAAGGTGATGCAAATACATATGGAGTTAAATGTCACTGTGTAAAACTGTTCAAGAAACCATGACATCTCCTTAAATTTATTCATTTATATACCACAGTCTGAAGGAAAAGTTCCTAGAAAGAATGAGCCTATTTTTGGAAAAGCTCTTTAAGATATTTGGACCATACTATTTTATCAAGAAAGTAACTCAACAGAGGAAAATGAAGAAAAATCTTTACTTAAAGGAACTTGAAAAAATATAATAAACGTGAATGCTTATCAATTTTTACCAGATATATTTTGGTTTCCTACAATAAATTTAAGCCAACTCCAATTTCTTCTGAGCCACTGATGTTCAAAGAGTTAATGCATTCTATTCTCCCCTCTCCCTTCAAACTGAAATACCCCCATCCAAATATACAAAAAAACACTAGCATTGTGGTCTATCTAGCCTATTAGAGTATATCTTTGGTTATTCAAAAACCCTTAGCATCTTAATAAATAAAACTATATTCCATGGGTAAACTTAAGTCCCCATGAACTAGATAAAATACTCCAGTTCCTTCTAAATATGAATATCTTCTTTTTGTGAAAAAGTTCCTTTCTAGATGAGATATTCTTCAGTAAATACAATGATACATTCATTAATATATCAGTAAATAGTACTACATTTTAAGTTCAGAATCCGCACTAAATTTTGTTTCATTTTTGTATCCCTTAAGAGGGCTGCATAGGCTGCCTTAAGTAGAGCAAGTATAGGCTGCCTTAATTGTGTTAACTTCATTACATAGAAATAATGCAAAAAAAATAATTTTAAATTTATTTTATTCTCCACAAAGCATCTAGGGTTTAAAGTTAGACAGGTAGAATCCAAATCTAAATCCTATCTCTACCTAAATCTGTATTTTGGGGCAAGATACTTATCTTTTCAGTGCTTTATTGTTCTCTTTTATGAATGTGATTAATAGTAGCATCACTTGGTTCATAGCACAGTTAAGGACTTTATGTGAAAATACACATGAAGCATTAAGAGCAGCCCCTTGGTCCAAATAAGTATTGAAAATACATGTCACTATTATTATTGATCTAAAAGGAAAGAATAACTGAACATCTTTTCTTAAATACATACAGTTACTTGAATTATTTTCAAGGAGGAATATAGAAAATGTGTGTCACTATTCACAAATAAAGATTTAATTTCTTAAATATGTTACTTTTTCACATAAAACTAAAACTACTTCCTACCATGCCTCTAAGTACTAACATTTGTTCCTTATATTGCTATGAACACAGAAATATAAGGAATATATTTCAAGAATATATTTTATCTTTAAATATATTTAAAGATCTATTTTAATATATCATTATAATATATATAAAACACATTTTTAATTATATATAATTTATCTAAGAATATATTTTATCCATTTTAAATTCATGATTACACTGTGAATAAAAAGGATGAGGTATTATTTGTGAAATCCCAAAGAAAACAGTAAAGTCATAAAATAATCTTTGATAGGTTTCATATGGAAATTCAAACATCAGTATTTATTTCAAAGAGTATGACCTATAAATTCAATGAAATGAAATGAAATTTCATTGAAATGAAATGAAATTCAATGAAAATGTACAATATTTCAACCAAGTTTCTAACAATGAAAGCCTTTCCCTAACCATGACAATGATGTAACCCTGCCATCTAGTGGCAGATCCATACCACTGCAGGGGCACTTCTTGAAAACTACAAAAAGCCTCACATAAAGAACAAACTGGCATTTTTGTGTTCTGACATTTTAAATTTTAAATCCTGAAAGTGGACCTGGGAAGAAGAGTAATTTTAGATGTTACAAGGAGAACTACTTAAATATATTATGGAAAACGTGAGACAGAGTATATTAAAGGCCCAACTTTGGGCAAGTCTATACATAGTATACAATTATTAATGTATCTCTATGAAGAAAAATGAGAATTTTGTGAAAAGAAATGTTTCATGAAAAGTCATTAACCATAACTTTTAGTACTGCATCAACCAGAAATCTTTTTTAATGTGTTCTTACACTTAAAAAATACCGTCAGGCATCAGTTAATCAGTTAATCATCAGTTAATCATCAGTCAGTCAGTTAATCATCTGACTCTTGATTTCAGCTCAAGCCATGATCTCAGCGTCATGAGTCTGAGCCCCGTGTGGGTCTCCATTCTGAGCGTGGAGTCTGCTTAAGATTCTCTCTCTCCTTCTGCTCCCTCCTCTTCTTCCCCTCCAGTCCACACACAAGCACTCCTTCTCTCTCTCTATTAAAAAAATTAAAAGCGGGGAGGAGTCAAGAAGGCAGAGAAGTAGCAGGCTAAGATGATGTCAGGTAGCAGGAGATCAGCTAGAGAGCTTATCAAACCATTGTGAACACCTACAAATCCAACAAGAGATCCAAGAGAAGAGCAGCAACTCTAGAAACAGAAAACCGACCACTTTCTGAAAGGTAGGACCTGCGGAGAAGTGAATCCAAAGCGACAGGAAGGTAGACTGTGGGGGAAGGGGCCGGCTCCTGGCAGGTAGCAGAACAACGGAGCACAAAATCAGGACATCGCTCCAGAGCCTAGGCTGGGGTGAAGCCCACGCAGGGACAGCATCCCGTGGGGTACAGGTCCCGTGGGGTCACAGAAAGATTGGGGCTACCTGAGTGTTACAGAGCTCACAGTATTAGAGCGGGAAAGCCGGCTACAGAGACAGAGCCAAGGAATGAGCTCTCAGCTCAGGGTTACCCTATCATGATCCGTGGCACGAGCCAGTGCTCTGTGAGTGGGGACCCCACAAGATCTGTGGAGACCCCCCTGGAAGAGCACAGGTATCTGTGGGGTTTGGAGACTCCAGGCTGGGCTGTGTGCCAGAGACAGAGAAGCTTGGTAACAGGCTGGATGAGCTCGGAGCACGGGCGGAGTACAGGGAGACGGGAGGGAATGAGCGCTTTTCTCCAAGGGCGCACTGAGGAGTGGGGCCCCGAACTCTCCGCTCCTTCGGGCTGGAGATCAGGAGGCTACCATTTTCATTCCCATCCTCCAGAACTCTATGGAAAGCATTTAGGGAACAAAAAGCTCCCGAAAGCGAACCCAAGCTAATTACTTAGCCTGGCCCCTGGTAAGAGCGGGGCAATTCTGCTTCAGGCAAAGACACTTGAGAATCACAACAACAGGTCCTTCCCCAAGAAGATTAAAAAAAAAAAAAAAAAATCCAGCCAAGACCACGTTCACTTACCAAGGAGAAAAGCAGAATTCCAGAGGAGGAGAAAGCAAAGCATGGAATTCATGGCTTTCTCCCCATGATTCTTTAGTCTCGCAAAGTTAATTACTTTTTTTAAATTTTATTTTTGTCTTCTGCTAAATTTCTTTTAAAACTTTTACACTTTCCTCTTTTAACTAGTTTATCTTAATACATTTCATTAAAAAATCTTTTTTGAACCTTCATTATTATAGTCATATTTTATCCTTCATTGTATCTAACTTTATTTTTTGTATATACATAGCGTTTTTTTCTTCTTAAAAAATTTGGGGTATAACTACTTCTAATAGATCAAAATACACCCAAAATCTAGCACAGGGCTTTGTTCTAATCTCCAGCCTGAGCAAATTCTCTCCATTTTCTTTTTCTTTATTCTCCCAACTAACTTATCATATCAACTCCTTTTTTAGAATTTTTTAAAAATTTTTCATCTTTATAGTCATATTCCATCCCTTCACTGTGTTTACCCTTATATATGTTTTTCATTCTTTAAAATTTTGGGAGGTAGTTTCTTCTAAGATATCAAAATACTCCCAAAATTAAGTGAGTGACCCTGTTCTATTCACCAGTCTAATGTATATATTTCCTTCTTTTTTTATAATTTTTTCTTTGTTTTCTTTTTTTAATTATTTTTTTTCTGAACTTCTTTTTACCCCCTATCTTCCCCCCATGATTTAGGGCCTCTTCTCATTTGGTTAAAGCACATTTTCCTGAGATCTTTGCCACCCTTTTAGTATTTTATTTGCTCCTTCATATATTCTTATCTTGATAAAATTACAAGGTGGAAAAACTCACCACAAAAAAAAGAACAAGAAACAGTACCAAAGGCTAGGGACCTAATCAATACGGGCATTGGTAATATGTCAGATCTAGAGTTCAAAATGACGATTCTCAAGGTGCATGAATTCTCAAAGGCATGGAAGATATTAGAGAAACCCTGTCTGGAGAAATAAAAGCCCTTTCTAGAGAAATGAAGGAACTAAAATCTAACCAAGTTGAAATAAAAAAAGCTATTAATGAGGTGTAATAAAAAATGGATGCTCTTACTGATAGGATAAATGAGGCAGAAGAGAGAATTAGCGATATAGAAGACCAAATGACAGAGAATAAAGAAGCTGAGCAAAAGAGGGACAAACAACTACTGGACCACGAGGGGAGAATTTGAGAGATAAGTGACACCGTAAGATGAAACAACATTAGAATAATTGGGATTCCAGAAGAAGAAGGAAGAGAGAGGGGAGCAGAAAGTATATTGGAGAGAATTATAATAGAGAATTTCCCTAATATTGCAAAGGGAACAAGCATCAAAATCCAGGAGGTGCACTCAAAATCAGTAAGAAAAGGTCCAAACCCCGTCATCTAATAGTAAAATTTACAAGTCTTAGCGACAAAGAGAAAATCCTAAAAACAGCCCAGGACAAGAAGTCTGTAACATACAATGGTAAAAATATTAGATTGGCATCAGACTTATCCACAGATACCTGGCAGGCCAGAAAGAACTGGCATGATATTTTCAGAGCACTAAACGAGAAAAACATGCAGCCAAGAATATTATCCAGCTAGGCTATCACTGAAAATAGAAGGAGAGATAAAAAGCTTCCAGGACAAACAAAAACTAAAAGAATGTGTAAACACCAAATTAGCTCTACAGGAAATATTGAAAGGGGTCCTCTAAGCAAAGAGACAACCTAAAAGTAGTAGTCCAGAAAGGAACAGAGACAATATACAGTAACAGTCACCTTACAGGCAATACAATGGCACTAAATTCATATCTCTAAAAACTTACCCTGAATGTAAATGGGCTAAATGCCCCAATCAAAAGACACAGGGTATCAGAATGGATAAATAAACAAAACCCATCAATATGCTGTCTACTAGAAACTCATTTTAGACCCAAAGACACCTCCAGATTTAAAGTGAGGGGGTGAAAAACAATGTACCATGCTAATGAACATCAAAAGAAAGCTGGGGTGGCAATCCTTATCTCAGATTAATTAGATTATAAGCCAAAGACTATAATAAGAGATGAGGAAGGACACTATATCATACTCAAAGGGTCTGTCCAACAAGAAGATCTAACACTTTTACATATCTATGCCCTAACATGGGAACAGCCAAATATATAAACCAATAATAACAAAATCAAAGAAGCACATCGACAATAATACAATAATAATAGGGGACTTTAACACTCCCCTCACTGAAATGGTCGACCATCCAAGCAAAAGATCAACAAGGAAATAAAGGCCTTAAACGACACACTGGACCAGATGGACATCAGATATATTCAGAACATTTCATCCCAAAGCAACAGAATACACATTCTTCTCTAGTGCACATGGAACATTCTCCATAATAGATCACACCCTGGGTCATAAATCAGGTCTCAACAGGTATCAAAAGATTGGGATCATTCCCTGCATATTTTCAGACCACAATGCTCTGAAGCTAGAACTCAATTACAAAAAGAAATTTGGAAAAAACTCAAATACAGGGAGACTAAACAGCATCCTTCTAAAGAATGAATGGGTCAACAAGGAAATTAAAGAAGAATTGAAAAAAATTCATGGAAACAAATGATAATGAAAACACAATGGTTTAAAATCTGTGGGACACAGCAAAGGCAGTCCTGAGAGGAAAATATATAGCAATACAAGCCTTTCTCAAGAAACAAGAAAGGTCTCAAATACACAGCCTAACCCTACACCTAAAGAACCTGGAGAAAGAACAACAAAGAAAGCCTAAACCCAGCAGGAGAAGAGAAATAATAAAGATCAGAGCAGAAACCAATGAAATAGAAACCAAAAAAAGAACAAATCAATGAAACTAGGAGCTGGTTCTTTGAAAGAATTAATAAAACTGATAAAACCCTGGCCAGACTTATCCAAATGAAAAGAGAAAGGACCCAAATAAATAAAATCATGAATGAAAGAGGAGAGATCACAACTAACACCAAAGAAATACAAACAATTATAAGAACATATTATGAGCAACTCTACGCCAGCAAATTTGACAATCTGGAAGAAATGGATGCATTCCTAGAGACATATAAACTACCACAACTGAACCAGGAAGAAATAGAAAACCTGAACAGACCCATAACCAGTAAGGAGATTGAAATAGTCATAAAAAATCTCCAAACAAACAAGAGCCAAACATTTAAAGAAGAATTAATTCCTATTCTCCTGAAACTGTTCCAAAAAATAGAAATGGAAGGAAAACTTCCAAACTCATTTTATGAGGCCAGCATCACCTTGATCCCAAAACCAGACAAAGATCACATCAAAAAAGAGAATTACAGAACAATATCCTTGATGAACACAAATGCAAAAATTCTCACCAAAATACTAGCCAATAGGATCCAACAGTACATTAAAAGGATTATGCACCACGACCAAGTGGGATTTATTCCAGGGCTGCAAAGTTGGTTCAACATCCACAAATCAATCCATGTGATACAATACATTAATAAAAGAAAGAACAAGAGCCATATGATACTCTCCATAGATGTTGAAAAAGCATTTGACAAAGTACAGCATCCCTAACTGATCAAAACTCTTGAAAGTGTAGGGATAGAGGGCACATACTTCAATATCATCAAAGCCATCTATCAAAAATTCACCGCAAATATCATTCTCATTGGAGAAAAGCTGAGAGCTTTTCTCTCAAAGGTAGGAACATGGCACGGATGTCCATTATCACCACTGCTATTATTCAACATACTACTAGAAGTCCTAGCCTCAGTAGTCTGACAACAAAAAGAAATTAAAGGCATCCAAATCAGCAAAGAAGAAGTCAAACTATCACTCTTTGCAGATGATATGATACTATATGTGGAAAACCCAAAACACTCCACTCCAAAACTGCTAAAACTTGTATAGGAATTCAGTAAGTGTCGGGATATAAAATCAATGCACAGAAATCAGTTGCATTTCTTTACACCAACAACAAGACAGAAGAAAGAGAAATTAAGGAGTCAATCCCATTTACACCTGCACCCAAAACCATAAGATACCTAGGAATAAACCTAACCAAAGAGGTAAAGAATGTATACTCAGAAAACTATAAAGTACTCATGAAAGAAACTGAGAAAGACACAAAGAAATGGAAAAATGTTCCATGCTCCTGGATTGGAAGAACAAATATTGTGAAAATATCTATGCTACCTAAAGTAATCTACACATTTAATACAATCCCTATCAAAATACCACCAACTTTTTTCAAAGACATGGAAAAAATAATCCTAAAATTTATATGGAACCAGAAAAGACCTCAAATAGCCAAAGGAATATTGAAAAAGCAAGCCAAAGTTGGTGGCATCACAATTCCAGACTTCAAGCTCTATTACAAAGCTGTCATCATCAAGACAGTATGGTACTGGCACAAAAACAGACACATATATCAATGGAACAGAATAGAGAACCCAGAAATAGACCCTCAACTCTATGGTCAACTAAACTTCAACAAAGCAGGAAAGAATATCCGGTGGAAAAAAGACAGCCTCTTCAACAAATGGTGTTGGGAAAATTGGACAGCCACATGCAAAAGAATGAAACTGGACCATTTCCTTACACCACACATGAAAATGGACTCAAAATGGATGAAGGACCTCAATGTGAGAAAGGAATCCATTCAAATCCTTGAGGAGAACACAGGCAGCGACCCCTTCAGCCTCAGCTGCAGCAACTTCTTCCTAGGAACATCATCAAAGGCAAGGGAAGCAAGGGCAAAAAATGAACTATTGGGACTTCATCAAGATCAAAAGCTTTTGCACAGCAGAGGAAACAGTTAACAAAACCAAAAACTGACAGAATGGGAGAAGATATTTGCAAACAACATATCAGATAAAGGGCCAGTACCCAAAATATATAAAGAGCTTATCAAACTCAACACCCAAAGAACAAATAATCCAATCAAGAAATGGGCAGAGGACATGAACAGACATTTCTGCAAAGAAGACATCCAAATGGCCAACAGACACATAAACAAGTGCTCCACATCACTCCACATCACTCGGCATCAGGAAAATACAAATCAAAACCACAATGAGATACCACCTCGTATCAGTCAGAATGGCTAAAATTAACAAGTCAGGAAATGACAGATGCTGGCAAGGATGCGGAGAAAGGAGAACCCTCCTACACTGTTGGTGGGAATGCAAGCTGGTGCAACCACTCTAGAAAGCAGCATGGAGGTTCCTCAAAAGTTGAAAATAGAGTTACTCTATGACCCAGCAACAGCACGACTGGATATTTACCCTAAAGATACAAATGTAGTGATCCAAAGGGGCACATGCACCCGAATGTTTATAGCAGCAATGTCCACAATAGCCAAACTATGGAAAGAACCTAGATATCCATTAACAGATGAATGGATAAAGAAGATGTGGTATATATATACAATGGAATACTATGCAGCCATCAAAAGAAATGAAATCTTGCCATCTGCAACAACATGGATGGATCTAGAGGGTATTGTGCTTAGCAAAATAAGTCAGTTGGAGAAAGACAACTATCATATGATCTCCCTGATATGAGGAAGTGGAGATGCTACGTGGGTGGTTTGGAGGGTAGGAAAAGAATAAATGAAACAAGATGGGATCGGAAGCGGGACAAACCATAAGAGAGTCTTAATCTCACAAAAAAAACTGAGGGTTGCTGGGGGGAGGGCGGTAGGGAGAGGGTGGTTGGATTATGGACATTGGGGAGGGTATGTGCTATGGTGAGTGCTATGAAGTATGTAAACCTGGCGATTCACAGACCTGTACCCCTGGGGCTAATACTACTTTATATATATATATAAAATTAAAAATTTAAAAAAAATTAAAAGCAACAGTAATAAAGTAAAATATCACCCCCCAAAAAAGATGAAATATAATACAGGATCTTTCTCTCTATAAATATAAACATAAACACACAATCATTTTTTAGTATAATGGAAACAAAAGTCCACTATCATTTGTTGTTTTGCAGTTACTGATCTGCCCAAGAGTAAGATCTGTCCAAACCTGACCTAATTGCTAGAACTTTTAACTTTGAGTACAGTGGTTTTGCTCTCACTCAGTGCTGCCTCAGTAACTTAAGACTTCTTCGCAATAAAATTGTTAAAACTGGATGAACTATTTTCATTTGAAACCAAATCATGTAAAATTCAGAGATAAAATGTACAAGTAATTTAGTTTTGAGGATTTTTCACACATATCCATGAATAGGAAGATAGGTAGGTAGGTAGGTAGGTAGCTAGACAAGTAGATAGATCATTTTTAGAAAACACTGTTATATATCAAGAATAAAAAACACTGCTGAAAAAGGAAACATTTGTGATAAAGTGAGCAAAGAGAATTCCAAAAGTCAAGCCCACCTCAGTATTTGTGCGATCCAAGGCTCTCCAGACCTCCTGGGCTGTAGTCTACTCATCACCTCTTCCCACCTGGTTTTATCTCTCACTGTGAAGGAGCGTCATAAACGTGCCTCTAGACACCACAGTCCCCAAGTGTAAGCTCAGACCTGACTCCCTATACACACGTTACCTTCACCCTCACCTGAAGGTTCCTGCAGTTTAGACAAGGAATCTGGAATCCTGGTTACCTAGAATGTGTCAAAGCTTTGGATGGGCATTTTGTCTTGACCCCAAAGCTCCTCATTCCGGGTAGACAGGCTACTGTAAAAGGACAGGCAGAGCAGGATCCACCAAGAGGTGAATGGGTGGTAGTGGCATTAAGTATGGCTTATAACTGGACATTTTTAGAGTGGCTATAGGGTAGAGAGATGGTGTGAAAGAATGGTTACCGAAGGGTGCCCCTGTGATGTTCAGCATTTTTAATTAGTTTGTGTATCCTGGGGTCTTGTTCTAGAAGAGAGAATATCAAACCTTCTATGGAAGCAAGAAGACAGGAATTACGGGTAACTGTCAGGTGTACTACTATCTGTCACGACACGTAAGAATCTGAAGTGAAAACATAGCCTCTCTAACTTGGGACATCAACTAAGGAGACCAATTTTCCCTTCAAATATGAAGTATCTATTCTTTAGTCTGTTTATTTTTTTGTCAGTCTGTTTTCATTTTGCAAGAGGCATAAATACTCCAGGCACATACGTAATTATCTTAATTAATGCAAATATACACACACACACTTACCATGCTGTTCATTTTTGAAGATGATGAACCTGCTCTTTGCTTTCTTAAACTACTCACTTCTTCTACATTTCCATCTTTTGATTTCAAAATCATCCTGCTGCTCCCTGCAGTTCCTTCGGAAGAGGATCGCAGTCGCCTTTCTATAAATCTTCCTTCACGATATGGACTGAAGCTACTGGCAAGAACTATGAAAATAGATAAATAAATAAATATTAATACAAATGCTTAAATGTAGTTTTTACAAATGTTCCATTGAAAAAAAATGAGAAACTCTTAGTGTCATTCAAAAACTCTCTATCATATAAAAAATTTTTAATTAGTAATGGTAAATTTAGTTTACTTAATCATGTAATCACTTTGAAGCTCAAAACCTTCACAGTCATCCTTGGTTTCTCCATATCTCAGATAAACTGCATAATCCGATCCTGTCCTTATTACCTTTAAATTGCATACAGAATCTGATCCCCTCTTATACCTTCTCCACCAATGCATCCTGGACCAAACTCTACCAACCCTAGCTTGGGTTACTATAATACTTCAACAGTTCTCCTGCTTTTGCCCATTCCCACTTACCTCTCTCTCTTCAAAAAACAGAGCCTGCTTTCCACATGGTAACCAGAATGATACACTGAAGACATAAGTGACATTGGTCATGATCACTCTTCTAGTTATAGAGTTGATATTTTCCCAACCTAAGTTGCCTTATGATCTGTCCCTCCATTAAGAGCCTCCCTATGTTCACCTGTTCATGTAACTTCACCTGCTGAGCCCTCCTCCACGGCCTCTAGCAGTTGCTAGAACACTGCAGGCACATTGCAGTCCCATGACCTTTATCTCATAGGCTTTGCACAGTTATGTTTCTCTTAAATATTTGTGTAACTTACTCCCTCATCACCTTCAACTCTTCGCTAATATGCTACCCTGATTAATACCCTGCTCACCATACTTAAAAGGGTCTTTGTGAGACCTGAGGCCAAACTATAAACAATGAACTATCAGAAAGTAAAATTAAGAAAACAATCCCATTTGTAATATCAACAAAAAGGATAAAATACTAAGAAACAAATTTAACCAAGGAAGGGAAATATCACTACACGGGAAACTATAAGACACTGACGAAAGGAGTTGAAGAATACATAAATAAATGGAAAGATATTCTGTGTTCATAAACTGGAGGAATTAATATTGTTAAAATATCCTTACTACTTCAAGCAATCTACAGAGTCAAGGCCATCCCATCAAAACTATAATGTTGTTTCTCATGGAAATACAAAAGCAATTCTACAAAAAAACTGCAAAAGATCTCAAACAGCCAAAGCAATCCTGAGAAAGAACAAAGCTGAAGGCGTCACACTGCCTGATTTCACTCTATACCACAAGGCTACAGTAATCAAACAGTACAGTATTGGCATAAAAACAGATACATGGATCAATGGGACAGAATAAAGAGCCCAGAAATAAAACCATCACATATGAGCAATTAATTTTTGTCAAAGGACCCAAGAATATGCAATGCAGAAAGGAGAGTCTCTTCAGTAAATGGTGTTGGAAAAACTGAAGAGCCATATGTAAATGAATGAACCTAGAACCCCATCTTATAGCATACAAAAAAAAAATCTCAAAATGAATTAAAGATTTGAACATAAGGCCTGAAATGATAAAACTCTTAGGAAAAAAAGTATGGGTAAGCTCTGTGACATTAGTCTTGGCAAAGACTTCTTGGGTTTTGCACCAAAAGCAAAAGCAACAGAAGCAAAAATAAACAACTGGGACTATTTCAAAGTGAAAAGCTTCTGCAAGCGAAGTAAACAATCAACAAAATGAAAAGGCAGATTATAGAATGGGAGAAAATAAATTTTCAAATAGCATATCCTATAAGGGGTTAAAAGCCAAAATATACAAGGAACTCATACAACTCAACAGATATATGAAAAGGTGTTCTGCATCACTATTCACCAGGAAAAGGTAAATCAAAACCATGAGATATCACCACACCAGTTAGGATGGCTAGTAGTAAAAAGTCAAAAGAGAACACGCACTGTCAATGCTGTGAAGAAAAGGGAAACTTCATACACTGATGGTGGGGATGCAAAGTGATATAGCCACTATGGAGAAAAGTATGGAGTTTATTCAAGAAATTAAAAATAAAGTTACCATATGATGTAGGAATTCCATTTCTGGGTATATATCCAAAAAGAAATGAAATCATTAGCTCAAAGAGATGGCCGTACCCCATGTTTATAAAGCATCAGGTATATCTAAGTATGTAAACAATCTAAAAGTTCATCAACAATGAATAGAAAAATAAAGAGCTCAACTTTATATTATTTTTCATATGACTATATATCCCAGACATTCAGATATGTATTAAATACTAGTATATACATCTTCCATAATAATCGCAGAATAAATTCAGTATTATGGAATTTAGTGTACATACCAATTCTTTCTTACATAAAATACATTTACTTAACAGGTTTTAAAATGCTGAACTTCCAAATTATAAAATCTTTATGAATGACACAAAAACCTCTCCACATACTGAAAGATAGAATACTATTATCTTTTCCTTGTTGACATTACCAGCTTATTTGTCTATCCCTCTCATTTTTCCAAGTTGTAGATAACACAAATAAACAGCCAATGTCCCAAGAACCAGCAACACATTATCAAATTCATCAAAATTATTTTAATGTGTTAAATGGCTCACAATTAGGATCTCAGTCAACAGATTAATAGTCAGCAAGATATGCCCACAGAGATAAGTATACATAGCATTCAATTTGGCATGGAGGCAAATGATTGTTTCTAAATAAGAATTAAGGATAATCAGGATAAGTACATTTCTACTTTTTTTGGTGCTATTTCTTTTAAAAACTGCCTAAAGTCCAATTTGAGATCCACCATTTGCTAACAGTGTGATTTCATAGTTATTTAACTTAACCTTTAACTATTAATAATTGCCATATAAAACTTTCGTTATGATTGAACAATACTGGGGCACCTGGGTGGCTCAGTGGGTTTAAGCCTCTGCCTCATGGTGGCTCAGGGCATGATCCTGGGGCCTGGGATGGAGCCCCGCCCGCATTGGGCTCTCTGCTCGGCGGGAAGCCTGCTTCCCCCTCTCTCTCTGCTTGCCTCTCTGCCTACCTATGATCTCTGTCTGACTTGTGATCTCTGTCTGTGAAATAAATAAATAAAATCTTTAAAAAAAAAAAAAGATACTTATCTTGATGAGCACTGAGTAAGATAAGGGATTGATGAATCACTATATTGTATACCCAAAACTAATAGAACACTGTATGTTAAGTACACTGTAATTAAATTTTTAAAAATAAATTGAAAATAAATTTTAAAATAAGGTTAAATAAAACAATGCAAATAAATTGCTTAGCATATTTTTGGGCACACATTAAGTGTACAAAAGGTTGACCATCATCAATCAGCATTGTTCTTATTATTACTATACTATAATTAAAGAATTAACTAAAGGTATAACTAAAGCCATAAGTACAAACAAGGTCACCAAGATCAAAAAATTTAAAAAGTAGGCAGATGCATAAAAATGATCTTGTATCAAATGTGAAAAATATTGGCCTGCATAATTATACAGCTAGAGAATTCATTCATGCATTTAAAACTTTAAAATTGGACAGCTGGGTGCCTCAGTCGGTTAAGCAGCTGCCTTTGGCTCGGGTCATGATCCCAGCGTCCTGGAATCAAGTACAGTTTTAGACTCCCTGCTCAGTGGGAAGTCTGCTTCTTCCTCTGTCTTTCCCTGCTGCTTGTGCTCTCTCTCATTCCCTTGCTCTCCCACAAAAATAAGTAAATAAAATCTTTAAGAAAATAAAACTTTTAAATTGTTATATTCATGGAGAAACTAATTGGATTAATCATATAATCTTAAGATTCTTGACACTCTTAATGTTTTAGAAAGAGCTGGGGTCATGACATCACTATGCCCGGTCAATAAGAGCCTGAATTTTGAATTGAGATGGTTGTAACTTGACCTTTGCCACTTAACAGCTATATGATCCCTTGGTCTCAGTTTACATATTTGTAAAATGGAGACCACTAATACCTATCTCATAGGGTTTTTATCCCAAACAATTATCTACTAATGTTGTGACTTCAGAAACATTACTTAATGTATCTGTGTTCCAATTATTTTATCTGTAAAATGGGTGGTTATAATTGTAGCGATTACAATCAAGTGAGAATTTGATGAATTAATGTATCCAAAGTCCACAGAATTGGAATTAATAATGATAAGACATAAGAAGCATTCAATGTTGGGAGAAGTAGTTGGCAGTAGTAGTAGTAGTAGAAGTAATAGGAATAGTAGGAGTAGCAACAGCAGCAGCAGAGGCAGTAGGAATCACAGCAGAGGAAAAAAAATGATAAAAATAATGTCAAATACAGACCAGTAGGTGGCATACATTCAACAGTTTTCTTTTTTTAAGATTTTATTTATTTGACAGACAGAGGTCACAAGTAGGCAGAGAGGCAGGCAGAACAGAGAGGAGGAAGCAGGCTCCCTGCTGAGCAGAGAGCCCGATGTGGGGCTTGATCCCAGGACTCTGGGATCATGACCTGAGCTGAAGGCAGAGGCCACTGAGCCACCCAGGCGCCCCTCAACAATTTTCTTAAATGAAATTTAAATAACAAAGTTTTCTGTTAAATGACATACTGTAATAATTCAGCCACCCATTTCCACACACCCCACGTTTTTTAACCAAACAGAAAGTACCCAATGCTACACAGGTATTTAATGACAGAGACAGATTAGAACTAGTATCTAGGATCCAAGGACAATATTTTTAAATCTTATAAGCCTATTATATTTAAAGATTTATATTTATTTGTGCTGAAACATAGATAATTCAAGTTTTGTTTAAAAAGGAACTAGAATTTAAATTATGGAAATTTCTTTTATAGTGACTTTGGCTGGAATATATCCATTTCATTGACTAAGAAATAAAATTAATTTCATTGACTAAGAAACACCAATACTCTACCATTTCCTCTAACAAAGGAAATCCTTATTTTAGATAAAGCCACATTCCAAATAAAATTAATTACTTTCCTCTTTCTTCTGAGGGCCAGGATCTAAACAACACAACTAAGAAAAATGAGTAATATTGCTAAATTACATTTTAGCATAATACAAGTGAAGTAAGTTTAAAATCAAGTAGAGAAAATATTTAAGACGAATTATAAATAAGAAAAAAGACTAGAGAGTGGAAAATAAGGAAAAGGTGGTTTCTATTCATGAGCTGGAATAAGAAAATTAAATAAATTAGAATGAAAATTCTATTTCATATTTAAAATACAAAAAAAAAAAAAAAAAAAAACCTGACCATACCTTTGGCAGGGTTTGACTCATATCCATAGGCTGTTTTGTTAAAAATATGATGATCACCAGAAGAAGGTATTATCCTTGAATCTGAAACAGGATGAATCCCTTTAACACGGTCAGCTATTGCTTTATGTTGCTCATAAAATCCAAGTTTCCTTGGGGAGCTTGTCGCCAACATTGTTTCACCATTTTGTACTACCATATGTTCTTCTCTTTGTATATCTCCTGATTGGTGAGTCTCTGAGTTGTTCCCATTCATAACAGGTAGTTCGGTGATTTGCAATAACACTTCCTTCTGATTAGCAGCAGAGGTTTCTAATAAGGAATTAGATTCAGTGCTACACCGGCCTTCTAATCTGTATTTTCCAGGAGACATAATTGCACAGGGAACAGTTCCCATAAGGTCTATTGTTGTCTTTGTAACAGCAGCAGGATTGGAAGAGATCTGAGAGGTAGAAT
The DNA here is from genome assembly GCF_022355385.1 of Mustela nigripes. Lineage (NCBI taxonomy): Eukaryota > Metazoa > Chordata > Mammalia > Carnivora > Mustelidae > Mustela > Mustela nigripes. The sequence goes on along the minus strand of NC_081557.1, from coordinate 154,435,677 downwards.
CATTGTGGCCAAAGTTGTCACAGTGGGATGCCATGCTTCCACTTTTAGGAAATGCATCCGCTTCAGACACAGAATCTTCAGTCAAGGCTAAAAACTCTGAAGGTGTCTGAGCTGTTGTAAGATCAGCAGAAAGCAATGGAGACTGTAAAGAACTTCCTGCCCGTTCTGTTACATCCACAGAACAAGATGGAGAAGCTCTTACTAATACAGGTTCTCTCTCTTGGTACTGTGTAATTTCCAATGAGAATCCAGACTGTTGTACCAATGAAATGGATTGACTCTGTGGAACTGCTTTAGAAAACTTATAATGAGATGAAAAGGATTTAGTAAGTAGCTTCTTTGTTGACTGCCTAACAGAACGGCGAGTTTGTTCCTCTGTGAATCCAGAATCATCCCCCTCACTTTTGCCAGAACTTAGGCAATTTATAAAAACATTCTTATTAGTTGAGTGCTCCTTTTCCCTTTCAAAATCTTCTGTTAAAGATCTTGTTATCTTCTTATTCCGTGAACTGCTAAAACCAACAGAATGTCTTCCCCTGGTTTTAATATGTTCTTCCAAACTCAGTTTTGGCATACTGCTATGACCAGATTGAGCACCATTTGAAATACTAAGGTTCTGGTTGGTAGAGTCTTGCTTAGGTTCACTCCCCTTCTTATGGTGGAAACTAATGGAAGGAGTACGGAATATGCTCCTGCGTTTACCTGTGCTACCTGAGCTTGAGTTAGTGCTAGAAGGAGAGGAACTGTGGACACCAACCGTATTACTGGAGGAGGGTGAGGAAGGAAGAGAATCATGTCTTCTGCTAATACTTTTTCTGAATATTGGCAACCGGGAGACCAGGGTAGATCGTCTTGATCCTGAGTCCCCCATTGGGACTCCAAGGCTTGCACTGTGAGAGCCAACTTAGCAGCCTAGAAAAAGGTTAAAACAAAAAGAACAAGTCAGTCGCATTCAATTATAAATTATAAAAATAAAGACATTTTAAAACAAAACACTGTTTTTCAGGACATGGAATAGAATTCAGTTCATACTAAAATAACAAATAATAAAATTTTGATACTTAAGGATTTTTTTGAAATTTTAAGTAGCAAGATTATCCAATAATTTGCACAATGATTTTATAATGGCTCAAATATTTCAAGATTACCAAGAATGCTTAGTCTGTTGAAAAGATTATTGGGTTGAGAGACACAAGATGACTATTCAAGATCCAGCTTTACTACTCCCACTAGTTCCATTTGGTAAGTTGTTTGATCCTAACTTTCTATGTCAACTGTTTTAGAAGTAGTAGGCATGAGACTGCCCTAATCACTTCTTTCTGGTTAAAAAGACCCACCTCTACCTCTATTGGCTAGTAGTAGATAACATCCATCACAGGACTCAACAGGTTACTGATCTGAACTTAACAATCACAGACCAGACCAAGGGCAGACACTAGAATCTTCAGTCAAAGAAAAACAAAACTGGAAGTATTCTTCTCCTTGCAGTTTGATTTTGGGGCAGTTAGAGATATTCAGGCCTCTGGCAGAGGAAACTAAACCACAAAGGATACAGTGCAGGGTTATAAACAAGGTTAGGTTATGAGGAAACTGTGCCTTTGAGTTGAAGACAAGACTTGAATGACAACTAATTAAACTGGTAATGTTGAGACAAGTAAGAATACATACTGACAAAAGCAGAAGCATTGAAAATTTATGAACCATATTAATGTCGGGTGCTGATGATGAAGAAAAAGAAAGAAGAGAAGGTGAAGGTGGCAGCTCTACAGTTCATTAACTGTGATGTACCAAGTACTTTTCTGACACAGATTATCTCTTGTAATGCTTCTAACTGTAGAAGCAGATAGTATTACGTCATCATTTTACAGCAGAAAGGTAACTTTCTATCATTCAGCTAATAAGTGGTAAAGCAGGAATAAGAAAATAATCTTTATGTAACCACAGGATCCGCTCAGAATCAGCATAGTAATTCTGCCTTCAAAAGATGAAAGAGCCAAACCTTGTGTTGCTGAAGGTCCCCCTATGCTTCCATTCCAGAGATGCCTACTTTTATCTTATATGGTCAGTCCTGCCATTCTGATGACTGCCATTTTTCACTGACTTTCATAAAGTGCTGTGATTGGTTCCTGTTTTGCTTTGTTTTGTTTTGTTTCTATATCTCACATAATTCCTTAACTGTATACACCCCCTGCATGAACTTGAATCAGACTGTTTCATTTTTTTGTTTTTTGCAACCAAAACTACCTAACTGAACAATAACAAATACTACATAAAATGACCAGCCCTCCATTTTATCATTCTTATGGAAAGATTATGAGATTGAACAAGTGAAATACCTTCACAGTCTTGAAGAAGTATGAAACAAAAATTTAAAAAGTATTCTCTTTCAGATTCACACTGAAAAATATTTAGTATTTTGTCCCTAATAATATAAAATCTAACAGATTTGCATTAGATGATTTTTATTAAATGTTTTCTACTTGCATCACTAAATTTGAATTTAAATCAAACTATGTGTAAAACACTCCCAAAATATCTACATATTCTTAAAAGCCTTTGGGAGAATAAAGCTTAAAATATAAACAAAGACACTTAGGCTCTTAGAAAATCTCAAAAATTAAAAATATCTAATTTGCCTCCAAGGTTAAATCTAAGTTAACCAATTTCTAATTTCCAAAGCAGATACCAAAAAAATTTTAAATAAATAAATGCTGACACAAGAGCAAGAAATGTTAAAAAAAAAAAAAGGCCAAGAAATATTTCAATATACACAAATACTGAAAATATCCAGTAATAATGGTAAATATCTTGACATTAATGCATTTATAACCATAGATTCACCACCAGCTAAAAATCGTAATGGTTAGTAATGCTCCAATTACGACAAAATACTTCACTAGGCATTGAATGGAAACAAATCATGCACATTAGTGAAAAATCACAATTAAGAATGATGTTAACTAAAGCATCAGTAAGAGTGAAATCATGAAAAAAAGTATTATTATTTTTTAAGACTTTATTTATTTGAGAGAGACTGAACAATAAGGCATCTTTGCTTTGCTTTGAGACCTGAGTGTCTAAAATAATACATAATTAGTACCCGTAGAGTAAAAGGATTTCAGAAGATAAAGTTTTAACTTCAATACATCGGTATTTCAAACCTAAATAAACCTATTTTCTGCCTCACTACCATAAATAAATGCTGCAATTTTGAGGTTAATTATATTAAATAACAACTTTTAGAGATTCATGTGTTAACTGAAAGCCTTTCCAACTATAAAATCATTCAGTAATCTAAAATTTGCTTACATCTGAAAATGCTCTAGAAACACAATGCTGAACAAGTTGAATAAAACAATATATCATCATATTAACTATTAACGAAAGAATGCAACACGTTAATTTTATTTTTATTATAATTTTATTATGACAATCACCTTTTAATTTCTTAATAAACCTTGTGTATATTTTCATGTATTTTTATAAATCTCCAAGTCAGATAGAATAAACATATTTTCTCAGTTCCCCTCTAATATTTCTTGGTTCAGAAGTCATATCACTTCAATTATAATAGATCCTAAAAAAAATATAGGTTAAACTTGACCTGCCCCTCTTCCAGGGGCCTTTACTACTATGAACGTTATTTTCTCAAAGAAAGCAAATTTGTTATGTAAGAAGAGTGTCTTCTAACTATACCTTTAAAGCAATATGAATGAACAAAAAATTAGACTATTGTAGACAATCCCACTACACAGACGCATAACTTGACCCTACTGAAAGTGATATGAAATTCAGTTTGATCTCAATGGAATAAATGGTAGCCTTAGCTCTCTTTAACACCGAATTTAACAACAACAACAACAACAAAAAAAAAAAAAAAAAACAAAAAACAGAAGTACTTTATTCAGTGATTTCTGTAACTTTTGCAAACACTGTCATTACCCCTGAGAGTGCAACATCATACAGTAGATCTATTCTGAATAAAAGGAGAGGTGAATCTTATTTGGCATGGTTCAGAAAAATACAAATTCCAGCTAAAGGGGCTATACGTATTGTTAATGTTACCTACTTAAAATGGAGTAAATGCAAAATAAATACTAAAATACACATGCACACACATACACACACACGTTCTTTTATGATTTCAAAGGCATTATATGAAAGCATACAAAGAACCAATCACTGTGGAAACTGAATACCACATACACAGAGAGCTATGTCTATCTGTGCAAGTAAGAGAACAAAACAAAACCCCCTTCATCTTTTTCTTTCCCAATATTTCTTCAAATATTTTCCTAGAATTTGAATACCCCTCGTATCCTGTCACCATAAGCCAAAGATGAAGTCACCTGACAGCCCACATCTGAGACAGTCCTAAGTATCATTTGTCTTTCTCTCCAAACTCGCGATGTTTAGTTTGTAAAACTAAACAAACAAAAAACACTCACATACACATGCAATAAGCAATAAGCAAAAACAAAAACAAAAATAAAAAAGAGTTTCAAATCCAAGCTCTACCACTTACCAGTAGCATGAGCTAGAATATAGTTAATAATTTTAAGTATGAGAAGGTACAACATCAGAAATAAACTTAGCACTCTTCTGATACTGAATATATTTCTAGTTTCTTCCTTTTCTGATGCAATGCATTCAAGCAAGTGGGGCATAAAGTGATTATAAAAATGAGCTACTTATCAAAATCTGCCCCAATTACTCCATTTTAAAAGTCACCTAATAATATTGGGGGGCGCATACATAAATCAAGATCAGTATTCCAATCCCTTATGATGAACCTCCCCAAAGTATACATTTTAATTGCAACTTAAAAACAATGATGAATATCTAAAAGATTTGTGCAGAATGTTGCATGAAGAAAATCTGATCTCAGCTAGATCCTAGCCCGATAGAGCCTAAATGATCATGCTGAAAAGAAAATCTATAACACGGGATGAAGTAGAAGGAAACTCACAGAAACCAAATATTCTCTTGGTAACAATTTTTCAACATTAAGAACCTGATGGCAGAAAATAAATTATATGTAAACATATCAAAGGGCATTGATAGACTTTTACCAAAATTAAATAAAATAAAAGCTTGAAGAAGTTTCCAAAACAATCTTATCTGATGATTATGTCATTTAGCCACAGATTTAAATGAGGCTCACAACCTGTTAGGTGGTTAAGGCTTGTGGAAAGCCTTCCCATCTAGACTCTTCCTATTACAAAGCCATGCAATTTATACCTCAACATTCTTTAACTTTATGGTGTAAATCATTCTTATGTGAATTTTTTTTTAAGATTTTATTTATTTATTTGACAGAGAGAGAGAAAGATCACAAGTAGGCAGAGAGGCAGGCAGAGAGAGGAGGAAGCAGGCTCACCGTTGAGCAGAGAGCCTGATGCGGGGCTCGATCCCAGGACCTTGAGATCATGACCTGAGCTGAAGGCAGAGGCTTAACCCACTGAGCCACCCAGGTGCCCCTCTTATGTGAATTTCTAAAATGTTTTACTGTTTTTCCCTTAAATGAAGGGGCAACTAATAGGAGCATTTTTTTTTTAAAGATTTTATTTATTTATTTGACAGAGAGAGACCACAAGTAGATGGAGAGGCAGGCAGAGAGAGAGAGAGAGAGAGAAAGGGAAGCAGGCTCCCTCCTCAGCAGAGAGCCCCATGTGGGGCTCCATCCCAGGACCCTGAGATCATGACCTGAGCCGAAGGCAGAGGCCTAACCCACTGAGCCACCCAGGAGCCCCTAATGGGAGCATTTTTAACAGATAAATCACTACCACAACATGAACAGGGCCACTTCAGCCACAGGGTTAATGAGGGCAACCAGAGATAAATTCAAAAACTGACGGATCAGGACCACGTGGGTGATCACAGGAAAGAAAATAAGATTGCCAGCTGATGTCAGAAAGAGTCAGAAACCATATAATTGATCGGGTATGCTCAATGTGCAAATTATTAAATTTGCAAAATAATGTAGCCGCACTGAGTACATGAAGGTCTTTTCAACAAATGAACAAGAAAATAATCCAAACAAAGAAATGCTTATATTGGAAATACCTGCCTTTAGGGAAGGTAACTATTAAAAATTATTTGACTCTGAAGATGATATGTAAACAGAGATAGACTGCCCCTGATGAGATCTGTATGAATCAATCTCCTTGGAAAAAAGAGAATGAGTGATGCCAAATTAGCATGATAATGGGAACTGTTACAATAGGAAAGGAGAATACATTTCAAAGAGATTATTACAGCAGGATTTAGGGAAGCACAGGAGTTCCCTGTCTAAATTGATGGCAGATAAGGGGTCCTGATGCATATTTAGTAAGACATATAATCTTGAGACCAAGCCCTATATGATCTTAGTTATTTAGTTACCAGAAGAGACAACGGAAAGTAAAAAGACATAAAAAGGATGATTTGGGCCAGAGATTTGATAGAATTTATGTGAACAAAGTCAAAAGTTGTATCTACATGTGACCAGGCTTAGGTAAATGACACTACATTTACATTTAAAGAACACTGTAATTTCCTTGCTGGGATTTACACCCAATGAATGTATAACTGTTAAGCATGCAGACTCTGACACAAGAAAGTCTAGACTTCAATTTGGTGTTACACGTGAGTTGTGTGACTTGAGAATGGCTGAAACAGGTTACGTAAGGTATCCCTGAACCTGAGTTTCTTCTTGAAGATAAACAGTCGCACCTATCTTAAGGAATTTTTATCAGGATCTAGTAAACACACACACAAAAAGGGTTTGCTATAGGGTCTAATATATGATAAAGGATTTAATAACTAATTTATTTACCAAGAACAATTAACCATGTTTGTACTGTTTCAAAACAAACGTTTTTTAATTCAACTTAGAACATTCCAAAACACTGTCACCTGGAAGTTCTAATTCTGTCTACTCATAGACTAATACTGTCATTTCCTGAATCAATCCTCAACAGGACAGAGCGATCTCTAGAAGCTACAATACCTACATGTCAACCGGGCTTAGAATTGGTACTGATATATGTGAATAAATAGCGATGTGGCCACGGTTGCATTTTTTATTTTGTCTCTTACAAATAATTCCATTCAACTGTCTTGCTTTTGACCCAGAATATTATTGATCATGCTGATCTCCTTCCTGACAACTTCAGTTCAATTTTTCATTAAGTATATATTGAGTTCAATTACTCAGTCTTAGTTTTTTTATATTTAACAGAATAATTTAGACTTTAAGGAGCAAATAGCTAACAACTGAATGTATGAATATTCAAAGACTGTGTCTTAGGCTCAAAACATAATTCCCAAAAGATGAATCTGATAAATTTTTTGAGCAATGCCAATGTCAGGGTAACAAATACACAACTTTAAAGAGGATAGCACACATCTAAAAGTATGTATGTGGAGCACCTGGGTGGCTCAGTGGGTTAAAGCCCCTGCCTTGGGCTCAGGTCATGATCCCAGGGTCCTGAGATCTAGCCCCGCATCGGGCTCTCTGCGCAGTGAGGAGCCTGCTTCCCTTCTCTCTCTGCCTGCCTCTCTGCCTACTTGTGATCTCTCTCTGTCAAATAAATAAATAAAATCTTTAAAAAAATAAATAAAAGTATGTATGTTTTTTAATAAAGAAAAACTATCATTTTGTATAATCATATCTCATATTGGAGAAATTTATGTTGGTTTCAAAATATTATTTTGGAAGAAAAATCTTCACAGCATCCTAGGTAAGGTTTCTTAGAAGCAGGGCCTGAGCAAGGGATTCTTGTTCAAGCAATTTCTTAGAGAATTAGTCTCAGGAAAAGGTTAAGAAAGGAACTATGACAGGACAGAGGGAAAAGCTAATCAGATATGTGGTCACCAATGCAGACTAACTTCAGACTGATCCCACGGGACCTGGAGCACTAACTGATGTCTTGAGATATGGCTGATCTTTTGTATTCTCATTCCAGTTAACCATTTGCAGACTTCTCTAAGGAATGAGGAAAAAAAAAAACTTGAGGCACATATGGCATCCAATGGATTGATTATCTGGAACATATGAATTATTCTTATAGATTAATTTTTTAAAAATCAAATAAATGAGTAAAGAATATGAACAAGCAATTCCCAGAAAAAATGTACATCACCAACGAATTTATGAAAAGATATTCAAACCTATTAGTACTTGGGGAACATAGAAAGAACTCCTATAAGCCTATTAGAAACACCCCCCCCCAAAAAAAGTAGCAAGGAATACAGATGGAAATTGAGGAAACACAAATCTTTAATCAATGTTATGAACAAATATTCCAACTCCACTATTAATCGGGAAAAATGGCAAGATACAATTTCTTACCACTAACAGTTTAAAACTAAATGATATCAAGTTTGGGTGAGTGAAGTGGTACTTACAGATACTTAAAAAGGAGCCCAAATTATTAAGGTCATTTGAGAAAATTATGTATCAAAATACCAAGTTAAGGAATTTCACTTCTCGGCATTTACTCTAGAATAATGTTCACACATCTGCACAAAGAAAGATGTAAAGGAATTTTCAGAGTTGGTTTATATAAGTTAAATTAAAAGTAACATAAATGTCCAATAATAGAATTTTTAAATGAAATATTATTTACCTATTCTAAAAAAGTGTAAGAGCTAAACATAAAAGGTAAAAGATATAAACTGAAATAGAAAACAACTTTCAATGCATTTAATTAATAAAATCAAGGGCACCTGGGTGGCTCAGTTCGTTAAGTGTCTGCCTTCAGCTCAGGTCCTGATCCCAGGGTCCTGGAATCTAGGAATCTAGTTCCACGTCAGACTCCCTGCTCAGTGGGCATCAGGTTCCCTGCTCAGTGGGGAGATTGTTTCTCCCTCTCTCTTTGTCCCTCCCCACTGCTCGTGCTCTCTCTCAAGTAAGTAAGCACAACCTTTAAAAAAATAAAAGAGCTAAAAGATATGTCCTATAAATCACAAATATATTATGAAATTTTAAAAATAATAAATATTCTACAGATTTACAAATATATGCATAGGAAAAAATTCTGCAGTGATGTACTTCAGAGTGTAAACAGGGGTTATCTTTGAATAGGTCCTTTGTATTGAGGGCTGTCCTCAATGAGGACATTAGTGTTATATCTAATATGATGAATTTTTAACAATAAGAATGAATTAATGAATTAATTTTATAAATAATCCTTTAAAAATTCAAATTAAGTTAGTGTAACTGTATAACTATCAAGATTATATAACGTCAAAGGATCCAGGCATGTAAATATGCTAAAAGTAACTTGGAAGGTACCTCAAAATTAGTAATAGCAGTTGCTTCTGGAAGAAGGAGAATGAACACCTGGGAAAATGGTTTTGCTAAATAACTTGAAAATAAATAATAATTGACCCAGTAGGACAAAACATAAATACCAATAATCTCTTCAAACATTTTATACATTTTATTTTCTTTACTAAAAAGTAAAGGAGCAACTTTTTAATAAATAACCTGCAGTTGTGCTTTCATATCAGCAGAGGGTGCAGGAGATCTCCCTTTTTAACAATGAGGTTGATTTTCCTACAACTTTCAAAACCAATTTAAGATATACTGCAGTTAATTCTCAAGTCCTTTATGTAAATGAAAAATGAAAGTCTCCAAATATATTTGCAAATTCTAACTTTTTTTTAATAAATGGTACCTTATAAAAGTAAATTCCCTTTTGAATTGAAGGAAGACTAATTCTTAACTTGGAAGTTAGAATGTAAAAATATGAGATTTTTTTCAGTTATCCACTTATAACTATGTATAGTTATATATATATGTATAGAACTTGTATTTTATTTTTAATATTTTTTATTTATTTGTCAGAAAGAGAGAGAGAGAGAACAAGCAAAGGGAGCTTTAGCCAGAGGGAGAAGCAGGCTCCTCACTGAGCAAGAAGCTGGTTATAAGACTTGACCCCAGAACCCTGGGATCATAACCTGAGCTGAAGGCAGATGCTTAACTGACTGAGTCTCCCAGGCATCCCTAGAATTTGTATTTTAAAGATAATTCAGATTCAAATACATCAATTCAAATTTATTATTTATTATCTAACATTTTCCATTCTTTTCTAAAGAGTATAACATATGTATTGCTTTGTAAAAAACTTCAGTATGAAATGTTTACAAAGATAGTAGCCTATTTTGTTTCTATGATATGTTGTAAATATCTATCCTTTAATTTTTAAAATTTTATTTACAATATTACATTAAACAGCTCATGGTCACAAACACAAATATAAATAAGAAAAGGAAAATACTGTCATAGGTCACTATAAGATGACTCAAAACTAGAGGGAAAGAATTTTTTAAATACAAATTAGAATACCTATTAGGAGATTACATTTAAAGATGGCTATGCTCAACACTTATATCTTGTATAAGATGTAACACTTGTAACTGTGTCTGTGTATATATGATCAGTAATACAGATACCTGACCATACAAATCAGCATAGGCAGTAATACGGAATTCAACATCTTCAATGTCTGTTCCAATTTAAATATAAACATAAATCAGTATAACCGAAGTCAGCACTGGTCTGATTAGACGGAAAAAAAGAAATGAGCATACCCACAAATCATTACTGCCTTTCCTTTCTTACAAATACTGTTGTAGTTGTATCCTTCATAATGCGAATGGCAGCATGTTACAGAATATACTCATTTCCATTCAGTTATGTGTTGGCTTGGTGTACATATTCTGTCAGAATCATTTTAAAAACAGAATCTTGGATTTGTTGTGACTTTTTAAAAAGTGTTTTCTTTGAATTCAACATGCAATGATCACATTTGTCAATGACACTGTTTCACAATATATCTGTGGATATAATTTCTCCTGGACTCTGTTTCTCCATTCATAAAATCAGAGAACTGAATAGATGAATTCTGTGAGTCCCTCTAATTTATTAAAACGCATGCATACCATCTGTGAAATTTAGTATACACACTCACATGTGCACACATACACATACATACAGAGCTAATAATAAAATGATATTTTGAATATCACTTTTTCCATTTCAAAGTCAGCAATAAGTGAGATTCAATACTACATCATAATTAAGTGAAAGTAAGGCTCTAGAGAGTATTGCTCTCACAGTACTGTATCTCATAGATATGGTAATATTTTATAAAAGGAGAGCAATGGATGCCTGAGTGGCTCAGTGGGTTAAGCCTCTGCCTTTGGCTCAGGTCATGATCTCAGGGTCCTGGGATCGAGCCCCACATCTGGCTCTCTGCTCAGCACGGAGCCTGTTTCCCTCTCTCTCTGTCAAATAAATAAATAAAATCTGTAAATAAAATAAAAAGAGAGCAAGAGGACATTTGGGGATGCAGTCTATTTATTACACGGTAAATCCAGAAATGTGGTAACAAGGTTCTTTCTTCTCCTTATACTGTATTTGCTTAAATAATTGTTGAATTTGACCAAATCATATACATATATTCTTACTTTTCTCTTTTTATTTAAAACTGTAATTTGTAATACATGAATTATAACACAGGTGGATAGAGTTTTTAGAATTTAGGAAGGAAGGCATAACTGATATTTAACACATTTTAATATTAAATTCTCTGATACAGTAACAGATTGAAATTATTTCAGACTGTATCAGATACATTTTAAATTGGTAGAAAAGGCCAATGATAAATCAACAATTAATAGAGTTATTCTAGATCCATAAAATATAATTAAAACAAGATTTTACCAAATACTTATTAAAGTTTATTTTATTACCTACATTGTCCTTTTACTTAAAATTTAATTTTGAGAGGAACTACATAATATATATTACAATAAAGGGAACACAGTAAATTCAGCTCATTTCTTTCTTTGTAAAAAAACACATCAGGGTGCCTGAGTGGCTCAGTTGTTAAGCATCTGACTTTGGCTCAAGTCAGGATCCCAGAGTCCTGGGATCGAGCCCCGTGCGCTTCTCCCTCTCCCACTGCCCCTGCTTGCATTCCCTCTCTTGTCTCTGTCAAAGAAATAAAATCTTGAAACACACATAAAGACACACACACACACACACACACACCCCTTAAACTTTGTAAATAAATTCACTAAGTTATCTTTTAATGAGACTATTGTCCTGCCCCAAACACCACTATAAGGAATGACTGACTGCTCTTGAGTGTATATGGAGTCATATACTGTTAACTTGACAGAAAAAATTAGTAAGAGTGAACTCATGGGCTGTGAAGTGTGTAAACCTGGTGATTCACAGACCTGTACACCTGGGGATAAAAATATATGTTCATAAAAAATAAAAAAATTAAAAAAAAAGAAAGAGTGAACTCATGAGAGAAGGACTTATGTTTATGTGAAATGGGCTGTGTTAGCTGTATTTGGTATCTGGAATAATGCGCCTGACTTGGGCTGCCACTAGATGGAGATTTTGTATCTTGGAACAATAAAGGAGTTCCAACTGGGTGTTCATCCCGAAGGTGAACTTCTTTTTGCAGATAAAGAAATAAAAATTCCCACATGGTTAAGTACTTCATTCAAAGACATACAGATAGGTAGCTAACGTAACACTTATAGAGCTCAGAGTTCCTGATAATGGAATTAACTCTAATTGAATCAAACAAGAGACTGTCATTGCCAGAAACATGTTCTATCTGAAACAAACAAAAGGATCCTTGTTTTATATACACCAATATATCTATAAAATTAAATATTGTTCCCACTTTTGTATAACTTTAAAACAAAATTTATTTTTCAAGAAGCTACATTAAGGGGCACCTGGGCAGCTCAGTTGGTTAAGCACCTGCCTTCGGCTCAGGTCATGATCCCAGAGTCCAGGGATCAAGTCCCACATCAGGTTCCCTGCTCAGTGGGGAGTCTGCTTCTCCTTCTCCCACTCTCCTTGCTCATGGTCTCTCTCTCTCTCAAATAAATAAACAAAATCTTAAAAAAAAAAAAAAAGAAGCTACATTAACATAATTCATTTTCTTTTTTTGCCTTTGTGACTTTTTTTTAACTTAGTCACAAGTTCACTAGAAAGAGATGTGCTCATATTTAATGAGTGCGTAAGCTCTCTCATTTTAATCCTCCTAACAACTTTATTAGATAACTGTAAATTCTTGCTGTCAAATAAATAAATTTGGAGACAGAGAGATAAAGTCGAGATTTGAATCCTGGTATTTCTGATGCTAAAGATAAATTCTGAAATCATATCAGTCTGCCTGAATGCAAAAAATAGAGGGATAATAATATGATACAATATTAAATGCTAATATTCTTAAGGCTGTTGCTGCCCTAAGAATGTGTAACTGGGAATGGCTTAGTATTTCAAGTTGTATTCCAATTTTAGTATATGTGCTGCCGAAGCAAGCACCCAAGTTGTATTCCAATAACAGACCCATTAGAAAGTAATCAAAAAGACTTTTTTAAATGACCCTCCAATCACAAATCACAAATCACAGGGAATGTTAATTCTGCAGGAAAAAAAAAAATGCACCCACTAGCAAAGAATGTGCAGAGTTTTGAGTTCAACAGTGAGAAACAGAGAAAGAGAGAGTTGTTCCATTCCACAGACTTCACTAGGCTATCAGTTGCATGTACAGCACTAAATATTAAGTAAGGGTATAAGCAGGATCTAAGAACATTTTGTAATTCACAATGAAAACTTAAAAAGAAAGAAGCTTGCAGGTCACCTGGGTGGCTTAGGAGGATAAGGGGCTGACTTTGATTCAGGTCATGATCTCAGGGTCCTGGGATCAAGTCCCACACTGGGCTCCCTGCTCAGTGAGGAATCTGCCTCTCCCTCAGCCCCTCCCCCACCACTCATGAGCTCTCTCTTGAAAGAAAGAAAGAAAGAAAGAAAGAAAGAAAGAAAGAAAGAAAGAAAGAAAGAAAAACAGACATGCATGCATCCAAGCTTCAAAAGAATGGAGGAAAATCTATCATACAAGGAAACAGAAGGTTACCAGAAACTGAAAGAACCTACAGGGCACCCTGCTTGCTTTGTCTATGGAGAAACAACAGGATGGACAGAACAGCATGTGTATATACCCAGTGCTCTGTCCATCTATGAAACATATAGTACACAGTTTTATAATCTTATAGTATAAACCATATATAAATACTTCAGCAATATAACAGAATAATTAAAGAACAAGGGTCATAGTCCTCTCAAAATAATTTTTTAAGCTTTCTTCTGAGCAACTTAATATCTCATTCTGGTTTTCTCCTACATAAACTTAAGGGATACATTTCTGGATCCACATTTTCTGGGTTTGAATTCTGATTTGTGTACTCATTAACACTAGGTAAACTGCTTAACACCCCTCTCACCCTCAGTTTCCCTATGTGTGAAATGGAGGAGGTAAGAGCACTTCCCATGGCAACTCTTATGAGGATGAAATGAGCTATAGTGTGTTAAGTGCTTCAACCGGGGCCCAACACAGAGGAAGTGTTAGCTATTATTTATTATTACAAAATTATGTAAAGTGTGTCTGACTTTTCTATTTTAAGAATTTGAAACAGAAATCTATCTCAAGAATTTGATGTCTCAGATGGGAAGACTATTGAAGCAGCACCCTTTGCACAATTTTCCCTAAAGAAGGTTTATTTGTTTCTCTGTGGGCTATAAGTTAGGGTAGTGTAAATGTGGACAGAGTGGGGTAATAGGTAATATTCTCCACGAACCCTTAAGGTAAAGATTTGTACCGGAGCCTGCAAATAACAAAAGATAGAGGTCATAAACATGAACATTCTACATGAAAGATGAACTTCTTTTTTAGTTTTCTCTGATTCAAGTATTTTTTATGCTGATATCTTGGATAATTTTATGTTGTTCGCATTTTCTAGCACAATAATTTCAGAAGTGTTTTATTAAAATAACTGAAAAGCTCTATAATCCTAGCACACTTAGAAAGTTAACCACTAACAATTTTTCTGTTACTTTAAATATGGCAGAGGATTTTTTTCTGGCAGTTTTATGCTCTGTATGTGCTTTAAATATATTCTCATTAATACTGTCAATCAGCATATTTTCCCTATTTAAGGAAAAGATACGTAAACATATGTCATTATGCTCTAATTGTAAAAAGCAATCCTCATTGTCAAACCAACCAGCCAATGAACATCCTTCTTCAATCATCAAATGAATCTGTTAATACCCTCAAATCAACATTCTCACTTGGTCATGTTTGGCCTCCAACAGGAAAAGGAGGAGGGAAGGTGGAGAAAGGAAGGGGAGAGTAACTTGGAGTATCATTTCTATGAATAAGGAAACATCCAAATTTTTTAAGGAGTACTCAAGGGACATCCTGAAGAATACAACCTTTGGCTGATCCCTTGGAGATCTTCAGAGACTGGACAATGCATCCTAGAAAGATTCAGAAGAGGATAGAAGTTTCCTTTTTTTTTTGGAAGATCATGGGGCGCCTGGGTGGCTCAGTGGTTTAAGCCTCTGCCTTCAGCTCAGGTCATGATCTCAGGGTCCTGGGATCGAGCCCCGCATCGGGCTCTCTGCTCAGCAGGGAGCCTGCTTCCCCCTCTCTCTGCCTGCCTCTCTGCCTACTTGTGATCTCTCTCTCTCTGTGGAATAAATAAGTAAAATCTTTAAAAAAATAAAAAATAAAAAAATAAAGTGGAAGATCATAAAAGGCAAAGTAAGGAAGATGAACCTGACAAACCTCAGAAGATTTTCAAACAAGGAAAAGTATGGAAAATCACAACTGGAAGTTAAGGATTCAGAAGTTGATTCTCTTAAAAGCATCCAGGCCTATATAGACCACCGTGAATCCTTGAGACCCTGGGTCTGAATACCTCAACTCTAGCACACACCCAAAATGCACAGTGGATTCTCTCATTTAATTAAAACATAGGAGAAATACTTTCTTTTAGGCACAGAGGATGTAAAAGAGAATAAGAGACACTAGGTGCCTTTTCTAGGGAAGTATCTATTCCAGTGAGGAGATAAAATATAAACAAGACATCAAATGAACTTGACAGATAATATCAGACAGTGTATGTGCCATGTTAAAAAAAAAATCATGGTGATGAGATAAGGGAAGGGGGCTAGTGTGGCAGTAGGAATATTTGAGGTGAATGAAGTATCAGTGGGAGGGACATTTCTGACAGAGGCAACCTCAAGTACAAATTCCCTGGGGCAGGCCTGAGTTTGGTCTGTCCAAGTATAGTGTGAGTAAAGGGAATGCGTGTATGAGATGAGCTGGGTCAGGAAGGTGGAGGGCCAGATCCTGTAGGGCCTCCAAGACTATAGTGCTATGCTGGATTGTATTCCAACTGATAGAGAAGGCCATCAGTGAGCAAAGTTAAAAAAGAAATCTTCTTTGCATGGATAGTAGGAGTAACCAGCCAGTTAGGAAATTACTGCAACAGCCCAAAGGAAGAGATGATGCTGATCTGGTTTGGCTAGTCATAGTACAGACACACAAGGGAACAGTTACCATGGGTTATCTTGGGGTGTGGGGTTATCAAGAACTGCTGATGGACAGGTGTGAGGGGTGAGAGAAAGGGAGAAATTAAAAAAAAAAAAAAAATGCCCAGGTGTTTTTTGTATCATTTGTTTTAATATGGTTGTTGGGTTTCCTTGTTGTTTGTTCTAAATGCGGGAAGAAGTGCTACTCAAAATGGCCATCATAATGGAAAAGTTAATATGGAATACAGATAAATGAAAAACAGACAACTAAAGTATTAAATATTATTAAATATTCACGTGAATAACAAATTGTTTTTCACACTGAAAAGAAAGTAGCCTACAACACAGCTTTTAAGTAGAAGCTCATTTCTGACCTTAGAAAATTAGGGAAATATGGAAAATATAAAAGATGGAAGCATCCAATCCCATCAATGGTACACTGTGTATTATTAAATGCAGGGAGTGTTCACTTCATGTGGCACAACGATAACTGAAGCATGTGCATATGAAAACTGCATCCTTACTTTGCACAATTCTGTGCTACTTAACTGTCATGACTCCCAGTTAACACAAATCATGCATTTCCTGCAAAGCAAAGAGAAGCATATATTTTTTTGATAATCTTTACATCATTGAGATAAAGTAAAAATATAATGTATTCTTCTAAGCAGTTTTTCACATATTATCAACACTTCAGAAGTTCTAAAAGTTGGATAATATTTCTTATATAGATATACCATAATTTACTTAAGGTAAAACATCTAGGTAGTTTCAAAGATTTCTGTCATAAATGGCAATCTTATACTATACTATCATAAAAGTAACTAATCCATTTCACCTAAATAGTTATTTGATGGCATTAAATGTCTCCTTTTTTAGCTGGACCAGGGCTGGGAGTTTTTATTAATGAAAGAACCCTAAGTGATGTTTTGGATTGCAGCCCAATGGCAGTATGGCTTCTATTATCAGTGCAGCTGAACCAAGTCCTATGTGTAAATCTCTACTTGGTAATAAATGAAGCTGTTCTGAAACCTCCAAACCCTTTCATGCCAGTAGCGTACCATTTAGTAAATTACCAGAGCAACACTCTATGGCTGCAGCCACCAGAGGCAAAAACGTCTAATCGCACTATGTTTATTTGTCCTCAAGATGTCTCTCTCCCATTCTGCAAATGATTAATTCACTTGAGGCCATGCAGGCACAGTAAAAGCACCTCTCCACAGCACTTTGAGAAATCAAGTCCAGGAAGCAGGAAGCAAGGTGAAGAATACTGATATAGAGACGGGATATTTACAAAGACTGATGCAGACTAGAAAAGACTAGAAAAATGATGCAGACTAGAAAAGGAAACTATTAAGAAGGGAGCAAACTAAGACATGAAAATCTGAGACTAAACAGTTTTCATAATGTTCTGAGATTTAAGAAATTGAGTTCATTTATTCAAAAAACATTCATTGAAAAGTATATTCTGTTTCAGGCAGGAAAGCGAGGGTGCTCTTCTCTTTTCTCTCTCCCTCCAAATATACTGTCTTTAGGCCAAGGAATACACGTGCTACAAACCACTAACTGAGGATCACGGATGCCAGCAGTTCTCAAGGTATAATTCCCAGCCCAGCAACATCTGCATTACCTGGGAAATAATCAGAAATGTATACTGTTGAGCTACGGCCCCATAAACAGTCAATCAGAACCTGTGGGTGTCTCACCTAGCACTCTCTGTATTACCGAGACCCTCACATGATTCTGATGCATGCCAGAGACTGAACGTCACTGATGCAAGCAAACCACAGAAGAACCTGGAGGCGATCATGAGGTCATTACTTGACAATAAACAGCAGAACTAGAAACATGATTTCTAACTTACAAGAGAGCTTCTTTTTTTCTTTTACTCCATTATAAAAAGAAGTACAAATTTTCAGTAACTTCTTTGTTTTTCCCCTCTCCAAACATGAAGCTTGGAAAACTTAAAAGCTGCTTATGATAGTATGTACTTTGTGAAAAAAATGTTCTCCCTTTCCACATGGTGATGAACTGAGCAAACTAAGAATGTAGATGGAGAACTTCTTTCATTATTTTTATTAATTAAAATTCTGTGATTTTATTTAAATTTTTTTAGTTTTTTAAATTTCAATAACATTTTATTCTCATTATAAAATATAATGATTAATTATAGTCAGGGACTATAAAACTCAGGAAGAAAAGAATCTTCTCAGGTGTTGCCTCTTTCACATCCTCCTTTTTTTTTAAATTTAAATTTAATTAATTAACATAAAATGTATAATTGGTTTCAGAGGCAGAGATCAGTGATTCATCAGTCTTATGTAATACCCAGTGCTCACTGCATCATATGCCCTCCTTAATGTCCATCACCCAGTTACCTCATTCCCCACCTCCTCCCCTCCAGCAACCCTCAATTTGTTTCCTATGATTAGCCTCTTACAAAGTTTAATTCCCTCTCTGGTTTCCCTTTGTTTTATATTTTCTTCTTTTCCCCTTAAATTCCACATATCAGTGAGATCATATGGTAACTGTCTTTCTCTGATTAACTTATTTCATTTAGCATAATACCCTCTAGTTCTATCCACGTCATTGCAAAAGGCAAGGTATCTTTTTTTGATGACTGAGTAGTATTCCATTGTATATATACATACCACATCTTCTTTATCCATTAATCTGTTGATGGCCATCCGGGCTCTTTCCATAAGGTTGGCTATTATGGACATTGCTGCTATAAACACTTGGGTACACATGCCCTTTCAGATCACTACATTTTTATCTTTGAGATAAATATCCGGTAGTGCAAATGCTGGGTCCTAGGGTAGCTCTATTTTCAAGTTTTAGAGGAATCTCCATACTGTTTTCCAGAGTGGCTGTACCAGCTTGCATTTCCACCAATAGTGAAGGAAGGTTCCCATTTCTCCACATCCTCGCCAACATCTGTCATTTCCTTACTTGTTAACTTTAGCCATTCTGACTGGTGTGAGGTGATATCTCTTTGTGGCTTTGATTTGTATTTCCCTGACGCTGAGTGATGCTGAGCATTTATTTATTTATTTTTTATTTTTTTATTTTTTAGTGTCTGTTGGCCATTTGAATGTCTTCTTTGCAGAAGTGTCTGTTCATATCTTCTGCCCATTCCTGATTGGATTATTTGCTCTTTGGGTGTTGAGTTTGGTAAGTTCTTTATAGATTTTGGACACTAGCCCTTTACCTGATATGTCATTTACAAATATCTTCTCCCATTCTGTCAGCTGTCTTTTGGTTTTGTTGACTGTTTCCTTTGCTGTGCAAAAGCTTTTTATCTTGATGAAGTCCCAAGAGTTCATTTTTGCCTTTGCTTCCTTTGCCTTTGGAGATTTACCTAGCAAAAAGATGCTGCAACTGAGATCAAAAGATTGCTACCTGTGTTCTCTTCTAGGATTTTGATGGATTCCTAGTTCACATTTAGGTCTTTCATCCATTTTGACTCTATTTTCGTGTGTGGTGTAAGGACATGGTCCAGTTTCATTCTTCTGCATGTGGCTGTTCAATTTTCCCAACATCATTTGTTGAAAAGATTATCTCTTTTTCCATTGGATATTCTTTCCTGCTTTGTTGAAGATTAGATGACCATATAATTGAGGGTCCATTTCCGGATTTTTTATCCTGTTTCATTGATCTATGTGTCTGTTTTTGTGCCAATACCATACTGTCTTGGCGATTAAAGCTTGAGGTCGGCAATTTTGATGCCACCAATTTTTGTTTTCTTTTTCAACATTCCTTTGGCTATTCAGGGTCTTTTCTAGTTCCATAAAGATTTTGGACTATTTGTTCCAACTCTGTGGAAAAAGTTGGTGGTATTTTGATAGGGATTGCAATGAATGTGTAGACTGTTCTAGGTAGCATACATTTTAACAATCTGTTCTTCAAATCTGTGAACATGAAACGTTTTTTCCATTTCTTTGTGTCTTCCTCTTTTCTTCCATGAATGTTCTATAGTTTTCTGACTACAGATCCTTTGCCTCTGGTTAGGCTTATTCCTAGGTATCTTATGGTTTGGGGTGCAACTATAAATGGGATGACTCCTTAATATCTCTTTCTTCTCATTGTTAGTGTACAGAAATACAACTGACTTCTGTGCACTTATTTTATATATCCTGCCACTTTGCTGAACTCCTGTACGAGTTCTAGCAATTTTGGGGTGGAGTCTTTTGGATTTTCCACAGAGTATTATGTCATCTGCAAAGAGTGAGAGTTTGACTTCTTCTTTGCTGATTCAGATGTCTTTTATTACTTATTGTTGTCTGATCGCTGAGGCCAGGACTTCTAGTACTATGTTGAACAACAGTGGTGAAAGTGGTCATCCCTGTCATGTTCCTGACCTTAGTGGGCAAGCTCTCAGTTTTTCCCCATTGAGAATGATATTTGCTGTGGGCTTTTCATAGTTGACTTTTATGATATTGAGGTATGTTCCCTCTATCCCTACACTGTGAAGAGTTTTAATCAAGAAAGGTCGCTGTATTTGTCAAATGCTTTTTCAGCATCTATTGAGAGGATCATATGGTTCTTGTCCTTTCTTTTATTGATGTCGTGTATCACACTGATTGATTTGTGGATGTTGAACCAACCTTGCAGCCCAGGAATGAATTCCAGTTGGTCACAGTGAATAATCCTTTTAATGTGCTTTTGGATCCTCTTGCTAGTACTTTGGTGAGAATTTTTCCATTCGTGTTTATCAGGGATATTGCTCTATAATTCTTTTTGGTGGGTTTTGTCTGGTTTGGGGATCGAGGTAATGTTGGCCTCATAGAAAGATTTTAGAACTTTTCCTTCCACTTCTATTTTTTGAAACAGCTTCAGAAGAATAGGTATTAATTCTTCTTTAAATGTTTGGGAGAATTCCCGTGGAAAGCCATCTGGCCCTGCACTCTTGTTTGTTGGGAGATTTTATCGTAATTAAAGGGTCTATCTAACAAGAAGATCTAACAATTGTAAATATTTATGTCCTCAACATAGGAGCAGCCAATTATATAAGCCAATTAATAACAAAATTAAAGAAACACATTGATAATAATACAACAATAGTAGGGGACTTTAACACCGCACTGACTGCAATGGACAGATCATCTAAGCAGAAGATGAACAAGGAAGCAAGGGCTTTGAATGACACACTGGACCAGATGGGTTTCACAGATATATTCAGAACATTCCATCCTAAAACAACAGAATACACATTCTTCTTGAGTGCACATGGTTCATTCTCCAGAACAGATCACCTACTGGGTCACAAACCAGGTCTCCACCAATACCAAAAGATTGGATTATTCCTTGCATATTTTCAGACCACAATGCTTTGAAACTAGAATGCAATCACAAGAAGAAAGTTCGAAAGAACTCAAATACACAGAGGCTAAAGTGCATCCTACTAAAGAATGGATTGGTCAACCAGGAAATTAAAAAATCTTTGGGAGGCAGCAAAAGTGGCCCTAAGAGGGATGTATATAGCAATATAAACCTATCTCAAGAAACAAGAAAGGTCTCAAATATACAACCTAACTTTATACCTAAAGGAGTTGGAGAATGAACAGCAAATAAAGCCTAAACCCAGGAGAAGATGAGAAATAATAAAGATTAAAATCAATGAAATAGAAAGCAAAAGAAAAGTAAAACAGATCAACAAAACTAGGAGCTGGTTCTTTGAAAGAATTAATAGGACTGATAAACCCCTGGACAGACTTATCAAAAAGAAAATAGAAAGGACCCAAATAAATCATGAATGAAAGAGGAGAGACCACAACCAACACTGAAGAAATACAATTATAAGAACATATTATGAGCAACTATATGCTAACAAATTAGGCAATCTAGAAGAAATGGATGAATTCCTAGAGACATATAAACTACCAAAACTGAAACAGGAAGAAATAGAAAACCTGAACAGACATATAACCAGCAAGGAAATTGAAGCAGTAAACAAAAATCTCCTAATTTGTGATTCTAATGTAAAATAGAACTAATTTTAAAAAATACACAGTACAGGGACGCCTGGGTGGCTCAGTTGGTTAAGCAGCTGCCTTCGGCTCAGGTCATGATCCCAGGGTCCTGGGATCGAGTCCCACATTGGGCTCCTTGCTCAGCAGGGAGCCTGCTGCTCCCTCTGCCTCTGCCTGCCTCTTTGTCTGCCTGTGCTCGCTTGCTCTCTCTCCCTCTGTCTCTTACAAATAAATAAATAAAATCTTTAAAAAAAAAAATACACAGTACAGAACCCTATAAAAAAGGAAACTTTTAATGTTTTTATTTTTATTCTTTATTGATGTGTTAGTTCTCTTTATGTATGAAGGATATAGCTCTTTATTATATTTATTTCAAATATTTTTCTATTTCATTTTTGAAATTTTAACATTTTTGTGTTTGTGTAATCCAAAAATTCACATCATTCATTATTTTTCAGTGTTTTATGCTTTGAAAAGTTTTGTCTTTTATAGAAGAAGATAAAAATTCACCTATTATGTCTTCAAATATTTGTGGACCCATTTTTATCTTTAACTCTTTAATTCACCTATATTTCTAAGTGTTAGTTCCAAATTTTGGTGTTTATGAGAATCACTTGGAGACCTTGTTAATTAATATATTATTTCATCTCATTCCCCCAGTTTCTGAAAAAGTAGATCTGATATAGTAAGTTTAGCATTTCTAACAAACTCCCAGATGTTGCTGATGCTGCTGGTCCTAGACACTTTGATAACTACTGGGTAAAGAAACTGATCACAATACCCAACAAAGAAGACATTCTGTGTACATGCAGGATTTGGGTACTGTGTACTGTACTACTTAGTGACTAAATGTGCAAAGGAGTGAAATCAGATTTGGGACTAGAGTGCAAGTATCTTTGAATGTTATGAATATGAATTTTTCTCTAAGGCAAACAGCTCTGTCCAAAATTGAAGAAATGTATCTAAAATAAATGCTCACTGAATCAAAATTAAGTTTCAAAATTTCACCATCTGAAAAATAATATGCTTTTTAATTGTAAGCCATTAGACAGACTGTTCTTTAACTGTGCTATGTTAACCTTCACCACTGGGGGGATGGCAGAAGTGTTTATTAAGAAAGCACTTATCAAGACATTTCTGTAACAAAATTTTTCAAAGAATTCTACAAATTATTTTAATGAGCCAAAGTAATCATTCTTCTGCTTCACTGAAGTTTAATTATCAACTTAACTGAAATCATAAATTCTGTCTTATTTCCTTTTCCAAACAATGAAACTGCAAAATAGAAGAAAAGTACAAATCAAAAGTAAAATAAATTTGAAATCATAAATTCTACTTAATAGAGAGTATTCAGTAGTATGTAATATAACATAATCATTCAAAACAATGCTATGGAGTCTGACTTAAAGTCTCACCAACGATGGGATACTTTTAAATCACAAAACTCCATTAAGTATGAAAGTTTCTATGACAAAGATGATTCATTAAGAAGTTTACTTAAAATACAATGTCAGTAGGGGTACCTGGGTGGCTCAGTGGGTTAAAACCTCTGCCTTTGGCTTAGGTCATGATCCCAGGGTCCTGGGATCGAGCCCCACATCGGGCTCTCTGCTCGGCGGGGAGCCTGCTTCCTCCTCTCTCTCTGCCTGCCTCTCTGCCTACTGGTGATCTCTGTCTGTCAAATAAATAAATAAAAACTTTAAAAGAAAAAAATATATATATATATAAAATGTCAGTAGAATACCTTCTTATCACCAGATAATGGTCTCCCACTGTTACATAATAGACTGCCCTGAAAATATATATGGGAAATAAATACCCAAGTAAAGCAAAGTCATTTATTTTCAAAGCAGGAGAAAGCACTAATGTTGTATAACAATCACTTTACCTTCCTTACATCAAATACTCTGATGTAACTGTGATCACTTAGAACTCAACTAACTCTTTTTTTTCTGGATGAAAACTCTCATCAGCATCAAGAGGACCTACGAGTGAACTGAATAAACAGACTTCAATCTGACTCTTATGAGATACAGTGACCCAAGAGGTGTTTTCCATGAACTATACAACTTCTTCTACATATTCTTCTCCAAGATCTGATAAAGAGAGCAGCCTCTGAAGTAACCAAAAGGGGGCACAGTATATAGGTTAGATACAGGTTTGTTGAGTGATAATATTTAGGGATTTGTAACAGAGTTCTACTGATACAGTAATTTGGATAAGCTGAGATGAGCATCTGGAACATCAATTATTTCAATATAGATAAATCTCAAAACTCATTTCTTTATTTGTACTTATATTTACAAAACCAACTAAAAAATTTACAAAACCAACTAAAATTTAAAAACCTAGCCCTTTAAATATCCATTAATATTCTAGACTCCAACAATAAAAATTTACATGCAATGTATGTATAAATGTATTTATATGTATTTTAACCTTGTTTGTAGAAATACTGTCCACTTTTTAATATCATTTTGACATAATAACCACTCAGAAAAACAGACACACAAAAACAGTGCTCTTACTGGCATATAAATAAATAATATAGCATATGACATATATTAATATAAAGTGATAACCCACTCATAAAACAAGTACAGTTAAAAATGCTTTCAATGAAACTGGAGAAGCTTTATAACAAAATATCAACAACTACAAAGCACTCATTTATTCAAGTCTAATCAGCATGTATATGCAATTAAGCTGATTCAGGAAGTAAAAAAACAAGATACCATATGGTTCTTAGTTCTCTAAAACTACAGACATAAATGCGGAATTCATACATTGGCTTCTGAGCACAGTACTACTGATAACAGAATGCTTTGCCCAGTCATCCTTAGTGCCTTCTGAAAACTCATTTTAGAAAATACAGTGTTTTTATTCCATCAAAATATGTGAGAGTGAAACGCAGCCAAACAGGCATGTCAATCATGGGTATCCCTGTAGTGACTCAAGTTGGATTTTTTCAGAGAATACACTCATGCTATCTCAGTTACACATTCTGCTTATGTTCAAGTTTAAACAAACTTCAGAATTATGAAGTAATTATAAATGGTGTGCATTTATCTATCTATACATGTTTTTTGAATGGGTTGGTTACTATTCATAGTTTTCAAACTTTACAACACTGTAAAGAAAAAAGCTAACAGATAAAAACAGACTTGAGAATGTCAGTGATCCATTCCTATGAATTGCTTTACTAAGCATAATTCTGTTTTGTTTTGTTTTTTCCTCTACTTTCTCTTTAAGAGGCAAGTAAAAAAAAAAAAAAAATCACCTGGGCAGGAGTTGGGAGAGAGGGAAGCTATGTAACCCAAATCAGCAATAGACAAAAATATTCTTAACATCTATACTACCACATAGTTGTAATGGTTGAATCAACAAAATGAGACTATTGTGTTTAAAATACCTTGGAAAATAGTACAGATATATGTAAATATCAGTATGATTTCAAAAGTTTAGAGTCTATTTAATTTCAAATAACTTTATGTATGAGCAAACACTGGGCAGTGTAATATGACCATGTGATTTGCACAGCACCAGGAATGGAATTGCTAAGATAATGATCAATGCTGAAACATGACTCTAGAGCTTTATTTCTACTTTACTGGAACGGTTCCAATGGTTCTTCAACAAATGTGATAAAATATTTAAATTAATGGATTAAAGACATTCTTATATGTCAGGAGAGTATGGCTTTCTTACTCTAATTTTCTAATTTGGCAAGGAGACACTCTGGTAACTCACTGAAGGAGTAAAGAGGATAGTTGGGTAATTTATAGGCACATGTTAATGAAATGAGTGCCTAGGTTAAGTCTGATTTATAGGCTCTAGATTTCTTTTTTTTTTTTTTTTTGGTTATGCTGTGAGTCCATTTATTTGGCAGGGGGCAGGGGTTCCTGCAGTTACATAAGAGTTCAAATAGTCCCTATGCTCTTAAAAAAAGGGGGAGGGGGTGGGGGATGGAGAGAGGAAGGAAATAAAGGAGAGAGAGTGTGATATGACCTCATTACTTGTTCAGAGAAATATTTCTGCAGGCCAAAAGATTCATCATCGCAATTTGTCTACCATATTTGGAACAGTGGCTTTACTCCTTCAGTCCTCAGATTCTTGAGATAAAATAGGGAAAAAACTTTAATAAGATTGATGAGTTTGTACTCTTCCTCTTAGCAACTCTTTGGAATTTGCTTTTTTCTTCACATGGTTTAGCAAATCCCTTTTTATTTCATGTTTTATTAACATGGGCTTTTGAAAAGTGTTTGTCCCCCTCTCCAGGCCAAGTCTCATTTTCTATGGCAAGAGACTTTTAGACTCTTTACTTAAACTGTCTTGGCAGGAAAAGTGTCAAAGACTAATTTCACTATAAGCTCTTAGTTAATATTTGACTAGCATTCACAGGCCACATACCCGAATTATGAAACAGGATCTATTCTCATTCACAGCTCACATTAATACAGCCACAGCTACTTCAAAGAGCAAGTTTAATCTAGAGCCTGGGTTCCTAAAACATTTTATCCTATGGATTGCACTAATCATTATAAGCAGTAGACAGACAGGTATGGCTGTCTGTGTAAGATGGTTCAGTAAGGAACTATTTCTGCTAGCCGGTTTGTCCTGATATGATCCAGTTACTTCTACATAATGCAGGAAAAAAAATCCTGAAAAACAATATAGCGAGAACAAGATTTGTCTTCATCATGGAAATGTCAAGGTACTGCGCTAGCTCTTGATTCAATTTTTATTCCATTGCTTTACCTCCCCTTGGAGATTCCATTATCTTCCTAGGAAATATTTTGTTCTTCACTCTGCATTATCATTATGTGGCTAATTCTTCCCGTATATGATGGATATTATGAACCCTCAGCTTTCGGTCCCCATACTTTAGCTTCCACAGTAGATTGGTATATGATCCCCATTCTTTTCATTATATCCTTCTCTGATTCTAACACTATACTGATAAAACTGATTGCATATAGTCTACCTATTTTTTCATTTCAGAAAATTTCAGAATACAAGCATCCATTAAAATATAAATATCTTTAAATCTTTATATTCACCTAAATTTTACACATTCCAGTAATGACCAGATCATACTACACTAAAAGTGGGAAACAGGTTTCATCTCAAGCCCAACTTAAACATTCGGAGTTGGAGTGAAGTACTGATGAGCATAGTTGGAAGATCAGCAGGAAAAGTACCCTCATAGAATATGATGTGTGACACAGGGAATGGTAGAAAAACTGGCAGCCTGTGTGCTATTTTCCATCTTAACCTGCACTCTCCTGGGTATAAACTTTCTTTTATGGAAATACCCTAAGGCCAATAAAGAGATTAAATAAATGAATTACTAATCACCAAAGACATGGAAATTTTTACTTCCTTGGCTTACATCCCATCACCACCTCTCTTCTTCAGTAACAGCTGTTCTTCTTTCCTCTTTCTCCGTTTTCTCAGTTCTATGAAAGAGAATTCCTCAGTGCAATTTGAATTAGTAACATTTCTAAAGATATTTCCTATTATTTCCTATTAAAGTATCAAAGATGAAGAGACACAGAGAAAAAAAAATCAATTAAAACAATAAAAAATATTAGATTATTCTAAATTATGAGCTAGGATGTTACTGAACTACTAAAGATAAGGTCTTACGTTTAAGATGTTCAAATCACATTTTTGTCCTAAATTCTTGATGTTTTCTGTAATTCCATGATATCAGACAAATGCATAATGACACATACCCATCATTATGGTGTCACACAATGTGTTTTCACTGTCCTGAAAGTCCTCTGTGCTTTGCCTATTCATCCCTTCCTTCCTCCACTACTTTATTTTGTCAAATCTTAGCTTTGTCAATGACAAAAGAGATGTGAGAGCATGTGTTCAAGCAAAATGGTGATAAAGTAATGAAAAAAGATATACACAGAATTTAAGTTATTTTTCAATATGTCTTTAATGAACTACTTTTTTTTTAAGTTCAGTAACCTACAAATCCTTTACGTTTTTTCTTTTTTCCCTACTATGACTTCCATAACTGATGACATGAACCTACCAAACTAAACAGAAGTTTCATATGTCTTCCTCAATATCATTCCTTGGAGTTTTGGTAATGATCTACTTCAACATTCTCATTCAAAGTCAAATGGGGTGATTATTAGGGATAGCAAGAAGGTGGGATACAAAATGATGTTGAAAACTTAAATTCACTGGATTCAGTGTCTTAAAAACATGTATGAAGGGGCACCTGGGTGGCTCAGTGGGTTAAAGCCTTTGCCTTCAGGTCCTGATCTCAGGGTCCTGGGATCAGCTAGGGCGTCAGGCTTGCTGCTCAGTGGGGAGCCTGCTTCCCTTCCTCTCTGTCTGCCTCTCTGCCTACTTGTGATCTCTGTCCGTCAAATAAGACTTAAAAAAAGGAGGAGTGCCCTGGGTGGCTCAGTGGGTTAAAGCCTCTGCCTTCAGCTCAGGTCATGATCTCAGGGTCCTGGGATCGAGCCCCGCATTGGGCTCTCTGCTTGGCAGGGAGCCTGCTTCCTCCTCTCTCCACCTGCCTCTCTGCCTACTTGTGATCTCTGTCTATCAAATAAATAAATAAAATCTTAAAAAAAAAAAAAGTACGAATTGTATCCACCTATGAATGATTAATTTACATACTAGAAAATGAAGAGAGGGCTTTCAAATGCCTGGGCTGCTTTATCTGATCCCATCACAACACAGCTGCTAAGACCCAACAACCTGAAAGAATGCCAGGATGCATGAATGCCTCCTTCCCTCCTTCCCCTCTATGTATTTCTTGTCCCTAGAAGTTTGTTGCTTTAAAATAGTGCAGAAGAGGAAAGCACTACTATTAAATTGAACTATGGAACAGGAGATTTCCCTATGTTTTGAGCTTGACTTCAGAATGGGTTTTTCAATAGAGGTGAAGTTATATATGTATGGGAGATAATGCAATATGTTGCTTTGTTACATTAACCACATAAATTTGTTTTGTGAGTTAGCATACAAATTCATTACCATAAAATAAAATTTCCAGGGGCACCTAGGTGGCTCAGTTGGTTAGCTGTTTGACTCTTGTTTTTGGCTCAAATCATGATCTCAGGGTCATGAGATGGAGCCCTACACCCAGCCTGGAGCCTGCTTAAGATTGTTTCTCTCCATCTCCCTCTGCCCCTTTTCCCATCCCCCCCCCCAACTCACGTTCTTTCTCTATCTCAAAAAAAAAGAAAAGAAAAGAATTCAAAATAGCATACCTTGAGGAAAATGTTTGATCAGATTAAGAACCTCAATTAAAAAATCTTCTCTAGGGGCACCTGGGTGGTTCAGGGGGTTAAGCCCCTGCCTTCAGCTCAGGTCATGATCTCTGGGTTCTGGGATCCAGCCCTGCATAGAGCTCTCTGGTCAGCGGGGAGCCTGCTTCCACCTCTCTCTCTGCCTGCCTCTCTGCCTACCTGTGATCTTTCTCTATCAAATAAATAAATAAAACCTTTAAAAATCTGTTCTAGGAATATATAGATGAAAATACTTTACATACTTGATATCAACAATGATGTACAAACAATGCAGAGAAAATAGTATCATGAGTTCTTTAAGTCGCATGACAATTTCAGTTTTATAATGACAATTATCAACATCAAGTTCTCTAACAACAAATATGAAGGAAGGAAGCGAGAGAGGGCTGATTTTAGAATTTTTTAAATTCTCTTCTAATAATTTTATACTGAATCACATAACCTGAAATATTACAATTTTAAAATGAATGATGTTGGTCTTTGTCAGTTCCATTAGGATAATAATCACTACATTTATTAGAGTTCTGTTTTATCAGGTGATTGCAGTTTTAAATATTTATAGCTAGGCTCTTAAGTGAAACAATATAAAGCTAAGTGTTAAAATCTCGGGGTGTTCATATCTACAGCTGCTAAACAGCTAATGAAGTTAAGTACATTGCTATAAAATATCTAAAGGTTACAGCAAAACTGGATCTGTATTGAAAGGCTAAAAGTACTGTAAGATGCAAGTATATAATCAGAGCCTCAGGATGTGATTGTCAGAAGATGGCAGCACATTTTATTCTATATATTTATTCAATCAAGAAAATGAAATACAACAATGATCAAATTATTTCTCTCATAGAAGAAAATAAAAGAGACTATTATTCTTAAAATCATGTAATTAGTATTTCATAGAGTAAAACAGCTGGATTCAGCACTAAGTATCCTCTCCCCACTACACTCAGAGAGATACATTTGATTTTGAACTAACCCTAGATATAATGTCAGAGTAGAATATAGACCATCTGATTTTAATTTCTTATAGTTCTTTCACTGGCATTTTTAAAAATACAGCAATATGAACAAAAATATCTTTAAAATTATTTGATGTAAGCACCTAATAACACATTTCAAGTTCTGTATTATTATATTTTTAAAAATTAACCAAACCTAATATCATACAGGTGAAATTTAAATATTTGCCACAAATACACCAGGTTAATTTTTTTTAATACTTGTTGAGATATGATTATCACCTAACTCTGATATATATAAATATATACATATATAAATATATACATATATAAAAATACATATAATTTAAATGTTAAAATAACCTTTCATATATATATATATATAAATTTTGGCATAATTACTTTAAGAAGTTAAAAATGGTCAAGTAAGAGATTACAAGTAGTTCATGTTCTTTTCTCTTCAACAAAAACCCCAAATAGACCTGAAAGTCTATTTGTTCACAAAGTTAAAGATTATAATACACAAACTATCTGAAATACAGAATATTCTTTACTATATATTATTTTTTTAAAGATATTATTTTTTTATTTATTTGACAGAGAGAGATCACAAATAGGCAGAGAGGCAGGCAGAGAGAGAGAGAAAGAGGAGGAAGCAGGCTCCCTGCCGAGCAGAGAGCCCAATGCAGGACTCGATCCCAGGACCCTGAGATCATGACCTGAGCCGAAGGCAGCGGCTTAACCCACCGAGTCACCCAGGCGCCCTACTATATATTATTTTTAAAGTAATTTTATACTTTGTGGAGATCAAAGAAAAATTATATCCTTTCTTTAAAATAAGGTTGATAAACAACAGGTATCAGAAAAAGAAAATGGGTTATGTTTAATGGGAATATGTAATTCAGAATTTGTTAAGAGGACTTTTTGTGAAGGTATTCCTTCACAAAATTCAAAATTAATATATCAACTAAGGTGATTAAAAAAATGAAAGACCTTCAATTAATAATGATCAAGATAACCTTAATATTCCACCAAGAAACACTAAATGCTGAGACACAGGTAGAAATGTTCCATTGCTTAGAAATATTCCAGCAAACCTAATCATCCAGAACACCACCATAACTGTGAAGCAAAGAAAAAGTAGTACTAGTAAAGAGTGTTAGACAGCTATATATACATTTAGTTGGGCAGTGTATTTGTTAAGTAACACCAGATGGAGAAAAGAAAGTTTATAAACATTTGTGTCTATGTGTATATACACATATACATATATATGCATTACAAAATGCATTACAGTAAATAGGAAAGTATTATAATATTAAGAATATTCTTGCTCTAATCTTTTTAGCTGATGTTGTATGGGGTGTATGATATGACAAAAATGATCCTACCATGAAAATTTTTTATAATATTAATAGTCAATACAATTTCTCATCCCAGTTAATACTAGTAACTCCCCATAAATCATGTCAACATTTCCAGAAGTTACACTATTGTAAATAACCAAAAATGTAATGCCAAAAAATTGCAATAAATTCTAAAACGATATTGCACAGCATGCAAAAACTGCAAAATTTCACTAAACTGATGAAGGTGAAGTAGAAAACTGCTCAGCATCCCCCCCACACACACATTGACAAAGACTTATGGAAGAAGAACAAATTGAAAGGGATAATTACAGACTTTGTGCAACAGAAAAGCATTTTTGAGTAGATTATGGCCTTGAAGAAACTGACATAGCCCTCAAATATTTTATTTTTACAAGAAATCCTCTTTATGACAATGCTCTAAAAGTCACGGTGAAGTGAAAGCTGCTGCATAATTCTACTGTATCATTATGTCTGCAAAATTTCTCCTCCAAATCAACACTGGATCATTCTTTACTCATTCCTAATATCAAAGCTATCACTGCAATTATCACCTAAAACAACTTTTATTTTAGTTACTTTTAGTTTAGTTCAATTTAGTCTAGTTTAGTTATTTAGTTACTTTTTTCAAACTTTTGTTTTCCTCTGAAAATGAATTACTGGATCTCCATGTTGGATGTATTTTCCTATGAGCTTTTATTTTTTGTTTTTGTTTTGGTTTTTTGGTTTTTTTTGTTTTGTTTTCTGAATCAACTATCTATACTGGAACCAGTTATAAAATAAAATGTTTCCTTAAAGGGATACAGTTTAATTTACAAGAAGAATCACTAATGCATTAGAATACCTCATTTTCCTATAAAACAGTCTTGCAACTTATGGTCAAAATCCTCTCTAACCATCATCTCTTGCCAGGACACTCAAGTTTACAACTGGACTCTGCTTCCATCCCTCAACTATCTCTTCTGAATATTTAGGACAGGGTTTTTGTTGTTGGTTGTTTTTAATTATGTTTATCATCTTTGAAAGACCTACCATTATACTTAGATTTAAATCCAAATAGGTTACATACATTCAACAAAGTCCTACCTCTTTTATCTTCTAGCAGGTTACCACCCCCTCTTGCTTGCTCAGTTTCAACTCCATGCCCCCCCTTTTCCTTTTGTTGGCATACCAAGATATTAGCACCGGAAGGCCTATTTACTCTTGCTTATTCCAGGGCAAGAAATTCATACAAAAACAAAGAAACCATGAGTCTATAATTTGGAAATTAAGAGTTCATCTTATCCCAGTAATTAAAGACCCAGTAACTCAAATTACACTAAAATTACAAAAAGCTTCTTCTTAAAAAAATGTATTTTTTTATCTGACACAGAGAGAGAGAGAGAGAGAGAGAGAGAGAGAAAGCAAGAGCACAAGTAAGCAGAGCAGTAGGTAGAGGGAGAGCCTGATGCAGGTCTTGAACCAGGAACCTTGAGATCAACCTGAGCCAAAGGCTGATATGTAAGGGACTGAGCCACACAGGTGCCCCAAGCAAAGGCTTCTTACATGCCAATCTGTGAGAACTCTGAATAATTACCAGAAATTTCCTATTGCTTCAAAAATACTCAAGTATAATTCTATTCTTTTATATAAGTGTATCAAGAAACAGAATTATTCAGACATCTTTAATATGTTAAAGGTGTACAAAAAATAAAATAAAACCCTTCTAGCTAAAAAAGTTACCAACAGTTTTTATCCTATAAAATTAAACTGCAATAGGGGGTTTGGGAGAAGGGGTTGGGATTATGGACATTGGGGAGGGCATGTGATTTGCTGAGTGCTATGAAGTGTGTAAACCTGGTGATTCACAGACCTGTACCCCTGGGGATAAAAATATATGTTTATAAAAAATAAAAAAAATTAAAATTAAGCAGCAAAAAAAAAAAAGGTTCTTCTTTAAACAAGTACTAATAAGTATTTCAGGGAATAAGATTCTGTAAAAGCATTACAGACCTGTCTGGGCATGTCAGGATTTCACTGTATCTTATAAATTTGAGAGATGCACTAGATGTGAATGTTTGAGAACGTTAAATGATAAAATATATGATACTCTATGATTTAAGAAGCACCTCATGAATCAACTACCAAATATTATAATATCCTATCAGTTTATGCAGTGGATATAAAATACTTCTCAATTAAGTAACTCAGATATTGGATTGATTGAATAATCAATCTAGTTTCACTCACTAGAAACACGAGTGAATACTACTTGGCATCTAGAAAGATTATGGAAGTATTTCATAATAAATTTTCTAATGACAAAAACACATTATATAAATATACACTATACTGAGTAAAACATAGTATGCATATATGGTGCGGCCAAACAGGTGCTCCATTCAAATCTTTCCTTTAAGAAAACCAACTGTGAGGAAACTGACTGACTGACAGCCTTCAACTGCCTCGTCTTTGGATCCATCACAGCGTTCATCTCGAAACAACACTTCCCCTAGTCTGTTCCCAGACAACAACTGAGCACCAGCGAGCTCCTAGAATCAGATATTCCTTCCCAGACTTGGGATTCCTATTAAGGGCAACTTTCACTTGAGGAATACCCACTGGACTGTCTAAGATTTAACTCAATAGTTATGCTATATGAAGTTCTTCCTACCCAATTCTCCCTCCTCTCTTTTCTCAAGCAGATGTCAGATCTCTATTATAGTCTCAAGACTCCAAGACTACTCTTCCTCCCTCTCAGCTTTATTCTCCATTAAATCTCTTGCACATCTAATCACATTTTGCTGTCTGCTTCTTGTCAGATCCAAACAAATACAGTACATGTAATTTTATTCATATAGAAAAAAACTATAAAAATATATCAAACCATTATGACTACTTTCCTTTGAAAAATGTAACTACAAGAAACTGTATTTTTTGAAACACAATCTTTTGTTGTTGTTGTTGTTGTTCAAAGATTTTATTTATTTATTTGACAGAGAAAGATCACAAGTAGGCAGAGAGGCAGGCAGAAAGAGAGAGAGGAGGAAGCAGGTTCCCTGCCAAGCAGAGAGCCAGATCCGGAACTCGATCCCAGGACCCTGAGATCATGACCTGAGCCAAAGGCAGCGGCTTAACCCACTGAGCCATCCAGGCGCCTGAAACACAATCTTTTAAAAAATTCTCTGAATTCTTCATAAGTATTCACTTTTAAAAAAAATTGTATTTATTTATTTGACAGAGATCACAAGCAGGCAAAACAGCAGGCGGAGGCGGCGGCGGGGGGCGGGGGGGGGCAGGATCCCCACTGAGCAGAGAGCCTAATGCAGGGCTGATCCAAGGAATGACCTGAGTTGAAGGCAAAGGCTTTAACCCACTGAGCCACCCAGGTGCCCCCCTAAGTATAATTATATTTTTCCTCTTTTTTCAAAGATTTTATTTGTTTACTTGAGAGAGAGAGCAAGAGTGGGAAAGAGAGCATGAGAGCAGAGAGGTCAGAGGGAGAAGTAGGCTCCCTGCCAAGCAGGGAGCCTGATATGGGACTCCATCCCGAAGACTCCCGGATCATGACCTGAGCCAAAGGCAGCTGCTTAACCAACTGACCCACCCAGGTGCCCCAACTGTGAAAAAGTTTTTAAATGGATAAATTATTTACTAATAATTATTTTTCTGTGCTCTTTTATCAGTAGCTGTCAGTATCAGCAGCTGTCAAATATAGGTGAAATATTGTAGTCATTATTTTACAAACACCAAAACATACTGACCGGACAAACTATATCATCTTACCATTAACCTAGAACCTTAACTTCAAGATCACCTTTTTGCAAATGATTGGAGTCAACATAAAACTGATCAACATGGTTAATTTTATGTGTCTGCCTGACTGAACCACAGGCTGCCCAGGTATTTGGTAAGCCTCAACAAATCCATTAAAGACCTGAAGAGAATAAAATGCTGTGTAAAGGAGAATTTGCTTTCACTGTCTGCTTGTCTTTAAGCTTGAACATCAGTTTTCTCCTGCCTTTAGACATGGACTAATACTGAACTTACACCACTGACTCTCCTGTGTCTTCAGCTTGTCAACTACAGATCTTGGAATTTTCAAGCCTCCATAATGACATGACCCAATTCCATACAGTAACATATAATTTCCTTGAAGGAACTCTTTAGGGATTCCTTATTTTAAAATTAATAAAATTTTCATAAATGTATCTATCCTAAATTTTTATATATTTAATTTGCTTGAAGTATGGTATGGGTGTGGGCCTGGAATTTTAGCTATAATCTCCTTAGATTTACCTATCAATCTACCTATCTATCCTATTGGTTCTATTTCTCTGCAGAACCCATACAAATAGAAACTATAGTTTACCTAGTACAGATTTAATCTCTTTTCCACTGCTGTAACCAACACAAATCCATGTTTTGTTCATTTGAATTTTAAATATACCAAAATATATTGTTTGCTTCCTTAATAAACATTTATTGAGTGCTCATTATAGGTCATGTTTTCAAATAGAAAAAAATGTACAGGGTCTCCGTCCTAGAATATATCATTTGGGTGATTAATATTTAATAATGAACAGCAATGCTATATGATTGATAAATTACATTTTATGACCTAGAACACTGATATTTTATGCTTATTTTTCTTCACTTTCAAAAATCATTAGTTTTCAAGTGAGTTTATATTTACTATTACAACCACCACATTTTCTATAGCAATGAATAAAATAAAACTTTACTGATCTATGTTTCGGCTGATTATACCATTTATTAATCCATAATAAGCAATCTCAAGGTGAGCTATGTAAACTTATTTCTTATGACTGTTTTTTTTTTATTCTTAGTTTCTCATCTTTAACATATGGTTAATAATAACTACCTGCAGAGAAGCATTCTGATGACAGCTTACTCAGAGTCTATAATGTCAAGTTCTCAGTAAACATTTTAGGATGACAGGGACTACTGAAAAGAGCAATGTTTTCAGAACAAATGGGCACAATGAAGATCTAATACTATATACCGTGCAGCCCAAAGCACATTGGTTAGCCTTTCTGACTCTACTGTTTATCTGTTAAGACTGGAGGCAACAATGCACACTCTGCAAAATTTCACCACGGATTAAATGAGATAACACAGATAAAGCATTTGAATAACGCCTCGCACACTATGGTTTGACTCTGACTTATACATCCTTCTTATCTTAACTATCTTGTACATTAGGTATTTTTGCCATTCATAAGAATGGGCCAGGTCGCAAAGCCTGGTGGAAATTTCTATGACTATAGAATGGTCTCCTCCTCCAGCATTCTCAATAGACACTAAGTTAAAAGAACGGAGAGAACTCTAGTTGGATCTGGAACAGTATCAATAAACATGCTTTTCAAATCTGTGGAACTGAAGAAAATAAACTATAGAAGATGAAGAAAAAAATCTTTACAAACTCTTGATTGCAATGTGGCAGAGTAAAGAGTGAGAACTCTGGAGTTAGACTGTGAGGGTAAATACCACAGTTTCATCATCAATTAGCTGTGCAAACTTAGATAAATTACATACACATCCAGAGCTTCAGGTTCCTCTTCTATAAACAAAAAATAAACAACAAATTCCTAGCTATTGTCACAACTGGATGACATCATACAAGTAAAATGAACCCTATCTGAAACACAAAAAGCAAATGTTAGATATTATCATACTTGTACTCTGGCTATTAGTGATCTATTTTCTAAAAATTTCTCTTGCTTAAATTGTGCTCTTTTACTCTTCTTTACATGATTGACAGTGGCTATGATTTCAGTATAATATATTCCATTTAAAGTCTGGACATGTAGTCTGTAATCAGTAGATTCTAAAAAGCTTATTCTAGGAATAGAAATCTGAAATTGTTAGAAAGTCCAAATCTGAGGTTGCAAAATATGTCTATGAAGGTCAAAATTTTACATTTACCATTGTCATTTTGTAAATTTTTAGAATTCGTATCCTTATGTTTGTTTGAGAATGTCCTAATATTTATAGCTTATAGACCTATAAATTGATTCATATTTACTGACTATAAAGAAGAGGGTAAAGATTCAAAAAGACAGGCAAAACAAAATAGACTGATACTATGAATCTTTCCAATAATCAAAGGTGAACTACTGTTCAAATTTCATGGTTACCAAGTAACTTTCTAACTGTGATGTTGGTTCCTGTATAGATCTCTCTAATGAGAAAAATATATGATGATCATCCTGATTCACATAGTTCCATGTAATTGTTACAACTGTCTTTTTAAATTAATAAAATGGAATTCTGGTGGTATTTCCAAAAGGACTGGAAGCTAGTGTTTATTAAACTATTGTTACTTGCTAATGAAAAGCACTAAAATAAATTTTCCTGGGTATATGGTTTGAAAAAAATCTATCATTTCACTGAAAAAGAGGGCATTTACTGGTAGAGGCAGAATAAATACAGGTAGAAAAAATATGCTCATATAAAGGAATATATATATCAATATATGCCTTTTTACAAACATATATACATTTTTGTAAATGAAAATAAATGTTAAGAACAGTATAGGGAGAATCCACTTAAAAAAACTATTTGGGGATTTCATATTTTAAAATAAGAGAGTACCTCCAAAATGAGGGTATAAAAACTCTAAGGACCCTCTCCCAGTGAAACAATCATAACAGGTAAAAACTGCCTAAAGCAACCACTTAAAGTATCAGGAAATTTTTCTCAGGACACGCAATGTGAGAAACACTTATTCAACTAAACCTAATAAAGCTCAATAAAAACAGCACTGAGCTACCCACTTACAGAATCCCCAGTGGAAGCTCTACCACAGGCACATGTAGTTAAGAACACAGAATTCTCTCTCCCCCATAACCTCATCTAGAGCTATCATTTCTCCCCTGGAGAAGTTCACCAGCACTGCTCATCCTGCCCAGCTCTGTGCTGCAAAAGCTCTATTCCAAGCAAGAACATAGTGTAAAGGACTATCCTACACATGGCTGGTTGGTGATACTGGGCCCTGATCACTCTTGCATAATCAAGCTCCTAAGATACAGGTTGAAGGTCAAGATAAGAACAAGAGCTACCATCTCTGCCAAGTTCTCTGCTTACCAGAGCAAGGATGTCCCTCCTAGAGAAGTGAGCCACCATCTGCATCCCCAGTTCTGGAGCACTGTTCAAGGGGTCCTTCCCAGAGAGGAAAGGCAAACCATAAGAGCAGGAGACTCCAGAAGTCTCCTTAAGGAGACTGACTTGATTTGGAACAGAGCATGGGTATTATAAGTCTAAGAACAATGTTGAAAAGAATAAAGATTTTTATGGTAAGAAATTAAAAAGAGACTGGTAACTCTAAGAAAGCATTGAGAGTATTCCCAGGGTAGGAGAGTATTCCTAGGGTAGGAGTAAGTCTCAAAGCCTGATGTCAAAGAATGCCTTTGCCAAAGGGCCCAAATTTAATTGGATTCAACTATACACAATCCATGTCCCTAAATATTATTGAAAATAAGGGAGCAATCAGCTGGTGATTAATAGAGGCCAATAGCTGAGGATGATACCAGACAGAACAGCTACAAATCTAGCAGAAAAATCAGAAAAAAAGACAGTGAAATGAGACTGACTAAAGCCACTGTTATCTCTTGAGAGGCTGAGGGAAAACTGAGATCTGAGTGACAGCTGACGTGCCCAAGGCTATGCCCCTGAGGCACAACATCGGAGGCTACACACTGGGGAAGAAATGGAATTTATTAAAATAGTCAAGCAAAGTCACTAAACAAACAAGCAAACAACCACAATGAGCACAAGAATAACGTGAAAGCAGCAAGAGGAAAACAATTTGTCATATACAAGGAACCCCAATAAGAGTAACACCTGTTAGGGTACATTTTTTCATCAAAAACAATGGAAAACATAAGGCAGTGTGAGAAAATATTCAGTGTTGAAAGGAAAAAATGTCAGTCAAGAATCATACTCAGCAAAATAATCTTTCAAAAGTGAAGACAAAGACATTCCCAGATCAATAAAGACTGAAAGAATTTATTGCAAACACAACTGCCTTCCAAAAAATAGTAAAGTTCTTAGGACTGAAAGCAAGTGACACCCAATGGTAATTTGAACTCGCAGTAAAAAACAAAGTGTGTTAGTCAACGTAATTGTTATTAAATTGTAAAAGACAATATAATTACATCTTCTCTTTTCTTCTCTTAACTGATTTTTAAAGTAATTATATAAAATAATATGTATAATTACATTGTTGGGCCTCTAACATGCAGAAATGTAATACATTTATAAGAACACAAAGAAGTGAATGGGAACAATGCTTGCTGGAGTAAGAAAATGACACCAGATGGTATAGTGAATCCACAAGAAGAAAGAAGTAGAATGGTAATGAAAAAGCTTAGCAAAACTCTATACACATATACATAAACAT
Organism: Mustela nigripes; assembly: GCF_022355385.1. Classification (NCBI taxonomy): domain Eukaryota; kingdom Metazoa; phylum Chordata; class Mammalia; order Carnivora; family Mustelidae; genus Mustela; species Mustela nigripes. The sequence goes on along the minus strand of NC_081557.1, from coordinate 154,395,293 downwards.
ATACCTGCTCTCCTTTACTCTTAGAGCTTCCTTAAAAGACATAAATTAAGTAAATTAATAATTATAATAATGTCTTGTCTCATTTGTAACAGAGACTGTTTCTTTCTCCACCTGCCTCTCTGCCTCGGTCTCTCTCTCTCTCTCTCTCTCAAACACAAACAATAATATATCAAAAGTGGAACTACACAGGAGTAATATTTCTATAATTCATTAGAATTAAGTTAGAGTAAACCTGAGGCAAAGTCTAATAAATTATATATACTGTAAGCCTGGGAACAACCACTAAGAAAATAACTAATATATATTAGTGTGTGTGCCTATAAAACAAAAAGCTAATTGGCAGCCATAAATCCAACCATAACAATAATAAGATTAGATATGAATATATTAAACAATCCAATCAAAAAGAAATTGTTAGACTGGATAAAAACAGCAAGAATATCCAAAATATGCTATTGATGGGAGACATACTTCAGATTCAAAGATACAAACTGGATGGAAATAAAAATATGCCATAGGAACAGCATGCAGGAAAGTAAAGCAAGGTACAGTTAACATCCAAAAATCAACGGAACACACCTTATCAATAGAATTTAGAGCAAAACCACACAATTATCTCATGGATGCCCCCAAAGCATGTGACAAATCCCAACAAACTTTCATGATAAAAAACTCTAAATAAATTAAAAATAGAAGGAAACTTCCTCAATCTCATAAATGACATTTACAAATAATTCACTGTTACCGTTGTACTTAGTGGTGAAAGCCTGAATGCTTACCCTCTAAAATTAGGAACACATAAGGGTGTCCACTCTCACCACATTTATTCAACACTACTGGAAAGTCTAGCAAGAATAAGGAGGCCAAAATAAAATAAAAAACAAAACAACAAAAAACAACAAAAAGCATCCAGATTGTAAAAGAAGTAAAGTTATCTTATTTGCAGATGACATGCTCTTGCACATAGAAAAGCCTAGTAATACACAGACACACCTAGACACACACACACACACACACACACACACACAACTTACCCCTATTTGTGGTGTGTTTTCCTTATTGAGCAGGACAAGTAGTAAGGGTAAATTGTTACAACAATCAACTTCCCCATTATGCTTTCCTCTGCTTCTCAAATTCCCCTGATAGGTTATGTGACTAGCTATGGACTACAGACTATATTATTATGAGGAATTTTAAAAAGTACACTCCATCTTTGCCATAGAATAATGTTTTTACTTTCCTATAGTTATTATTTAGACATTTGCCACTACAGTCAAGTTCAAGAAAAGTAATAGTAACAAGGGATTTAAAATTCTACAGGTCAGACAATGGTAAAGAAAGAGTTAATATGAATCTACTCTCAACCAGATCCAGATAGAATGTAAGATGCTGGAGTAGAGTGGGACTTGAGAGTCACTGGGTATTTAATGGCAACATATACCCAAGAGGAACTAAGGACCTGAGCAGAAGATTAGTGTTAAGTGCCCAAAGTTTTTTTAACTTTTTTTTTTATTTGAGCATAGCTGATATACAATGCTGTATTAATTTCAGGTGTACAATGTAATGATTCAACAAGTTTATACATTATGTCATGCTCACAGCATCAATCACTATACAAGACTCTTCGCGTCATTGACTGTACTCCTTATGTTGTATTCTTTTATTCTGGTGTCTTATTCATTACGTAATTGGAAGACAGTATTTCTCACTCCGTTTCACCCATTTTGCCCATTCCCTACCCCCTTCCTTTGGCAACCAACATTTTGTTCTCTGTATTTATAGGTCTGATTCTGCTTTCTGTTTGTTTATTCATTTCTTTCTTTAGATTCCACCTATGAGTGAAATCGTATGTTTTTGTCTTTCTCAGTCTGATTTATTTTACTGAGCATAACACCCTCAGTCTATCCATGTTGTTGCAAATGGCACAATCTCATCTTTTTTTATGGAAACATAATATTCCACTATATAAGTACATGTAATCATGCGTGTGTAAATATATATATATATATATATATATTTTTTTTTTTTTTCCCCTCCACACTAAGTGCCTAAGGTTTTTAGGCTCTCTGCTTACCAATCAGTAAATTACCAAATGTGATTCTGAGGTAGAATTTGTAGTGTAGAACCAGAGAGGCAAAACTCAATTAAGAATCAGGAGGCAAGGAGTAGTCACGTGAGATGAAGAATCCACACATAAAGCTACCCCAAGAATTGTTTATTTAAGTCCAGATTTTCGTCTTTTTTTTTTTTTAAAGATTTCATTTATTTATTTGACAGAGAGAAATCACAAGTAGATGGAGAGGCAGGCAGACAGAGAGAGAGGGAAGCAGGCTCCCTGCTGAGCAGAGAGCCCCATGCGGGACTCAATCCCAGGACCCTGAGATCATGACCTGAGCCGAAGGCAGCAGCTTCACCCACTGAGCCACCCAGGCGCCCCAGATTTTCATCTTTAACCCTTGTAATTTAATATATTCATTCACATGATATACATTTACTGATTTATTGTATGTCAGACCCTAGGAACGTAATGGTACACAAGAGATAAGGTCTTTCTACCGGGTGTTACACATGCCTGTTTCTAAAGGCCAATCACCAACTTACCATATTTTTCACTTTCAAAGCCTATAGATGGAAGAATTCTGAAACCTATAAACCAAATCATCAATGAAACAACTAAATATATCTGCTCAATTTTTTTCAATCTAAGTTATAATATGCAACTTCTGTTAGTATTTTATTTGGCAAATGTAGACAACCAAAATAATACTGTTTGTTTTCTGTATTATATATGGGGGTTTTTGCCTAAAAAAATGTTAACAATATCAGAAATTTTATAGTAAATAATATCCCCCAATACATGATGAGAAACTGCTTCATTCTAAAAATCAGATCAAGTATGCTTTCCTTTAAAGCAAGTAAGATGAAATGAAAGAAGGAGCAAAGATTTCATATATATGAAACATATATGACAATGAAATATATATGTGAAAATAACTGTACGATCAATTTAGTATCTCAGATATTTCCCTATAAATATGAGATACACTTATTATATATTCCTATTTATACAAGTTTATCTAGTCTAGATTCACACTAGGCTAAGGTCACTTTTATTTTTTTCTTCATATAAAAATAGATCTTTTCAAAATTCACCACAAATCTGAAGTAGTGGTAATGCCAACTGTAAATTCACTTTGTATTTTTTCAGTTACTTTTCAGACTAAAATCCCATTTTTACAACAGAATTAGTTTAACTATATGCAAAATCACACTTGAAAATAAAATCAGATGGGGGCACTTGGGTTGGTCAGTTAGAGCATATGACTCTTGAACTCAAGGTTCTAAGTTTGAGCCCCATGTTGGGTTTAGAGGTAACTTAAAAATAAATTCTTTAAAATAAAATCTGATAGTGTGAAGAATATTGGTCTTTTCAGTACTCAGAACACTCCATTTCTCACTGCAAGTTTTTCTTCATATTTTACAGTTATATTTTACAGTTATATTTTTCATTCATACTTTTCCTAAGATTATTTTGAATTATTATTCAGATAATAACAAGTATGTATCCACAACTACAAATTCCCTTTTACATGTCCTCAACTTTGTACTACTTCAGGATTTGATAGCACTTTCCTGCCCAATGTTTGTTAAGGTACACACTAATTTTGATAATTAAATCTGTTATTATACAGTTCAAACATTTATATGTAAACTGAACCTATCAGCTCATAAAAATGTTTCCCATTTCATACATATCCAGTATTTTTTTTTTTTTAGTTTCTAATCCTGATTAATACATAAATACTTTAAAAAATCCCCCAAAATATACTACTTGTTTGGTAGGGAAAAATCAGAAGTTTATTGAATTCCCAAGTCCAGGTTTTTGGTGATTTGTGCATATGTATATATGTACATGCATGTTGAGAACAAGTTGGAAAGCTATACTCTTGCCAAAAAAAAAAAAAAGAGCAACAGAGAAGAATCATGTTGGCTATGAACATTCTATTTATCAGCTCCACCATCTGTCTATCCCTCCGGCTCTATTCTACCACATATGGGTCTTATTTTAAAATTTAAAAAAAAATTAAGAAAAAACCTTCAAACTAGCCCAAAGATCACTTAACCTATAAGATGGAAAATATATAAGCAGATAAAATGTTAGCTTTCACATTCAGATTCCAATAGAAATACACACAAGTAACAAAGGTCAGATAATAGCAAAGAGGCAAAGAAAATGAGCTCATTAGTAACTTCCCACATCTTGCCAGCCTGTACAATTCATCTCACCTCCACTTTGGATTACTCTGTTCTTTGCTCATCTATGTGCTCCTTTTATTAATCTCATCAGCGCCCATGGTGATGACTCTCAAATCGATGTATTCATCCTGCAGTGCTTCCAGTACTTAAGACTTTCATGTGCAATGGCTTATTTCATATCTCCCTAAGGATGTCCAGTAGGTATTACATTGTACTACATTGTATGTTGCATACAAAATTACCATTCTTAATTGTCAAAAATTGAATATAAGCAATTTCACATAGTCCAAACTAATATTTAAACCTAACTTGGCTCTAAAAAGACCCTGAATTTTTCACTCCCACCATCAAATCTGTTCTACCTCCTGTTCCTCCTTCTCAATAAATTGCATCATCATCCATCAGCATACCCAACAAATATCAAGGAGCAATCTATGATTCCTGTTTTCATTAACCATCCACATCTTACCCATTGCAAAGGAAGCCACATGGTTTCCCCTGACTTGGCCAATAGCACACCTCTCAGCTCTGGGATCACTGCTTCCATTCTCGCCTCCACAATACATACTCCACAGAGCTACTAGAGTTAGCGTCATGTAAAGTAAATCAAAAGTTACCTTCTGATTGATCCCATATAATGGCTTCTAGCTGACATAATCTGATGCAGACATGATTTACAACCTCACTACCTACCACTCCCGCTATTAGTCCTTGGTCCAAAGGTCCTTTGCAGAGGTTAATCTCCTCCCCAATTTACAGTTGTCACTTGACTGAACTCTTTTTGGCCGATAAAACCACAGTTTAAAATATAACCTCCATAGGGAAATGTTGTGTAACTGTCCAATTCAAAGAGGCCGCTTTATCCCTTTCAATTACATTACCTCATTTTAACTTTCTCCGTAATCCTTATCACGATCTGGTATTTTTATTCCCTGTTTCCCCCCATGATTATTAGTGTTCTTCACAGCCAAAAATAAGCTTCACGAGAGCAAGGATTGTATCCACCTTGTTCATTGCTGTATCCCCAGTGACTAGAACACTAAGCACCACCAGAAACTCAGTAAATATTCCAGGAATTAATGAATTTTTTACTGAAAACAAGAGACAAACATATTCATTTGTACATCAGTCAGCAAGGCAGTTAAAATTAGAATGAGGCACAGAAACAAAGGCAGATGGAAACAAAGATTAGGACTTGAAATCAGACTAAACTGGTTTGAAATTCCATTTTTTAAATAATTCTAAACTGTGTGACCTTGAAAAAGTTTGATTTGTCTGAACCTTAATTTCCTCGTGTGCAAAAATGAAGATACATAAACACACACATTATTTTTAAGCACAAAAAGTGTTGAAAATCAGAATGGTTATGTATGAAAAGCACTATAAAACTGCCAATGCTTAATAAAAGTTTTTGATGTAGGTTTTATTTTTCCATTTCCCTACCAATCCACAATCAACCAAAGGATGTCAGTTCATCAACTGGTTTGTAATCCTACTGAACAGTAATGTCCCCTCATGTAAGAAGGATAACTATTTCAGGATAGCTAAATATTTAGAAAACAGGATTAACTATCTTCTCTATCATTTCTATTTATATTTATCCCCTAGGGAGAAAAAAAGGAAAGCAGTTTATTCTGCCCAACTTTCCTATACTACTAGAGTTCTTGTGGTTACAGTATTTTATAATGTGTTCTGGGATATCTTAATTAGATAGATAAGCCCAGCATTTCAAAGTGGAACATCGTCATTGTGATGGATCATTTTACAAATACCAGAAGGGGAAGGAGAGTGTATTATGAAACTGACCTGAAGGAATTCAGTATGAGGGTCAAAATCAGTATTTCTAAACAACTTATTTCAACTAAAAATTCTTCACATATAGATGATATAATCACTTGGTCATGGAGCACATTGTATCTTAATGTACAATGCTCATTTTTTTGCACAATTGCTCTGATTTTTACAATACATACAAATAAAACTCTACAGTTAATTCTCAATGCACAATGGGCTGTTATAAGAGCATGTAATAAACAAAACCTTCCTTCTGAGAAGGAAGTTAAAGGAAACAGATTAAAGATCCCAACACACTCTTTAGTTTAGAGGAAACGGTCAGCCACCAGCTTTACTATTCCAGAGGAGAAGATCAACCACATCATGGAAAAGCCAAAAACAGTATCAGACTAAGTTTACCCAAGAATGAACTCACTGCATACATATTTATTCTAAAGGCAAAATTTTAAGTATCTTTTTTTTTTAAGATTTTATTTATTTATTTGACAGAGAGAGATCACAAGTAGGCAGAGAGGCAGGCAGAGGGAGAGATTGGAATACAGCCTCCCCACTGAGCAGAGAGCCCATGCGGGACTCAATCCCAGGACCCTGGGATCATGATCTGAGCAGAAGGCAGAGGCTTTAACCCACTGAGTCACCCAGGTGTCCCCCAAATTTTAAATATCTTAAAACCAATATCCACAGTTTTAAAGAGTCAAACAAGGGAATAAGTAGTCCTTTTGTGATATTTAAAATCCCCTTGATTTTTCTCCCCACAATAATCAGGATATTCATAATCTTCAGTACATCAAATAATCTGCATCAAACAGACTTTGGAATTTAAAAATAAAAGTAGCATCATTTGTTGAGCATCTTCATTATGATAGATACTTTTTCATTCATCGTTCTAGTTAATCGTCACAAAAATCTCACATGAGAGATGCTATTGCTTTTATTTTGTAGGCGAAGAAACATGGCTTAGTGAGATCATTCAATGTGGCTACATTCACAGATCTAACGCTAGAGCTGGAATTCACTCAAAAGCTCATTCTCTGTTCACTTGGTCATGATACCTCTACTAATATTTCTAAGCAATTTTTAGAACTTAGACTTGTTTCTGGATCTTTCTGGCAAAGTATATGACCTCGGTCCAATGGTCTCATACCATCTCATTGCAAAAAATTTGATATATTCTTCTAATGCTAGACCATTTATCAGGGCTTTTACTAATCAGAATGTAATATGGCCTATTCTAAATTTCTAAAACATGTATATTATCATAATATACTCTTAAGAGAAAATGGTGATACAATCTTTAAGAAGCTTACTTTCTAATAGGAAAGGTAAAGGACAAACCTGAAAATATTTAACATATTTACTGGTACAATGGAATTATAGAAAACAAAAAGGATATTTAATAATTCACTATTTTGATAATTATTTTCATTACTATAATATTTAAAAGTAATGTTAGATAAATAAGAATCTGTAAGTAAGTCACAAAGATGAGACACAGTTAGTTTTTGTTACGTGAGCCAAGAGGGAAACATGAAATACCAGTGAAAGCCTCAATAGCAAAAAGAAGATTCTCTACTGTAGGAAATAAATGATTTTTTTAAAAAATCTGACATATTTGCCTGCTCACTCATATTTCATCTGTGTTTATATTTTAAGAGAAGCAGAAGTATAAATTGAGTGATAATATCTTAGATAATCCTACATCCTCTGCAATATGTAATGCTTTGTTATATTCATGGTAGATGGAGATGAATTCATTCATAGACCTTATTACCATGCACTAAATTCAGGGTTAGTAGACTTTACCTTAATGTTAGAAGATTTTAGAAAAGCATTTCATGCCAAAGCATATTTCTTGTCCTATAATCATTCCATCACTTATTTTATAAATGTGGATCTTAATGGTTTTTATAATATCACCTATTTTCCACACTCCAAATAAACCATTTGTACTCAATTTCTCAATTCTCATGTTCCCGCAACACTCTTTTAAAAATGTAATCACAAGCAATTTATCTGTTGGATTTATTCATGCTGGAATTTTTTTAACATGTATAGTAAGATACCATCCTCTCCTTTTTTTTACCTCAAGAGGTGAAGGGAGTACCCTGAGCAAAGATTATAAATCCAAAGCTAATTGCCAAAGCAATTATAATCTTTCCATTGACGGTTTTTTTTCTCCTTTAATATAAGAAAGAATAAACGATTTACAACAAAACTGTTCCATGACCTAGGTGCTAGAAAAATTTGCTTGCCAATGGTAAATACCATATTAAAGCAACAACAGACATAAATATTGTAAAAGTGACTTAGCACCCTGCTTTTACTTGGTACCAGGTTTTTCTAGGAATTATTAATTAGTACATATCTTTTCAAACAGTATATCTGACATCTGTACACCTGTATAACTATCTCCTACATATACACAGTATATAATAGTTGATAACTCATTGATATATGATTACAACAGTATATGAGTATGAATGTAAATTATAGCATCTATAGAACATCAGGAAGCAATCATTACGAATAACTTCTTTTCACATAAACCACAATAATGGTTGTACTAATAGCAAAGGGAAAAAAAAGAATGACTGACTCTTAACAAATTGATCTATGCACTAGCATGTTCCTCAGTGCCTCAAAATCAATATTGCTCTTTAGCTTTGCCAAATGAACTGCATGCTATTTCTAGTGCTGACTCTAGGGGTAAACAGTTTCCTCACTTCCTTATAAAAGAGATCCAAATGGCTCTAATTAGAATAGCGTTTATTGACACTCTCTGAATTCCTCCCACTGAGATTGTTCAAATACTTAATCTAAAGAATCTGGGCATATATATATATATATATATATAGTGGCACACACAGATAAGCTTCCCAACCTGCGGCAGAGAGCTAGAGGTGGTGTGTATGAAAGACAGTGAAAAATAAGGACAGTCCTAAATCCAGCTATTGAAAGGAAGGGCAATGCAACTAATCAGGAGAGACAAGTAAAGGGGCTAAAAGTAGGGTACCTGTAAACAACATGATATTCTCAGGGCAATAAGAATTGTCAATTTTGCTGTAACGTTAGCTACAACTAGCATCCAAATGGGAAGCAATGTGTGCCAGCTAAGAATTAATTGCCTCCCAGCTCCAAATGCACCCTTCCATAAATGTATGCTTTGTGATCACAGATGGGATTCCTTTAAGCATTTCTACTTTACAATGAGCAGGATGTTGAGCTTGCCTGATACAGAGCACTGGAGGGATCCTGAAGAGAGCGTCTATCCCACAATTTCATCTCCAGGAAGATATTCAGTGGGGCTCTGCCCAATCCACATGTGGAGGCCAGATCACGTAGTTCCTCACCAACCTTACAGCCTCCGCAAGACCCACTTTCTTTCTGAAACCCACTCCAAGGGAAACCCACAACAGTGCCGAAAAGGAATTGCCTCTGTATGCCTGGGTGCCTCCTGCCTGGACCTCCTCCAGTCCCACCACAGGGTTGGGAGTGGGGGCCCAAGCCCTCCAACATTCAATCATAGCTTTGATTGCTGGTGCTCCACCTGCTCTCCCTGCCACCAGGTTATCAAGGGACATGGACCACCCCCGGAAGCATGGCCAAACCCATAAATCTTTCTGCTATCCAATGAGACGATTTATACCTTTTCTCAAAAGGTATAAACCCCTTCCAAGTTTGTCCTTCCCTGGTGCACTCTGTCAGCTGTAGAGAATCTCATGGGTTTCTCTAGCTATCACAGTTACTCTGTTATCATAGTTTAATAAATTTTTATATTAAACCTGTTTGACCTACGATGGTTTCCACCTCCTGACCAGATTGAGGGACACCCAATTCCACTAAGACCTAGAATCAAATCAATCTGATATTGATTTGCATTTTGAAACAATTAGAAGCTACATCTAAGAATAAAAATATAAAACTGATCAGTTTGTTGTTAGAAATTAACTACACATAATACCAAGTAAATAAGTGATTTTGAATATGAGCAAACAGTATGGCTTAAGTTTCAAATATATAGCAGCAATCAATTTTTTACATTAATGTACCCATTTTTCTATGTCAAAGATCAATGCATAAAGTACAGTCAGTATACATCTCACTACCACTGAAGTGGATCAATATTCCTGGCTACAGTCTTCAAAAGATTGGTATTTAAGAAGATTAACTCCTATGGAATGTAGGTGCATTGTTTCCTAATTAATGTCCAAAGTGTGGTTTTTATTGTGTGAAACAATTCCTAAAAATGTGTTTTTATTATTGAATGTCCTGATTCTAGAGGAAAATCCACCAACATAATAATTAAAATAAACTCTTTACAGAAGACTTCATTCCTCAGAAAGCACCATTAGAGACAAAACAAGCAAAATACATATATTCTTAGTATTATAAGGTATTATATTATAGGGACCACATTTTTTAAACAATGTATCCTTGACTAATTCTTAGAGACTGAGAGAGAGAGAGAATGTGTATGTGTGTGTGTAAGTTGAAGGAAATACCCTTGGCAAAGAAAGCCATATCCAGCCATATAGTTCTGTGTCCATGGCAGTACATCCAGCAACAGAAAATAATTTGAATTTAAAAACAAAAGCAATTGCAAATCCTGCATCTTAGGTACAGTATTTCATGGAAAATGTTAGCTGTTGCATTAGTTTTCTTTTGGCAAAGCTTATTTTCCCCACATGACCTTTCAATACCATTTGTAGAATGCCAGACAGAGCTCTCTAATGCCCCCCAAGCTTTACTTCATTAAGAACTTTCTGTAATCTAAAGGAAACATGTTGTGAAGAACCTTAATCAGCCCTCCGACAAAAGCAATGATTAATAAACCCCCAGACTATTTGATCACTGGCATGCCATTCCTGGAGTTTATAGTAGGATATCACCATACTCCTGCCACCCATTAGCCTAGATAAACAATTGAAGTTATATACAGTACAAGAGCTTCAAAGAATGGTTTTGACTTTTTGAGCTATAGTAATTATTATTATTTTTTTTTTTACAAACGATGTTATTTTGACAGCATTTTACATTTCTTATCAGCACCCTGGGATAATATAGGTTCTCATTACCAGCACCTTGTCCAGGAATACTGTGTTTCTGCTGTTGAAGGCTCTGATAAACATACAATCACTTCAACAAACACTCTAGGGAGCAGGACACACAAGTTTGATTAAGAAAACTATTGAATATTAACTAGCAGTATTCACTGAGACAATAGCTGAGCAACTTGTCCTTGAAAAACACTACACTAAACCTATTCTCAGGGAAAAATGTTAATGTTTGACAGCTACCTCAGCACTGGAAACCTAGAATGCATCTTATTACTGCAGTAGTAGGCTTTCAATAAAATCACCATAATTAAGGTGCTGTCATTATTTTCAATTTAAAAGTTCTCCTTTCACAGGTTAATAAATTCAGACATAAGAAAAAAATCTGCTCTGTAGTAGCATTCTGTGGCATTTCATTTTTTTTTTTTTAAAGATTTTATTTATTTATTTGTCAGACAGAGATCACAAGTAGGCAGAGAGGCAGGCAGAGAGAGAGGAGGAAGCAGGCTCCCTGCAGAGCAGAGAGCCCGATGTGGGGCTCGATCCCAGGATCCTGGGATCATGACCTGAGCCGAAAGCAGAGGCTTTAACCCACTGAGCCACCCAGGTGCCCCTGTGGCATTTCATTTTTGAAGACTCCCTAAATAGTTTATGGTTTTCACTGATTATTTTCCAAATCATTATTTTGCTTTGTTTTAATCTTCTAAGGACTTACAAACTAAAGTTTTCTATGACTGTGTAAAGGTAAATGATTTTAACCTATTTATAATAAAGAACTTAATGAAGTACGTGAAAAAGCTATTGAGAGATAATCCCATCAGTCTGCTCAAATATGAACTCTGAATTCAACTACTTTCAAACATTACCTGCCTAAAAGATTTGGAGCTAAAGAAAAAGTAACAAATAGCACAACAACAACAACTACAAAAAACTACTACAAAGGAAATTATCTCTATGCATTGCACAACAATTTCTTACACATTCTGTTAAAATGAAATTAAAACATTAACTGAAGATGATAAGACATCAAATACTCATAAACACTAATATTTATAAATGCCATTCATCATCCCTACAAATTTTTGTCATCCCTACCAAGTTCTTCCTCTACAATTTTTACCTCACTACAAGAACATCAGCAGCTCCATGCAAGAGGTATGAATTCCCACCAAAAACTAACAAATGAAGATCAGAAATGTAAAGCCAACTATATTTTATTTCTCTCTGCACTATTTTGTGATCTTTATTCTATCCACAGATAAAGTTCTTTACAATATATTCTGGCAGGTAGCTCAGAAAATAACAAAATACATACCTATGTATGATGTTTAAACACAGTAACATTATTAGGGTGTTCTTTATGCATCACATACTAACATATTTTGCTTTCACATCAACTTTAAAATTAAGAAAAAAAAATAAAAAGAAGAAACATTAACCATATACATACAAAAAGAACATCCTAACAGGATGTATCAGAATATTAAAAATATATATATACCCCAAAATTCACATATTTATATTTGTTAAATAAAATTATATTCCTCATCCAATTTGCTAGGGGGAAAAAATGAGTCCTGGATGCAAATTCATTCTATAAATCTATATATTTGACACACTAAGAAGCTCACCCTGTCTGAAATGCATGTCTTTAAGTATTATTTACTAATCCTCATTTTCTTAATTAGAAGTAAAACCGAAGAAGAAACTCTCAAATGCTATTGTAGGCAAATGAAATATAAACTTGCATTGTATTCAAACAAGAAAATTGACTGCTTTATCCTTAAATGAAAAAAAAAGTAATCCTTCACAAAGATCTTGATCATAATCTTAATACAACTATTTTTTTTTCTTGTTAGACTACTTGTAAACAATAAAAGAACAAAAAGAAGAAAAGAAGAGAAGAGAAGGGGAAAGGAGAGGAGAGGAAGAGAGGTGAAAGCAGGGGGGAGAGAGGAGAGGAGAGCTCAGCCTCTAGCTTAGCACTAAGAGCTCTTCCCCCCCCCATATGCTTTTTTCAATTAAAACAATCAAGCAGGCTTTGCTTTCAGTTAAGATAATAAAGAATTCAGCAATGTGCTATTCTTTTCCTCCAATTAAACTTCCTTATTTTGCATGTCCTTAATGAGTAGAGGTTTGTAAATTTTCATGCTATTTCCTTATTTTCCAGTTAAAGACAACATTGCCTCCTTCTTCATGATGGAAGCAAAAGTAAGGAGAAGGAGGGAGGGAGGATGGGGTAAGGAGGGAGGGAGAGGGGAAGGGGGAGGGGAAGGGGGAGGGGAAGGGGGAGAGAAAGAAAGAGCAGAGAGAGGAAGAAAGAAAATCACTCCTACCAACATAATTACCTTGTCCCTGTAAGTCTTTTGACGTGAGGTATATGAATTATTGATAGGGCTTCAAAGAAAAATTTGGCTTTTGAGCTCTAGTAATTATTTTTTTAACAAATAATGTAAATCACACCGAAACCATCCACGCTAAACAGCAAAGTTATTTAAAAGTAATTCTTTAAAAATTAGCATGATTCAATTCTTGCACAGGTAAGTGTGTACTTATGATTATAAAATTTCAGGGCTTTTTATTATTTTTTCAGACTAAAATATCTCATGTAATGAGTGGTTCACATTAAGACTAGTTATGTTCATTCTAAGATTCAAGTGTTTATACTCATGTTTCCAGAGCTAGTGGGGCATTCCAAGGAGGAGGAAAGAGCCTCTGAGGGAAAGAAGTCCCTGAGAAAGAAAGAGAGAATTGAGATGCACATGTTTGGTTCAAGGCCAGTTGTCCCAGATGCTAGGGAAGATAAAACATACCTCCAATCATCTTCTATCCCAGGCTCCATGGCCTTAAGCCTGAGTCCTAAGGCAAAGGATCTACAGGTAATGAGCAAATGAAATCTAAAAAGCAACTGCAGCTGCCTGTCTCCAGAATCACCCTGGGACACTCAGAGCCCAGGGCATCCGCAGCACTGGCACTGGCACCAGCAGAGCCAACAGTGTTGGCAGCAGCACTGATGGCAGCAGCAGTGCGGTTAGTGATAACAGCAAGTCTGGCAGCAGCAGGAGTTCCTTCAGCCCGCTGCACATCAGCTCCCTCCCTGCTCCTTGAGCATCCACAGCCCGGTCTAGGTGGCAGCAGAGGTGGCCAACAGTAGCAGCAGCAGCAGCCGCCTCCACACCTCCTCACCCTGACCAGTGACACTTCTGGCTCCCAGGGTTTGACAGCAAGCAAGGCCAGGAGAACAGCGAAGTCTACATAACACAGAGCTGATGACAGCATGGACCTTGCAGTCAGCCGTAGCTGGGCTAAAACCCAAGCACTACCGTTTACGAGCTACAGTGACATAGGTCAAGTTACTTAATCTTTATAAATCTAAGATTTATTACATGTAAGATGGAAATAATAGTCCCAGCTAAAATGACTACTCTGATAATTAATGAGATAATTTACACAGAGAACTTAGCATAGTATGTGGCAGATGACAGAAGCTCAATAAAGGTGGTTTTAAAAATAAACGACAGGAACACCTGGGTGGCTCAGTTGGTTAAGCATCTACCTTCAGCTCAGGTCATGATCCCAGGGTCCAGGGACTGAGCTCAGGTCAGGCTCCTTGCTCAGTGGGGAGCCTGCTTCTCCCTCTGACAGCTATTCCTCCTGCTTGTGCGCACTCTCTCTGTGTCAAATAAATAAAACATCTTTAAAAAAATAAAAATAAAAATAAAATGGGACACCTGGCTGGCTCAGCTGAAGAGCATACAACTCTTGATCTTGGGGTTATGAGATCCAGCCCCATGCTGGGTGCAGAATTACTTAATAAAACTTAAAAGAATATAGAAAATAAAAATAAAAGACAAACCAAAACCCTCATGCACCACAAGGGCTATGTCTTATCACCAGGTTTCATGCAAAAAATACAGCAGGAATTCCAAAAGTTATCTCAAAAGAACATGAAAGAGTTCATTTGGAATATGCATGACCCCAGTGAATGTTATATTTTGGCTGTTATAATTGCCCCGATTTTGTTGTTTTTTGTTTGCTTGTTTTGCTTTGTTTTTTATTTTTTTTGTCTGTTTTTACCATCTAGGTAATTTGTGTTATTCCAGGTCCAGAATCACAGGTAGCCTAATAACCGTATTTTCTGACTATAATTCCAAACCTTCAGTCATCATTTGTTTTCCACTCACACGACATTAGCACCACGTTAAAAACAAAACAAAAACAAAACTTTATGGGGAGGCTGGGTGGCCCAGTTAGTGAAGCATCTGCCTTTGGCTCAGGTCGTAATTCCAGGATCCTGGGATCTAGAACCCCCTGGGATCTAGAACTCCCTGCAGCAGGGAGCCTGCTTCTCCCTCTCCCTCTGCCTGCAGGTCCCCCTTCTTGTGCTCTAATAAATAAGTAAAATCTTAAAAAAAAAAAAAAACCCTTTACAGAACTTTATTCCAACTCAAAATTAATAAATTAATTTCAGTGCATTTTATTTCTTCTAGAATTTCTAGAATTCTACCTGTATCTTCAGAGATGTATAATGTAAGTGTCCATATTTCAAAACTGACTATTTGTTATTTGTTATGTGCTAATTATGGAAGATATATGTACACTGTTCATATTAATGAGAGACATATTAAGAAGAGCAAAACAGAAGATTATTTTCCCAATTATAATAAAGAGAACCAGAACTTGTCGTTTTTCTACCCTTCCTTCTTTAATCATCTTCAATGTTAGTGTTATCTCCCCAGAAAACATGCATGTGGCAAAAAGCTTAATTTAAATAGATACATTTTACTAGACACTGATGTATTTCCATCTTTTTTTGTAATTTCAGTAGATTCAAATCACTCCATAATTACAAGTATTAGCAAATGAATTAAATTTTAAGGACCACAATATAAATGAAGGCACCTTTGCAATTTTGAAGAAAATACAGACTTTGGAAAATATAAAGTCTGTAATTTAGAAAGGTATATCTCTTACCCCAAAAGACTCATGTCTTAGTTCTTAGAATTGTTGTAATTATCCAACCCTTCCTAGGAAGAATTAGACTAGAGAGCATAACATTCTAGAACTGTAGAGTTAGAAGACAGCTTAAAATTCTGCCAGCTGCATCTTGCTCAGGTCCCAACAGAACCAGATGGTGAACCAGAATCCGGAGCACAATGTTCACTGGGGAGTAACACCCATGAAAGTTAAAAAGGGAAGAAATAGGATTTTTGCAGGTGACACCTTCAGACCACAAAGAGATTGTATACTTGTGAAAGGAAAGAGGGTAGGAAAAAACAATATAGGGAAATGCAATGTCGATCTCATGAAGTCTTGACTGATCCCATGGGGAGCTCCAGAGCAGACGGCCTGTCAGAAGAGTCCTGCACAGACAGAAATGCCCAGGTTGCTCCTACCCCATCATGCTCAGCCACTGGCTGGGAGACAACCTCTAAGAGCAGGGCCTTCGCTGGAATGCTGCCGAGTATTCTACTGCCGAGTATTCTACAGCTAAGCCTGCTGGCTAACTATACTTCTCATAGCTGAAGAACAAGTACTTTCTTGAAAGGACTTGACTCCGGAACTGCTACACATCTCAACAATGTGGTAAGCCAAAGCCGCCTGACTCTCCAACCATGGAGAGTGGACTACCTTCACTGGTGCCTAGGCCATTTTTGACAGGCCACTACACACCGAAGTTCCATGTTTATTTTCAATGTGAGGAAAGCTTCATTGTTTCGAAGTTAAATGTATTCATTCACATGTGACTTTCCAATCATGTTTTCTTTCTACTTGAATTTTCAAAACCAGCTGTATTCCTTTAGCAAAGCAGCCTTCAGATAGTTGAAAATTATTTTTTCATTCCACCTGAATTTAAACTTGTCCAGTTTTAACACTCCAAATTCCTTTAATTTCTCCAAACTGCCTTTCCTGGAAGAATTACAACCTTACCCTGGCCAAGGTCTCAGTGTCTTGGGATAGGCCTAGAGATGACAGAAAATACTACTCTGTCTTTGTTATGGAGACAAACTTGGAAGTCAGTAGATATTGCATATATCTACTTTTACTTAACACCCCAAAACTTAGTGACCTAAAACAAAAAGTGTTTATTTGTTTATGATTCTACAATCTGAGATAGGCCCAAGTGGCTGATTTGTTCGTTTGTTTGGCTGGCCTCACTTAGGTCATGCAAGAAGGAGTGTCCCTCTGGAGGCTCACATGGGAATAAAGTCTAAAATTGCTTCACTGTAGTACCCAGTGCTTCAGCGGGGATGGTCAAAACAATTGCTGGTTAACCATATACCTCTCTTGGTGCCTGGGTGGGTCAGCTGGTTAAGCATCTGTCTTTAGCTCAAGTCATGCATGATCTCAGGGGCCTGGGATCAAACAAGCCCCCTTCAGGGATCCCTGCTCAATAGGGAGCCTGCTCTCCCTCTGACCCCAACTCATGCTCTCTTGCTCTCTCTCTTTCAAGTAAATAAATAAGGAAAAAGCAACAACAACAAAAGCATGTATCTTTCTCTCTCCCTCTTTCCTCACAAGGTTTCTGGTAGGGTAGTCAACCACATTATATGGTGGTACAGGAGTCCAAGAAAGGAAAAGTGGTAACTGTCAGACATCTTCAAGTTCAAGACTTTAATCAGCATAGGATTTTTAAACCATAAAAGTCCAAAGCTATCTCCTGGATTCAAGAGGAGGAGGGCAGAGTCCATTCCTTGACGCAAGGAGCGGCAAAGTATTTGTGGCCAAGTTTAACCCACCACTGGGGCAATGCTATTATTCAGCCAGTAGTATGCTTGAAGCATCAATCTTCAGTGACGGAGATGAGACAGAAATGAGCGGGGATAAGACAGCAAAAAAAAAAAGAAGGTGGGGATGGCCATGACAAAGCAAGTAGGTTCTATACCAAAGACAGGAAGGAGCAAAGGAAAAAACTATTTTAGTGTTGCAAACTAATCCAGCAATCACCTACAAGTACAGCTTTAGAGTTTCACTGAAACTAAACCAACTCTCCAGCATTATTAGATACATGATAGCCAAGTGTCACAGCCTTTATGAGCCTCGTTTTTTTCAACTGTCAAGTAGAGAACACAGTGTCTACCTTTTCAGGTTTATATGAGTATCAAATAAGGTAAGGGAGCTATAGAAATCTTCCTTTCTCCTGAGTGGGACTTTAGTTGGGGTTTTCTTTTCCTTTTTGTTGGTCTTTGAAGGCCACTTTGGACTCAGGAAGATTAGCTATTCAAAGGGTAGGAGCAGCGTAAGTTGAACCAAATCTGGCAGAGACCATGGGCTTGTCTTATGACTGGAAAGTTATGTATCTGTGAGAGTTTTGAGAGCCTGCAATATTGAACCATCAAGGGTTTCCTAAATACACAAATCAGAGACTAGAAGCCCCTGGTGTTCTTGGAAAATTCAGAGACTAGAAATACACAAATATACAAATCAGAGACTAGAAGCCCCTGGTGTTCTTAGAAAATTCAGTCATCTGGAAGTATACTAATAAGGGTTGGCCTAATTACGGTCTCATTACCTGCTTTTGTACCTCTGAGCTTCTTGACTACCAAAACTGCCAAGAGCCCTCTGTAACATTTTAAAACATACAAATTACAAATACTATCACTTGTCTATTTAAAAAATTCTGTGTTGAGGGGCTATTACTTGCCAAGCATTACACACAGCTGTGAAAAAGACAAAAAGCCCCTCCTCGCGAATATATAAACACATTAGGGATTTTATTTAATTATCATTGTAGTGCTGTACATTGTAATCATCTTTTTATAAATAAAATTTTTAGGAAATTTTTTTAAAAAGCCTGTTATGGTAGGCTAGAAGAGCAAATGATAAAACACAGATGACAATGAAACTATGAAAACTTCCTCCCACAAAAACCACTTTCAGTGGAGTCAGAGGTTTTTAACTTAAGCCTATCTTCATTGAACAAGGTAGCACCCTGAACAATCCATTACAACCACCGTTTTAATACTATTGTCTTTAAAATCACTTCAGGTATTTGTTAGGTGACATTCCACAAAGCAATGTAAACTGAAAAGAAATGGTTAAAAAAAAAAAAATTAACAAAATATAAATCCTCATGATCCCGTTGTAATATATTGACCTCAGGAGTCAGCCTTTTTTCCTCCATCTTCTGATGAATGCTGGAAATCTAACTAGGAACTCAATCTGATTAGCCTGGATGGGTACTCAGCTGAATACAGTATGCCTTATCAATACAATTTTAATGATGCTGCCACCCAGAAATGCTAACCTATCTCAAATAAATAAATAAATAAGCTATGATTTTTAAAAAATGCCAGGCTAATATCACAAAAAGCTTTCCAATCTAATTATTCAACACATATTTACTAACATGTTTTATCTAACTAAGCACCAAGAATACAAAGATGAGGAAAACATTATCTAATTTCATAAAGTCATCAAAATCTAATTGCCAAGAATATCAATTCTGGGTTATTTTGTTTTTTGTTTTTTTTTTTTTCGAGCTTTACTTTTGGTAAGATTGTCATCTACTGTTGTAGAAGTGTAAAATCACCACATCATTATGTGATGATTCAAGACACATATGTATTAT
This sequence comes from Mustela nigripes, assembly GCF_022355385.1. Taxonomy (NCBI): domain Eukaryota; kingdom Metazoa; phylum Chordata; class Mammalia; order Carnivora; family Mustelidae; genus Mustela; species Mustela nigripes. The sequence goes on along the minus strand of NC_081557.1, from coordinate 154,375,616 downwards.
AATATGATTACTGTAATGAGGTTAGGTAACACCTTCATCACCTCACATAACTGACATTTTTTGTAAAACATCTGAAATTTACTCTTAGCAACTGACAAGTATGTAATACAGTATTGCTAACTATGACCACCATTCTGTGCATTATATCCCCATGCCTCCTCCTCTTAGAACTGGAAGTTTATCCCCTTTGACCAGTATCTCGGTATGTCTCCCATTCCAGGCCCTGGCTACCATCATTTTACTCTGTTTCTGAGAGTTCAGCCTTATTAGATTTCACATATATGTGAGATCATACAGTATTTGTCTTTTTCTGATGTACTTCACTTGGCACAATGCCCTCAAGGTCCATCATGTTGTCACAAAGAGGATTTTCATCTTTTCCGTAGCCAAATAATGCTCTATTGCATATGTACATATATCACATCTTCGCCACCTAGGCATCTACCAATGGACATTTCAGTATTTTCCTTATCTTGGCTATTGTGAATAATGTTGCAATAAAAATAGGGATGCAGATTATGTCTTTGAGATAATGATTCCATTTCCTTCAGATACTCACTCAGAAGTGAGATCACCAGATCATTTCATAATTCTATTTTTAACTTCTTTGAGGAACCTCCATGCTGCTTTCTATAATGGCTGTATCAATTTACATTCCCTTTAACAGTGCACAAGATTTTCCTTTTCTCTACATTTGTTATCTCTTAACTTTTTGTTAATAGTCAAGGAATATTAATTTTATTTCCTTTCTCATAAGACAAGTAAGCTGAGAAGCTATATATAAGATAGTCTATAATTTGGGCCCTACAACTGCACAAACGTCTTCTATTTATGCCATATTCAGTGCAATACAGAGATTTTTTTAGTTATATGGCTTCTTCTGGATCCAAAATAATGTCACTAAAATCACTGGATTAATTGTGTTCATGTTTCACATACTCCCTGAGGTATGAGTCCTTCAAGGTCATAAAACAGGTGTTCTCACTCTAAATCCACCTCTTTCTCGCTACTTGTGACATCCCTGAGAATACCCTAGTCCATATTATACTCTAGTGATCAATGGCCACATGAATCTCTCGTGTTAAAAATCAATGCAATTGGTATTATCGTGACCCACTTTCACATATATTTTGTTTGTAATCTATAGTATTCTTAACCACTTAATTGGCTTTTGGTTCCCACCATTAACACAAATAATGAAGAGTTACTTATTTCCACAAACGCTAAACTATGGAGAAATACTACTTCATTCTTCATCTCTGATAAACACTTTGAAATAAACACGGTCTCTTACCACATTCTTGACCAAGACTATATAGTGAAAAAAAAAAAAAATGAATTGTTTTAAACACAGAGAAAGTTGATCCAAAAAGGCTACATACTGTATTACTCCATTAATATAACATTTCTGAAATGACAAGAGTTTGAGAATGAATTATGTATTAGTGGTTTCCCCAGTTAAGGATGGGATAGGTGGACAGAAGGGAGATAGATAAGGATCTATGAGGGCAATTTATGTATCTTGTGGTGATGAAACTATTCAGTATCTTGACCAACCTACATGAAAAAGTTATGTATAACTAAACACATACATACACACAAATGAGTATAAAACTGGTGAAATCTGAATAAGACTGGTAGATTGTATCAAAGAAAATGCCCTAGGTGCATTACTGAATTCAAATTTTGCAAGATGTTAGCACTGTGGGGGAAACTGGGCAAAGGATACACGGAATTTCTGTATCAGCTGCATATGAATCTACAATTAGCTCAACAAAACTTCAATTAAAAAAAATAAAGAGAGCATGTTTTCATACCAGTACCAACATGAAATGACATAAAATAAAAGGTATTCATATAAAGTACAGAAACATGAAAACATATTAAAAATATGTAAGGAGGGGCGCCTGTGTGGCTCAGTGGGTTAAGCCTCTGCCTTTGGCTAAGGTCATGATCTCAGGGTCCTGGGATGGAGCCCCGCATTAGGCTCTTTGCTCAGCAGGGAGCCTGCTTCCCCCCCTACTTCTGCCTACTTGTGATCTCTCTGTCAAATAAATAAATATAATCTTTAAAAACAAAAACCCATACGGAAAACCAAGGTAAATATTTTTAAAATGTTGCAGTAACAAAGGGACAAAGAGCACTTTGAAAGTGAGTACCACTATAAATAGCATTTTTAAGCTGTACGATGTTTTCTTATTCCAATACCCATATTTTCTTTTGCAAACAATATGCTAAGCCAAATTTTCAGAGCAACTCCTAAATCCAGCCAAGCCCAAACTTGCCTTTAAGAACAGGAGCAATGCTGTTAAAACAATTCATCCCCTGAACTAAACACATAACTCCTCATAAACACATAACTTCTCATAAACACATAACTCCTACTACCAACAATGAGGCATGTTTAAATGTGGTTGCATGAATTATGAGGTGAGAGAGAAGTCAGGGAAATTAATTACAGGAGCACAAAAGATTGAAATGGATCAGAGTATATTTTAAATTCTATCTTTTATGGAGGTCTCTCTTTTAATATGCTAATCAAGACAAGACAAAGGAGGTCCTAAGAAGATCCCAATTAAATATGTACCTGTCCAAATACAGGACATGTCTGTCTAATCCAGAGCCTTTAAACCAAGGTTGCCTATTCGTTCACCTGGCCATCAACTCTCTACAATGAAACCTCAATCATCTACCATTAGTCTTAATAACGACATTAATTCTATTATTAGTGTAACCATATGTCCAGTTCACTTGAGACATTCCTAGAAGTTTACACATGTTGTTCCAGCACTATTACATAAACAATGCCCTCTTTCACTGTCAAAGTGTTCCTGTTTGAACAATATTTTGTAAAGCTACATTATCTATTATGGTGGCCCTGCTTTTTCATGCTGACCTGTATTACCCAAGTTTGGCATTCACATATTTGGTGGGCAAGTACTGAGTTAAAAGAAATTAAAGTAGGGTGATAACATGGTAGACCAATTCATTTATTAAAATAAACTAAAACTGTATTATTTTAAATAAAATTCTATATATATACTATACTATATACTATATATATATATATACAACACACACTATTCTATGCATATATACTATATACTTCTCATTCTATTCTATACATATATACTATATACTTGTTAGCACTAGTATCTACCCCATTTCCAAGCCTACAGACCTAAATAATTAAAGGTGATGAATGTTCAAACTCTCTTGGAGAACCTTTGGAGAGACTATTTCCAAAATTAGAGAGGGAGGAGGTTTCTTTAACTTGACAGGAAAAGTCGCATTGAACTTTCATAGACAATGCTCAGAATATGTTTTGTAAATGCTCTTTAAGGAGTGCCAAAAACTACTCAATACAAACAATGTCCTTTTCTAGGTAGGTGAATCAGGTGTTACCTTTACTTGGCCAAAAATACCAGTTTCCACACTGTCACAGAGAGATGTGGCAGAAAATGTGAAAACACACAAAAATACTGGCAAGAATAAGACGTCTCTGATCTAGGGGTTTCACAAAGCCGCTCACATCTTTCTCAGTTAATGCAGGATTATTTCTCATGAACATACCTGGCTCAGAAAGCATTCCCATAGACCCACTTGCTTTATTACACTAGCCTGTGAAATCCATTCTTTGATCTCTTGATGTGCTTACATTACTAATATAAAGAGTAAACATAGGAGTCATTCTTAGAACACTATACAGAAGAAAAAAAAAAGAATGACTGAAGGTTTTTGATACGGATTTCACATAGTTATGTTTTATTAAATTAACCATAATATAAGCAGTCAATATCAGTCCTACTTGATATGCAATGGAGGTGAAACAAATAACTCTACCATTTGGCTTTTATTTCTTGTCCTCTATTAGCTTAGTTCAAATAGTCAAGGCTTCTAAAATCATTTCTACTTCCTCTGTCAAAGCCGACCTGCAGAAGAGGTTATAATCATTCATACCATACCACAGATATTTAAGAAGACTTAAGGAATAACTCCTCCCAGGAATTTAATTATATATATTTTAATAGTGCTAGAGTTTTGAGTTTTTATCAGTAGAATTTTAAGGATCAAAGTGACAATAAAAAACATTCAGTGGACCTCAGATGCTTCTGTGTTTTGTAATATGCTGTCCACTGCACTGTTTACATATAAATTCTCTGGTACAGGTCTTGGTGTATGGTAAGTACTATATAAATATGCTGAATTTTTAAAATTCTGTAAGAGTACCACATAACCATGACAAGATACCTAGCTCACTTAAATATAAATTAGCTCTGAATGCATATCAAAAGTATGTAACTTCCACACATGCTAAGCATCAAAAAAACATCACTTCTGCATCTTATATGTAGTTAACTTCTCTGTCCACAGTGTTCCCAAGATTATCTTTTCTTGTATTACTATTGGGTATATCCTCACTAAAATTCTGCAATACTTTGAGAAATCACACATTTTATTTTCTGTTCCTTGACCTAAGGTCTGAACTATTTAAATGAAAAATTAATGATATAACTTGCTATTGTCAAAATAATGATTTACTTTAAAGCATATAAAATGACATAAAGATAATACTGTTTTCTAAAAATTCCATATTATATAAATTTAATTTCAAAATTATCCTCAATACTTTAAAAAGTCAAACTGCACCACAACTAATTTTACCAAATAATTAAGTTAGCATGTATTTAGATTAATAGGTATTGATTTTTTCCCATAAAAAGAGAGGAATAAATGAGAGAAAAATAAAAATCAAGAGGATGCTAAAATAATTTATTATATATATATAACTATATATATATAGTTATAAATAACTATATATCTGTGGTATAAGGATACATCTAAATTGCTTCTGATCACTTATATTTTTTTGAAACAATACACATATCTGTAACAATCAGGACCAGCTCTAGCTGGTTCTTACAGATAGTCTCCGCAAACTGTCCGCTGCCTGGTAAATTAAAGTGATTCATCAATGTCATTGCTGCTGCAAATACACAAGATCAGCTAGTGGAGATGGATACAAAGTACAGAAAGGTGCCAGCTGTGTGGGAGGCTTGAATTTTTTTTCCAGACAGGATATACACTTCATACATGATGAAGTCTATCAAATCTGATTTCTGTTTTGTTATGTTGTCAGAAATCCTTTTTATTAAAATCTTTCTAAGAACGATAGCTGAAGTCCCTGAAAAAGACACAGAACATTAAATATCCTTAATAGTTATCTGTATTTTCTTCCAAAGTTAAAAGTAAATCAATTAAAAATATAAACAGATATTCATGTGCAGAGGGAAATGACAAGAGGTGATAAATTCAAAAAAGGGAAAAAGAGATCATGGGAGAAAATGCACCGGAGATGTTTAGTCTTACATTTAATTTTTTACATATGTAAGTGGCAAAGGGATGAATCAAATGTTCTGAACTACCTGGTTTTAGTAATCTCCAGACGAGGAAATAATAGCATCAAAGAAATATTTAATAACATTTGTCTTATTTATCCATCAATATTATGGTGATTTTCCATAGATCCACTTTCTGAATTAGATTCAGATTTCTAATGCTTAACTCAGTAAGTTTTGGAACATGGGGCTTTTCAAAGGTGTTGTTTTAAATATAAAAGTAACACTAAAACAGGTCCCATAATAATCCTGGCCTCAAAATAATTTTGTTTCTCAGTATCCCAAGTATTTGAATAACATTTCATATGTCATATACAAGTAACAGGACCTAAAAAATCCTCACTTGTATTTCAAGTGAATAGCAAGGCATAATTTTTATTGAAAATAATTTAAACTCACAAGTGTTAACTGTGACTGGAGTTTGGGTGAGTTACCTAGACTAATTATGTAAATTTGAAGGCATCTACATATTTGTAGTAACTAGAATAATGAGAAAAATGATTCAGGAAGTGTTCTTATCTCAAGCCAGCTCAATGTTTAAGGAATGAATACCTGTTTACTGGATATCTGCAACTGATGTTCCATCTAAAAGAGTACTTGAGGGGTGCCTGGGTGGCTTAGCCGTTAAGCATCCAACTCTTGATTTTGGCTAGGTCATGATCTCAGGGTGATGAGATCGAGCCTTTGCACGGGGTTCCACACTTAGCAGATGCGGCTTCTCTCCCTCTCCTTCTGTCCCTCTCTGTACTCTGTCTGTCTGTCTCTCTCTCTCTCAAAGAAATAAACCTTTAAATAACAAAAAATATTTTTAAATTAAAAAGTAACTTGATAAATACAGAATCAACCAAGTCCTGCCAAATCTACTCCTTCTATATTTCTAATTATGTTTTTAAGGCCCCAAACACAGGAACTATCCAGAACATCTTTTTTCTCATCAAACCCCAACAATCAGTCAGTGCATCCTATAGATTTTCCTCCTAAATTGTTCATCTCTCCCCATCCCTATGTCTGCATCTCTAGTTCACATTACCATCAATCAGCCTACATTATTCAGATAGTTTCTACCTTGTCTCTCTGTCTGTGGTCTTGCTGACTCAGGTTGAAGCCAGAATTAGTCTTATAAAATGCCAACTTCGACTCCTTTTCCTGAACCCTTCAATAACCTCTTTTGGCCTCAGGCTAAATTCTAAACCTTTCGTTAGGCATAAAACCGTTATCACCAACCTCATACCTCACCAATATGACTCCCTTTTCCATCACTAACAGCAAGTATACAAACACATTTATAGATACCCTATAGTCTAAACATACTACTCAGTTTTTATTTATTTAAAAGTGTTCTAGCCCATGCATAGTAAACTACTTCTGGAGAAATCAAGACCCTATGAGGTTATCCCTTGCCTTTATTATATAGCTAGTTAGCTATGTAATTAAAGCCAGAGCTCCTCACTTTACATTTAATATGTTATCCCTATTTTATTGTTAAAACCATTTTTTTAAGTTAGCAGCAGAAATCTCTTTTATAAATGATATCTTAGGTGGAACTTGAACATGCCCATCTGAAAAATGAGATGATCTGACTGTTGCAGTTTTGTGGCTGAAGAATGTTGAAACACCTCCTTACCCTGGAATCTCTTGGACTATTGCAAAAACCAAACACATGATAATAAAATAGTATGAACTCCAACCATATGTAGAAATCCTTCTAGTCTTTCCTTCTTTATGTCTTAGCTCCAAAAAGAAGGAATATATAGGAACACATCTAGCATCCAGCAAAGTACTTCTGAAGTTTAACTGACAAACAAGCCACCTGATAGTGGAGAAGGATCTGCTATAAAAGCACATTTTGATTTAGTAGGTCAGAGATGGAGCCTGAGAATCTGCATTTCTCACAGGTTTCCAAGTGATGTGGCTGCTGTGTATGCAAGGTCCCCCTCACATCTGAGTAGCAAGAGTCTGTGTAGGAAAAAAGCTCTCCTTCCTACCAACTGATTCATCTCTCTTCAGGAAATAAAGTTAACAAATTTTACCCATCAGAATTTTTCACAAATGGGTGGATGTCATTCATTAAATATTTTCCATACACATACCACACACACATATCTACACACATTGCAAAGTCTGTCTTCTGAACCTTCAGCACCCTACTCCTTGGCAGGCACCTGCCTTCTCACTTCCTTCATTTCCATGCAGTAAAAGCACTTGGACAGTGTTCCCATAATAGGGGGATATCAAAGATTAGATCTGTGGCAAGAGTTCTAGACTTTCACCTTTACCTCCATGCTTGTGAACTGCACAACCTGAGCCCGACTGTAGATCTTTTGGATTTGTTTCACTAAAAAAGATGAACTTCTTAAAAAAGAATGCTTTCCATTGTGCTTCTTCCAGAAAGTTCTATACTTGGGGAATTAATTGGAAGGTGCTTGGCTTATAAAGTAGATTCTTTGATCCCCATTTGACCACCAGTATCTTGCATCTATTTCCCACTGTCAAATAAAGCACAGAAGAGTGAAGAGTTTACAGCCTCCCTAACCATCTCCCTAACTACTAAACTTAGTAGTTAGGAACACCTGACATATTCTACTCTATAAACATATTTTCAAAATGTGTATTTGCTCTCCCAGAGCCAAGAACATTGATTTTTAAAAGTGGACATGCACCAAAAATAAATAAATAAATAAATAAAAGTAGGCATGCACAAGTATTATTGCATATTTTTCAACTGAGATCAACTGTTTTTTCCCCTGAACTACAGGAAAGTCAGCTTATGTTGAAGTCTGTATAGTAACTGCTTACTCACCCATCATTGAACTTGCTACTATGCTAAAGGTAGAATATAACTAGTTATACTTTGTATAAATAAGCAGGCCAAGAATATCCTTTTCCCAGTCAGTATGCTTAAGAAATACACTTACAATGAGAGAACTTTTATTTATTTAAATGCTCACCCAAGTGAAAGACACTGAAAATGCTTTAAAAAGAAAACATTTTTTATAGCTAGCTTTGTAAAGAAGGGCTACAATGTAATATGGTATTGTTAATGATAATGCTTCGCTAGCTGAGTGTTACATTCAATCTATTTCTTGGGAACAATGCACTTGCTTTGAAGAATTTTTATATAACTCCAATCTAATCATTTTTAAGTAACCTATTTCCTTTGATAGAATTCTATTCATCCAGAAGAAACAATGTAAAAAGAAAAATATAGCACTCAAAACATTAATTCACGACACATTTCTTTAAAATTAATGAGCTTTTTAAACTAGAATTCTTACTCATCTTTCTTCCCTTAATAATAAATCTGTCAAAAAAAATTTGCATAACTGTGCAATCAAATACAAATTGAAAAACCAAGCACAGGAATGAGTAAAATTAGAATAAAACGTTAACATTCCTGGAGAGGATTCTTACTATAATATTCAAAACTCTCTGTAAAAGGTAAGCTAAGATTCACAGAAGATAAGGGCTTCTTTTAATCTCTCTGGACCTCAGTTTCTTCCTTTGTAAAATTAGGAAAAGGTTCTAAAGATTATCTCTAAAGCTGGATAGTTCAAATGTAAGAGTTTACTTTACACAAGACTGAATTAGTAAAAACTCTGGTGGTGTCTTTGTTGCTTATCAAATCCAGTGACTTGGCTGGATCTTCCAATGTAATGTTCTTCTTTAGGAAATATAGACACTGTCTATTGTAATGACCTAGCAACTATAAGGCTAGATTCTGTTAGAAAAACTGAGAAATCCACAAGGCATTCATTTTTTTGAACAAATATTTATTATTCATTTTTTTGAACAAATATTTATTAACCACTATGCCAACTGATTCGATCTTAAACTCACTGGATTTACTGTCCAGTGTGTTTTTGGGTGCTCACCAGTGATCTTATTAGTCCATCCCTCTCCAACTCACCTAGATGATAGACTGACACTTTTTCCTCTCTCATCAAACTCTAATACCTTCCACATCCTCACTCTCAGATTTGTCCCTCACTAAAAGCAGAAGCATTTTGAAAACAATGTCCCCTGACTTCCAGCCCCATATCTGCAATGCACTCGCCCTTACGCCCTCATAGTTCACCTCCCTTCCCACTACTAGCATAATCCTTCATGTGCCTATCGAAGGGCAATTCTTCCACGTTTATACTGTGTTCCCTCCCCTCTAAGCTATTTAGTAGCCTCACTCCAGAAATAATTGTGCCCTTTCTTCACTAAACAGTTAATTTCATCTCCTTTTCTGGATCGTTCCATCAAATTATTCCCTGCATGCATAATGTATTCAATCTAACAAACAAATGAAAAATCCCTTAATCACTGCCTCTATCTAGCTATGGCCCTATTTTCTCCCCTTTTTGTAACAAAACTTCTCAAAGGAGTTGCTCATACTTGCTGTCTCCAATTCTGCTTCTCTCATTTTCTCTGAAACATACACCAATCAGTTTGGTTTTGTTTGTTTTGTTTTGTTTTTTACCACCACCATTTCAAAGCTGCTTTTGTCAACAAAACGAATGATCTCTGTATTAGTAGGACTACTGTTAAATTTAGTTCTCATCTTCTTTAAGACCTTCAGCAGCATCTGTCTGAGTTGACTAATCTCTTTCCTGACTAATTTCTTTACTTGGCTTCTGGTCCAACACGCTACTGGTTCCCCTGCTCCTTCCTTGGCTGCTTCTTCCTCACCTCTTCCACAATCTCTACATGTGCATACTCCTTAAGAGTTTCGTTCTTGGACCTCTCCTCTTTCTTATGCATACCCCTTGCCAGGTGATCTCACCTAGTTCCAACCTTTAAATGTCAGTTATATATCTCATGCTCTAAAATCTACATTTGCAGCCTAGACTTAGACTCTGAAATCCAGATTCACGTGGATCCTACTCAATATTTCCATTTGGATGTTTAACAGGCATCTCAGCCTAAACGCATTCCAAAGAAAACACCTGGTTTTCCCCAAATACCTGCTCAGCTCACAAAGCTCTCCATCTCAGTGAATGTCAATTCTAGCTTTGCCACCAAGCATATAAAGCAGTCATCCTGAGGTTCCTTCTTCTCATACCTCACATCAATCCTTCAGCAATTCAATATGATTCCACTGCCACTGCTACCACTCATCAAAGTCACCATCTGCATTCTCTTGATCACCCTGCTACAAAGTTACTTCCTACACTGAAGCCAGGGTTTACCTGCTAAATACTAAATTAGATCTTCCCACTCCTGTTTAAGAACATTCAAGTCCTTTCCTATATCCCACAGAATAAAAGCCAAAGCCCTTACAAAGGCCTTCATAATCTAATTTCTCCTATACACATATTGGGCCATCTCTGCCTGCCAAGAGGATTTTTCACTTTAAATTTTCTTTGCCTGAACTATCTTCCCACAAATTTGCTGCCCAAAGATCTCTTCTCCGTCACCTTGTCAGAAAGACCTTCCCTGACCATCTTATATAAAAATGCAACCACTACTGCACTCCCATTTCTCCTTATGCCGTTCTACTTTTCTCCTTAGCACTTGTCACTGCCAGACATACGATATATTTTATCCTCTTTGGAATTAAGAATTCAAAACTCTCAGGATGCCTGGGTAGCTCAGTTGGTTAAGCAGCTGCCTTCGGCTCAGGTCATAATCCCAGCGTCCTGGGATCGAGTCCCACATAGGGCTCCTTGCTCGGCAGGGAGCCTGGCTTCTCCCTCTGACTCTGCCTGCCACTCTGTCTGCCTGTGCTCACTCTCGTTCGCTCTCTCTGACAAATAAATAAAATCTTAAAAAAAAAAAAAATTCAAAACTCTCCAACATCATTAATTTACAGTTAAATCAGGTATGGAGTATTTTGGTAAACAACTTTCTAATAAGATTAAATATTTAACATACTTTATTCAGGATTAAAGCTACTTTCACTTTGTTTTTGTGTTCTTATAAAACCTTAAAAAAGTCAATCCTCCACATTCATTTAACTATTATATAAAGTTTCTCCCTTTTTTTAGTGATACAACATAAAAACAAATGACATAAACAAAATAAAAAGTGTAAAATCCCTTCAGATGGATTTACCAACTTTTTAAACATTCAGCAGTATTAAAAATATTTCAAAGTGAAAATAGTTTATTAGACACTCAACTGCATTCACTTCCATCATATATTTAAACAAACATGACTAGATGAAATAAATTCAATAAAGTGACAGGATACAAAATTAATATACAGATATCAGTTGCATTTCTATACACCAATAAATAGCAAACAGAGAAATTAAAAAAACATCCCATTTACAAATGCATAATAAATAAATAAATAAATAAAATACCTAGGAATAAATCCTAACCACCAAGGTAAACTATAAAACACTGATTAAAGAAATTGAAGATGACACAAACAAATGGATCAGAAGAATCAATATAGTTAAATGTTCATGAATAAAGTTAGTTATAAATATAGTTTATAGTCATAAACATAGTTAAGTGTTCATGACTACCCAAAGGAATCTACAGAATGTAATCCTATCAAAATATCAACATTTTTCACAGAACCAGAACAAAGAGTCCTCAAATTTGTATAAAACCACAGAAGACCTCAGATAGCCAAAGCAATCCTGAGAAGAAAGAAGAACATAGCTGCAGGTATCACAACCCCAGATTTCAAGATATACTGCAAAGCTATGATAATCAAAACAGTATGGTATTTGCACAAAAATAAATACATAGATCAACAGAATAGGATAGGCAGCCCAGAAATAAACCCATACTTACGTGGTCAATTACTCTACTACAAAGGAGCAAGAATACATAATAGGGAAAAGACAACCTCTTCAAATGGTGCTGGGAAAACTAAACATAGAAAAGAGTGAAATTGGGCCACTTTTTTACACCGTGCACAAAAATAAACTCAAAATGGATCAAAGACCTAACTGTGAGACCTGAGCCATTAAACTCCTAGAAGAAAACTTAGGCAGTAATTTCTTTGACATTGGCTACAGAATCATTTTTCTAGATATGTATCCTCAGACAAGGAAAACCAAAGCAAAATAAAAAGCTTTTAACAGCAAAGGAAACCATCAACAAGACAAAAAGGCAACCTACTGAATGGGAGAAGGTATTTGCAAATGATATATCCAGCAGGTGACTAATATACAAAATATATAAAGAACTTATATAACTCAACACCAAAGAAACCCAAATCAAACTAACCAATTAAAAAATGGGCAGAGGACCTGAACAGACATTTTTCCAAAGAAGATATACGGAGGGCCAACATGCAAATAAAAAGATACTCAACTTCACTAATTGTCAGGGAAATGGAAATCAAAACCACAATGAGGCATCACTTCACACCAGTCACAATAGCTAGTATCAAAAAGACAAGAAGTAACAATTGTTGGCAAGGATGTGTAGAAAAAGGTATTATTAGTGGGAATATAAATTGGTGCAACTACTATGGAAAACAGTATAAAGGTTCCTCAAAAAAAAAATAAAAATAGTATTACCATATTATACAGTAATCACACTAGTGGTATTTACCCAAAGAAAACAAAAAACACTAATTTGGAAAAATATATGTACCACTAAGTTAACTGAGGCACTATTTACAACAGCCAGTGTATGGAAACAAGCCATCCAGATGAATGGATAAAAAATACATGTCATACACACACACACACACACACACACACACACACTGGTTTATTACTCAGCCATTTAAAAGGATGAGCTCTTGCCATTTGCCAACAACATGGATAGACCTAGAGTGTATAATACTAAATGAAATAAGTCAATCAGAGAAAAACAAATACCATATGACATTATTCATATATAGAATTTGAGAAACAAAACAAAAACACAAAGAAAGTAAGAGACAGACAAAAAACAACGGACTCTTAAATAGAGAAAACAAACTAGTGGCTGCCAGAAGGAGGATGGAAGCGTAGATAAAGGGGATCAAGAATACTAATTATAATCTTGGTAAGTACTGACTTATATATAGATTTGTTGAAATAAAGTATCATGCATCTGAAACTAATATGACAATGTATATTAATTATACTTCAATTTAAAAGAAAATAAACAAACAACTAATTTGTATACGGACACATCTGACAACCCAAAAAATTCAGCTGCTTTTTGACTAATACTTGGCACTTGGGCACTTTGCAGTGAATATTTAGGATTTCAAAATGACAGGGTACCTGGCTGGCTCAGTCAGTAGAGCATGTGACTCTTGGTCTCAGGGTTCTGAGTTTAAGCCCCATACATGGCATGGAGGCAACTTAAAAAAAAAAAAAAAAAAAAAAAAAGACAGTATCTTGTGGTAATTTTTAAGTCTCTGGACTATACGTAAGCTCCTCTGTTTAAAGTTTTATCAACAAATCAAAGCATCTCCGCGGAGGAAGATACCCAAATTGTTGAAACAGCTTGAAATTTTTTTATTTACCGAAGGCAGATATTTGATGAGAAGTGTATTCAAATAGCCAAAGAACTGATGTGTGGTTGATACCTGAATTTAAATGTGGCATTCCATCAAGATAAATTAGGTAAATTACTGGAAGGAGTCTACCTCAATAAAGAACTATTCTGTGTCTCCTTCCACTTAGTATTATTCAACAATTCTTAGAATCACCTAAGAGATGAAATTCAAGGTTCTTAGAGTAGCACATTATGGCAGATTACATTTTCTAATGATGGCTTTAGGAATACTCCCACCCCACCATTGCCTCTAATGTGATTTGGCCACTTCCCCCTTTTGGAGGCAGAGTCAACCTGCCCTCTTAGATCTGGCCTGGCCTTAGTGATTTTCTTTGTTCCTGCAACTTTAAGAATTCAATTTAAGAAACCATATGCTATATGCACAATTTTAAAGCATTAACAGTATCCAACAGAATACAGAAGATTTACATAAGGATGCCATAGTCAAAACAGTAGCTCTTGGAGCAATAATCAAGAATCCGCATTCTTGGGGCACCTGGGTGGCTCAGTGGGTTAAGCCTCTGCCTTCGGCTCAGGTCAGGATCTCAGGGTCCTGGGATCAAGCCCTGCATTGGGCTCTTTGCTCAGTGGGGAGCCTGTTTCTCCTCTCTCTCTGCCTGCTCTCTGCCTACTTGTGATCTCTCTCTTTTGTCAAAAAAATAAATAGAATCTTAAAAGAAAAAAAAAAAAAGAATCTGCATTCTCACTTTAAATGTAAGTGTACCACTTATGCAATCATCCTCCCTCCCTGCAACTGCAGTGAAACCAATGATTTTGGAATGGTGCAGGGCTAATCTGGCATGGCTCAACCAAAAAGCATCAACGATAGAAATATGATTCATAAATGGTTAAAAGTACAAGAGGAATTTGAGAAACTCACAAATTTCTAGCCTTACAGGATTGAAAGAATTGATCTGTTCATCTTGCAGCACACAGAGATTTCAAACGCTCTTATTCTTTCTAGGAGCAGTTTAAAAGAATTCTTAAAGAAGTTTATTTTTATTCCACTGATGTACAGAAAAGGTACTAAATTCCTAGCCATTCCTATATTGTTATACAAAAGAAAATGTCTATGAAACTGACTGGTTTTATAACAATTAGTCACCATTTAAGGGAAGTGTAAAATGTTCAATGTATGAGAATACATACAGAACAATTTAAATTAAAAAAATCTAACAAAACAATGTAATTATTATAATGCTAATGAAGTCATATAATAGCATGATTGTGAAAAACAATTATTTTAACAACCATCAATGACAGATTTAAAAATTAAAGTAAAACATTTCAGTTCTGCAACATATTATTTAGATAATTATGTTTATTTAGTCACTGAATTTATAAAAAAGGAAACTGAGAAAGCTATACTGTTGTTAATAGGTGCCTGTGTATATTTCTCATTATTTATGAAGAACATGAAAGGTTCTGGAAGGCTTATTTAAATACTGTTTATATGAAACCAAATGATTTACTTCCACAGCATCAATGGAATTTGAATATAACTTCTCTGCTAAATTTAATTCTTAGTACGCAAGTGATCTCCACAAAAGCAACTTTAGTAATTTTACATCCTTTACCTTTTGACCATTAACTAAAGCTTAGTATAAATAATGAAATGTTTTACATAATACTCTGTATTGATCAAAACTACTGCCCAACAAAATTAAACAATCCTTGAGATTGTTTATATACTATTTATTTATATACTACTTAATTTTTTTGAAGATTTTATTTATTTATTTGAGAGAGAGAGAGAGAATGAGCAGTAGGGAGTGGTAGAGGGGGGCAGAGAGAGAGAGAGAAGCAGACTCACTGCTTAGCAGGGAGTCTGATGTGAGGCTCAATCCCAGGAGCCTGGAGATCATGACCTGAACCAAACGCAGACACATAGCTGACAGAGACACCCAGGCGCCACATATTATTTAATTTTATGAGCAATGACAGCAGAATACTTGAAACTACATACACAAATGAGCTGTACGCAATGCAGACTGAAGGCAACTGTTCAAATTTTACGAATTCCATTCAAGAAACCACACACTATACGCACAATTTTAAAGCATTAATTTTTCATTATTTTTGTGTAGATTTTTCAAAAAGGTAAATTCACTAAAAAACTGATTCACTTAAAACAATGTAATCAGAAAAGAGTAAAGCACAGACCACTTGCTTGCAGGTGCAGGTCAAAGAAGGAAATGGAAAATGGCTGCTTAATTTCCTTCTTTTTAACAAAAGACCTTTCACCTACATAGCTGTTTCTTGGGCTATTGAAAACAGAGTGCAAACAGTATGGAAGGG
This sequence comes from Mustela nigripes, assembly GCF_022355385.1. Classification (NCBI taxonomy): domain Eukaryota; kingdom Metazoa; phylum Chordata; class Mammalia; order Carnivora; family Mustelidae; genus Mustela; species Mustela nigripes. The sequence goes on along the minus strand of NC_081557.1, from coordinate 154,359,475 downwards.
CAAAGAAGGAATTCCCAGGTTAGTAGTAAGAGGAAGTCTAATTCTTTTTACTATGTTTAGATTAGGGCAAAAAAACTCCAGCAAGACTACAGCAATTTTAATATCAGACAAACCAAGGAGTAGAAATTAAAACCGAGTCAAGTACTGTGCAAACAAATACAAACAAATTAAAAAGAAATACTACAGAAAGAGATGGTTTTAATCACTCTTAGAAGGGAAAAAATTAAAAAAAAATAAAAATAAAAACAAGGCAGACCTTTAACAATAACTGATAAAGATTAATTCTCGGGGCAGCTGTGTGAATCACTCATTCAAGTGACCAACTCTTGGTTTCCGCTCAGGTCATGATTTTAGAGTCTTGAGATCAAGCCCCACAGTTGGGCTCTATGCTCAGCAGGGAGTCTGCTTCCCTTCTCCCTCTTCCTTTATCCCTTCCCTGCTCACACGCGCTCTCTCTCTGTCTCTCACTCAAATAAATAAATCTTTTTTAAATAGATTATAATTCTCAATGTATATACCACAAAAAAATTATTTAAATAATAGTAAAAAAATACAATGAAATTAATCATTTGGAGAAACTTAGTTTGGAGGGGAAGTCCTCAGGTTTCAATCTGCCCCAAACTAAAGGAAAAGTGAACTTCAAAGTGTAGTATCATACCCACGGAAAATATAAGTGATTATACATTCCATTATTCTTAAATAAAATCAGAAATATTTTAAAGTCCCAATGTCTAGATGAATAGAAAAGCCAGTATTATACCATTATGTTATATTATATTTTATTATATTCTTATATATTATGTTGTATCTTTAAATGTCGGGGGTTTTTTTGCATCAGGAACCCCACAGGTAGTCAGGACATACGCAGTTCAAAGACAGGCATAGCCAGACTTCCATTCCATGCAAGAGAAGGTGACATGATTTGGCTACTGCCTATCCTCCTTAACCTTAGAGCTGGACATTACTGGATTTTGCCCCTCCACTATCTGCCCCACTCTGCTGCTCACTGCTAAAACTTGGTTTCTTTTGTCCAGATCCCTATCTACTTTGAAGATGTTGCTCCCTTGGGCTAGGTTTGGCTCTGAGTTTCTCTCATTTCCTCCACCTAGTGTGTTTGCTCCTTTCTGTATCCACACAGTTACCTGATCATCCTTTACAACTTCTTTATAGGTGAAGGGAGGCAATAAGGAATAGAAAACTCTTTCCAAGTGGTCACTGTACTAATCCCCATTTCTTATGTACAAGCAGTCCTCTAGGAATCTTTTGGAAGGACAAAAAAAATAGTAATAATAAAGACCTGAAATTTGTCAAGCAAATATTTTCATTTAATCTTAATACAAAGCCTAACAAAAACAACACAAAGGAAAGAAAAAGCAACTCCTTTGTCATAAATGATTAAATACTTAGAGTCATGTGGCAAATACTTTTACCCTCTGTATCTGTGAAAGAATATCTATAGATATCATAGGTTTTTTGGAGACAAACTGCAGGTAAATACTTTGACAGTGTTTAGTAATTAAGCACTTAAAAAAAAACCAATAATGAAAAATTTAGAGTCCCTGTAGTTTTTTCAAAATCAGTTAAAAATCAGTGGATAATCAAACACAGATCGCAAGTATTCCTGGGCCTTTTAATGGCTGAATATTTAATGAGATACAAGGAAAGTATTGTGCCTATCATTTATCAATTTACATGAGTCATTAGAAATCACATAAGCAGCTGTGGTTCACAAAAAATGCATTTCCATACATGAGAAGGTAGGTAGTAATTTCAGTGAATAAATGAATAAATGTCATCATCTAACTAAATGTGACAAACTGACTATGTAATTAGAAAGGTATCATTAAGGTATTCCTAAATTCCAGAAGTAGTAATAAAATACTCTTCATACACATCTCACAGAGCCCTGTAAAAACAGAAAATACATTACAGCAAGTGCTCCCAAGCATATGTTCCATGAGACACCAGAACCATAGATAGTAATAGTGGTGCCAGGAAAATAGGACTCCTTTTCGTCCAACAAGCTTAGGAAAACTGAATAAAGCAAAATTTAAAAGGCTCATTTATAAGTTCACTGTGAATCACCAAACAGGGTTATTTCATTTTTAACATGTACTTACACCAAAAAATCTATTTCTACACAGTGTCTTTTAAAAATTACTATTAAACTGAACATTGCTTTGGAAATATTTTGCTTAATGTTTCTTAGAAGACACAATAAAAGTAACGAATTGACCATTATACTCCTTCAATTGTGTACTGATCTCCCTGAATAGTAATATGAAGATTATAAAATGGTAATCTGCTCCACAGCTGGAACTACTATGATAATTTTCAGTAAGTTATGATTCAAAATTTAGCATTCCTCCTTATTAGATATTCTTTCCTCCTATCTACATAAATTTTACTTAATTTTCACAACTCAAAAAAAGTTTTACATATTCTACACACCTTTACCCCTGTTTGAGCTGAACAACTGGAATGCCAATCTTATCTAGCAAGTCCAATACAGTAGCCAATGGCCATGTATGGCTATGGCACTTTAAATGGTACTAGTTTAAGCTGAGATGTGTGTAACTATAAACACACAATGATTCCAAAGGTTTGGTTTTGTTTGTTTGTTTAAAAAGATTTTATTTGACAGACACAGATCACAAGTAGGCAGAAAGGCAGAGGCAGGCAGAGAGAGAGAGGAAGCAGGCTCCCCGCTAAGCAGAGAGCCCGTGTAGGGCTCATTCCCAGAACCCTGAGATCATGACCTCAGCCAAAGGCAGAGGCCACAACCCACTGAGCCACCCAGGCACCCCACCAAAGGTTTGATTTTTAAAAATGTACATGTCATTAATAATTTTTATATTGACCACGTGTAGAAATAATACTTCAGATATATTAAATAATTTATTATTGAAGTTAATTCTACCTGTTTCTTTTTTAAATATGGCTACTAGAAAACTTAAAATCACATATAGAGTTTGCATCATACTTCTATTGAACAACTCAAATCTGTACCACCATTCTTTCAATTATATAATATTCAATGCTAATTATATAATAACTTCAGCTAATTTCCTTATCTCTACAGCATGCTTCTTTGGAGCAGGTGCCTACAATCTATATGGAACCTAAAAAAGTTTAATATGGGGGCGCCTGGGTGGCTCAGTGGGTTAAGCCACTGCCTTAGGCTCAGGTCATGATCTCAGGGTCCTGGGATTGAGTCCCGCATCAGGCTCTCTGCTCAGCAGGGAGCCTGCTTCCCTTTCTCTCTCTCTCTGCCTGCCTCTCCATCTACTTGTGATTTCTCTCTGTCAAATAAATAAATAAAATCTTTAAAAAAAAAAAACTTTAATATGAATACAAAGAAATTTGCATTGATTTATGACATCACCTATATACTGAAGTATTTGATTAGTTGTTAGTTCTGAAATTAGAGTTTACTTTGTACATTTACTTAAGAATACTAAGTGAATGGCATGGCCAAAGCTGTTCCTGCAACTCGCATATATATCATGTACCCAAGAACTGACATGTTGAGACAAATTGAGGGATTTTTGTGAAATCTTGTTCTCACATTCCCAGACAGGATATAGAGGGAGTTACAGACTTTTTGTTTCTAAACCTTTTCACAGAGTATTCAGGTGAAGTAAATATATTTTACTATAGTAAATGTTAAATAAAAATTGCTGATTTTCCCCATAGACTGTGAAATTCTGAAGGACAGAAAGTATTTATTTCTATGTCTACAGAGAACACAATCATACCTGGCATGCCGTAGGAGCTACCTAAATAGTGAAATAATAATCCTCAAAGAAGAAAAGTTAACTTTACTTAAGGATGTTAGATAAGTAAATTCGTTTTATATGGTCTCTTCATAATATAGTACCATGTTAAAAAAAAAAAATCCTTCCCAAGTCACTTTTTATTACCACACTTAGCAATATTTAAACTAAGGATAAACTGCAACCATACTTGTTTCCTAAGGAACTACCATAACTTTGTAGCAGTAAGTTTTGAAGGTTCTAGAGTCCCCATTGTTTGTAAGCAAAGCAGGCTTCCATTCTGTTCATATGATTTTCTAGTTGCTGAAAGAATCCTGAAATTTATGAGACCTCAGATAAGTACCAAGACATTTGTACACCCAGTTATTCTGGTTTAAAGTAATGCAAGTTCCTTTGTAAATAGTGATATGATATCTAGAAAAAATAGTATGGTTAGCTATTATCAATTATATAATCCTCCACAGAATTTAGGGGGTGGTGTTAGAAAGAATTAAATCTGGGGTAAGGAGGTTCTGTTTACTTTTAGAAAATATTTTAGGTGTGGGAAAGTTCTGGACAGGGACTATGGAAAGGAAATACCACAATATTCATCATGGCCTCAGCTCTGAGGGGACTAAGTACTGAGAATCAGGCTATACCAGCAACAGTGTATGTGAGTGAGTGAGAGTGTGTGTGAGTGTGTGTGTGCGCGCGCACATGCGTGTGCGTCAAGGTGGGGATACAGGGAAAGAATTAAGAACACAATGGGAAAAATTCTGCATTAAAGACAGACACCCATAAATTTGAACCCTGCCTCTTCCACTTACTTACTATGTGATATTGGGCAAATTACTTAAGTGAAGCTAAGATTGTTTTCCTGTGAGAAGCAAATTTCACATCAAGGTTTATAAGCATTAGAAATAATATATGCAAGGAGACTGATACATCAAGATTTTCAACATAGGGTAATTATTATGACTGCTATAAACAAATGTGAAAAAAAACCAAACATACATAAAAATCAACTGCAACCCAAGTTCACAAACTTTACAAATACTAGGATTTGATAACCCTATGGTTCTGAAAACATTCCACCTTGCTTGCTTTTAATTTCTTAAAAATAAAACTCGAAACAATTACATCCCATTATATGAGAAAGAGAAAACTGTAGCAACATTATGAGTGACTACTCTGTGACTAATATACACATACAAATTCAAAAAGTGCAGTGCTCCAAAACTATCACTGTTTTTAAGAACAAGAACGAACAATTCTAACAGTCTGCAAAAGCAAAGCAACTTGGGTATGGGAAAAACAAAAGGGACTTTCATTTATACAGGAGGAGCCAAAGGCTATTCCAAAACTAGACAAAATTTAGTGTCTAATACCAACTCAATCTTTATGTTTGACAAAGAACAGATATTAGTAATTAAGATTCTTGGAAACCAAAGTCTTGTCTACTATCAATTAGCATATTTGAAATTATTCAGTGTTTACGAGAAAGTATTATACCAAAAGAATTAAGAACTGATTCCCCGAAGTCTCCCTCACACATTTTATTGGTTGGGCTTCAATCAGTTTTACTTTTCTTCAGAAAAGAGGGAAAGGAGAGGGCTGGAAAAGCTAGTTATGCACAGTTGGATTTGCATAATTGTTTTACTTATAAGCTATTCTATTGGGACACCCGGGTGGCTCAGTTGGTTAAACATCCTACACTTGATTTACACTTGATTGTGAGATCTCACAATCACAAAATCAAGCCCTGCTGGGCATGGAGTCGGCTTAAGGCTTAAGATTCTCTCTGTCCCTCTGGCTCCTCCCCACGCTCCCCACTCATTTAAAAAAAAAAAAAAAGCTATTACATAGTTAGAAAAATTGTTTCATTTCAACAAATTACTATCATGGTAGCAATTATAGTGACTTTTATCAGACCAAGGTTAGAGAATACTTTCGGGGAAAACATAAGGAATAACTAAATGATTAAATAGGATTTTCAGTGAATATTACCATAGCTTTTAGGTGTTCTTTATTTGAAGAAATGGAAAACAACAAGTAGAAGCCTAGTACAGTCTCTCAATTAATTCCTCTGATCTAATATTAACAAAATGTTAAAATATTTAGATTTAGATTTGGCTCATGATATCTTAATTAGGTTTTCTGCCACAATGTTCTTTTTTAAGTATTTTAAGTTTAGGAATATCAGAAGAGAGAAAATCAAAATTACAAATATATTTCAGAATCAATATTTATAAACTTAAAGACTGTGGATTTCAGAAGACACAGTAAAGGGTTCCTTACAAAAGCTCAAGACTACCTCTGAATTTCTGTGTATCAGATACTCTTAGAAAACTTAAAGGTAAAGAGATTAGTAAAAAGACCAACAATTTGTTCTTTCACAAGTGAAAGAAGTCTTGAAAACAATTAAAGTTGTAACCAAACTAAAGACAACCTAAAGATAGTCACAATAAGTGGAAAAATGAGAATAATCTAAAAGATTCAAGGCATTTACGCTAGTAAAACTATCCTGTTCATGCAAAGCATTGTGTACAGGTATTTCTGAAAATAATCTATTGATTCTTCATTTTTTCCAAAGAAGTCCCTTTTGGACTGATGGGTTTGTACATTACCATCAAAAGGTGTCTTACATGATTGATCTGAGGAAGTTCTTTTGAGATGTAAAGGTCACTAAGCATCTCTTTTAGCACTGACTGTGAATACTGAATTGAAGTTTTCTGCAAAAGCTGAATCCTAGAGTTGAAATTCACCAAGATCAAGTTCACTGAAATTTCATGCTCGACCTCAATACAAGGTCTTGATTTGCAACAGCAAGGGCCAAAAATAATTTGTGGTATAGAGTTGTTTGTTTTTCAAATCTGTTTCTATTTATGACATAGCACCAAACCTATCTATTACAGTAACTCGTATTTCACTGTTTCCCCTAAAAAAAGTTACTTCAAATATTCAAATACTTTATGTACTATGGCTTGAACAACTGAATGTATAAGAGTGGACTAAAATTACTTAATTATTTAAAGCTTCCCTTTTATTAATTGTGGCAGATACGGCTCTAAGTTATTTTAAAAGACATATACCTACAATCTGTCTGAAAATTACTTGACTTAGGATAGTTTATTGATAATTCTAAGGCAATTACATAGACCATGCCATCAGAGTTCTTTATTTCAACCATTCCTGTATTTACTTTTACTTAAGTATAGTTGACATACAACAACACTATGTTAGTTTCAGGTGTATAAAACAGTGATTAACAATTATATATACTACAAAATGCTCACCACAGTAAGTGTAGTTACCGTCTGTTACCATACAGAGTTATTTCAATATCACTGACTATATTCCCTAAGCTGCGCTTTTTCATCTGGGTGACTTAACTGTTTTATAACTGTAAATTCATACCTCTAATCTCCCTCACCCACTTTGCCCTCCCTCCACCCCTCCACCCCCTCGAGCAACCAACAGCCCATCCTCTGTATTTATGAGTGTTTCTGGGCTGTTGCTTGTTCGTTCATTTGTTTTGTTTTCTTACTTTCCACATGTAAGTGAAATCATATGACATTTGTCTTCTCTGTCTGATCTATTTCACTAACGATAATGCCTCTAATATAATGACAATCCACAGTGTCACAAATGGCAAGATTTCATTCTTTTTTATGGCTAAATTATAGTCCATTGTGTATCTACCACATCTTTATCCACTCACCTATTGATGGCCTCTTCAGCTGCTTCCGTATCTTGGCTATTACTGCAACAAACACAGGGGTGCATGTATCTTTCCTAATTAGTTCTCATTTTCTTCAGGTAAATATCCCATAGTAGTGGAATTACTGGATATTATGTTATTTCTACTTTTATTTTTTTCAGGAACTTCCAGTGTTTTCCGAAGTGGCTGCACCACAATTACCTTTTCACCAACAGTGCACAAGAGTTCCCTTTAATCCACATTCTGAACAATGAGTGTCATGGTGTGAAGTGATATCTCACTGCAGGTTCGATTTTCATTTCCCCAATGCTTAGTAATATATCAACTTTTCATGTGTCTGTTGGTCATCTGTGTGTCCTCTTTTGGAAAAATATCTATTCAGTTCCTCAGCCCATTTAATCAGATTATTTGTGGGAGCTTTTGATGCTGAGTCCTTTACATATTTTGAATAGTAATCCCTTATGAGATACAGCATTTGCAAATATCTTCTCCCATTCAGTAAGTTGCCTTTCATTTTATTGATAACTTCCTTGGCTGCGCAAAAGCTTTTTAGTTTGATGTATTCCCAAACGTTTATTTTTACTCTTCCTTTCCTTGCCTGGAGAGAAAAAAAAATACTGCTAAGGCTGATGCCAAGAGTTTACTGCTGATGTATTCTAGAAGTTTTGTGATTTCAGGGCTTTATTTAGGTCTTTAATCCATTTTAGGTTTATATTTGTGTATGCTCTAAGAAAGTGGTCTAGTTTTTTTTTTCTTTTGCATGTAGCTGTCCAGTTTTCCCATCACCATTTATTTCTCTCTAGAAAGAAAAATTGTTTCTGTTCTCTCTTTTCCCTACTGTTATATTCTTGCCTCCTTTGTCAGATTGGCCATATAAGCATTAATCTTCCCTGTATTTTATGTGGAAACATATCCTATGTTCTTAAAACCCACAGAAGAATACAGTATACTTCCAAAATCTATTTCTAGAGTTTCTTCAGAAGAGTGACCAAGTTACTAAGATTATCCTAAGATTATAAGAATTACTGCCTCTTATGTATATATGTGTTTTTCTGCTCTGTTCTTAGATTAGCTAATAAGGTCAGAGCTTCCAAGTTTTGTTTTGTTTTATATTCAGTTTCTGGAAAACAAAGTGTGCTTTATTTAAACAATCTATTAAACTTTGACTTTCTAGTTATCTACAGGGATTGTCAGGTCATAAAGCAATAGATCAATTAAGACCACAAAGATGAGATCAAATATGTTCTACAGTTCAATAAATTCCATATTTACATGGTCAACTTCATATAGGCACAGGACAAGCTGTTTATCAGAATGCAGACTTTAATGAATCATGGGTTTTTAAAGCTAGGGGAAATTCAAAACACCATGAAGTCTAAACCTCTCATTATTTAAAGTATGATAAATAAGATGTGGTATACATAACTGATGTATTTACATAGTTAACTACCACCAGTAAAGTTCAGACTATCAAGTACATTAATAACAAGAATTGCCAGCCATTGAGCATGATTTACATGCTGGACACTGTAACAACTAACCATCAATCTTAATTTTCCTTGATTTTCATAACAGTAGTATGGCATAGATAATCACATGCCCACTTTATAGATGAAACAAGCAAGGCTTAGGTTAAATAAATTGAACAAAATCACATTACTTATAAGTAAGTGGGCTAGACTCCTGATCGAGGCTATTTGTTCTGAACTGTAATCATTTTTTTTTTATTTTGTGCTTTTTTTGTTTGTTTTTTAAATAACCTCTATACCCAACAAGGGGCTCAAATTCACAACCCAGAGATCAAGTCACATGCTCTACCCATTGAACTAGGCAGGTACCTCCAAAATTATAATCTTCTAACCAAAATATTGTGGTCCTAAAACAAAAGCCATGGAGTTCTTGTTTCACTAAGGCATCCTACTGCAATGATTGATCCATCGCACCTACAACAATAAACCAAATACACAAACATATTCCAAAAGAATCAAATTTTAGCTGAATGAATAACTGTTTACTAAGTCTACAGTTGATGCAGTTTATTTAAATGTATAAATATTGAAAATGCCTATCAAAACCTTTTAATAAATTATACAGAGAATCAAGTCAAAGTCCCTGATTTCAAAGAAAGCGCATATTTTTAACTTTGGCTTCCCTATTGTAGAAACTAGACTTCTACAGAATTTACTGAATACATCAATAGACATCTTCCTCATCTATTTTTTTCCTCTTGGTTTTTTTTATCCTTTTCAGTAGATAATGTCATGTTAACAATACACAAATGTCTTCCTGCAGTTAGAAGTATTCTAAACTTTTTCATGCCCTGTGTTTAAAACTAACGGGAATATTAGTATTACTGAGGAAAAATAAATAATGTTAAGTGCTTTCTCAGTTGCATTCAAGGGAATATAGGTATAGATGAGATTAAAGAAACTAGGTAGTAGGTAAAACTAAATATTTAGGTGATCAAATGAAGTAATAACTTTCAAAAATACGTACCTTACAGTTCCCCAAAGGATTGTCTCTTATTAGCTTACTTCATCTACAAAAAAACTTCATACCCAGAAAACTGTCTCCAAGATCCCATCTCTCCTTTTAATACTTAGCTCTTCAATTCCAAATTCAATGTCTTTACCCCACTAAACTAGGAAATGGCCCCCCAGGTAGTTGAATATGTAAGTTATGATCATAAATTTCTCACTCCCTTAGCAACTTATAGTTTCACTGAACATGAACTATGTGCCAGAAACAGGGTATGCACCTGAGATTTGTCTCTAACTAAAATACCTGGTCATGTCTTCAGTGTGCCTACAGATTAGGTTCTTTATATGACTCTTCAAAATCAGGTTTATTATTCAGAATTATGCATCCATGGTTCCTTCACACTCAGCGTAAGAATATCAGATTTTACTTTTTTCAGAAGTAAACTTTAGACATTAGAAAACATTAGACATTATGGGGCACCTGGGTGGCTCAGTGGGTTAAGCCGCTGCCTTCGGCTCAGGACATGATCTCAGGGTCCTGGGATGGAGTCCCGCATCGGGCTCTCTGCTCAGCAGGGAGCCTGCTTCCCTCTCTCTCTCTGCCTGCCTCTCTACTTGTGATCTCTCTCTCTCTCTGTCAAATAAATAAATAAATCTTTAAGAAAACATTAGACTAGAAAACAGTGACAGGTCACTGCCCTCTACATACAGGAATCGCTCTTGAGATTCTCAGTGGGAAATCTTTTGTATGCTGAAGTGATAACAGGCATCCTAATAAAATTCATTTAGAGATTTAGTTGTTTGTGGTGCACAAGCTGCTCTCTGGAAAGGAAAATTGTTTTTGTTCTGTTTTTATTTTATAAATGTACTATGTCTACATACTTTCATGACACAAGGGAAAATATGACGGGTTTACTTCATTAAATTGTTCCTATTGCTTTCTATACAGATCTTGTTCTCTAGAAGTAAGTGTTTTGTTGTTGGTTTTTTTTTTTTTTTTAACTAACTTCCTTGTGTTGCAAACCACCTCCCAATCAAAAGAGGGATTCTATTTTTACCCATTATGTTCCATCTAATACAAAATTGACAATATAAATTATCTTCACTATTAACTCTTATGAGCCATGAATCCTGCACTGGGCACTTTGCCTATTTTTTTCCACAACTGTCTTAATAGATAAGTACAATCATTATGCCCATTTGTCATATTAAGAGAATAGTCTTAGTGAGGTTAGGTATGTTTTCTAAGGTCATATAATGACTATATGGCAGTTGTGGAATTCCAACCCAAGACTTCAAGCATCCAAAGATGACCTTCTCAACCTCTGCCGCAGTACAGCTTCTCAAAATAAAAACTGAATAGATGTTTAGTAAATAAATTAAAGAGATGTGCTGGTTATTTTTATTTCACATTCTCTCCATTCTGTTATTTTATACCTTTCTAACCTGTATAGAATCATTTTTCTGTTGATTTGGGGAAATACAGGGTTGAGGGACAATGCCTTACATATACCTTCACTCAATGCAATGTCTTTTTTAATATATAGTGGTAAATATAGTGGTAAACACCCACATTCTAAAACTCACATTTTAGCTCCTTATTCCGTACTGAGAAATATTTATTATTGCTTTGTTTTTATTTGTCTGGATTAATGAAAGAAAGACTAATTTTCTTAAAGGCAGGAAGAATTATTGTGATGAATCTTCTCTCCACATGTTTCTACTTTATAAGAAAGATGTAATTTCTACTCCTCCCCAAAGACTCTTGCAGGAAACACTATCAGACGCTCTCCCTATCTCCTTACAAGTTCCTTCCCCAGACTGGAGATACCTGATCAACCTAAGATGCTGCTGGGATCCTTTTCGTAAGTGGTTGGAGTCACTGTGATCTAAAAGCCAGCTTCCACTCACGGTAAGCCCTCTCATCCTTTCTACCATGTCCTTCACGTACGCGGCTAGTGTGGTAAAATGGCTTCCTCTCTCCCTAGTCTCCCTCCCCTCTCTCTTGGACTTGACTACTCTCTTGTTCATGGATTAAGTGATCCAGGCCAACAAAGGACCAGGCAGTTCAGCCCATCTTGGCATTAGGCACTGGAGGCTAATAACTCTTTCTGACCACCTGTCTCATTCTGGTAGGTAGGTTTCTCCCAATTTTAGATCTCGGCCACACTCAAACTGTTAAGAAGCAGTCTGGAAATAGGCAGAAACACAGGGAGAAAGAGGCCTCAGCTAATCTTCAACTCTAATCAGTGTCTGGCAAGTCTCCTGAGAGCCCTGCATCGGGAGGGCTTGCCAACCATGCCCGACACCTTTTCTATAAATCCTACATCCACTAAGTTATGAACATAAAAAAAGAATTGTTCAATAAGCATAGTTCAAAAAGAAACAAGAAATTAGAGGCAAAGTTCTTTAAATATTTTTAAATAAGATACTCGATTCTCATTAGAGTTTGATTTTTTTAAGAACAGAGCATAAACTTTGGTGCTTTTTTTTTTTCAGTTTGTATTAGCTATATAAACATAAAAATTTATTACCAGTCATATTTTTCTATGTCATATTAGCAGAGTTTCAAATTTTCTATTTTCAAGTTGCTGCTGCTAATAATCATTTTGTTCCAAACACCACGAAAAAATCCTTGGTTTCACCAACAGCTGCACCTAGCATCCTGCCCAAAAAAGTGTTCTTTCCTAATCACATAAAAGATAACCAGATGGCAATTTGGCAAAAGAAACAAATGAAGGCCAAAACAGGGTTTGGGGTAAGTGAAATGCTACCACACTTATCTGGGAGTAAGTGGCCAAGAACTGCCTGTTCTTTATTAATTATAATCTATGAACTTATCAAACACACATACACACACACACACACACACACAAATGTGCACAAATCTATGAATAGCTCCTGTGGTCTTAAAATGTGAAGAAGAATATTTGAGACCTGAGAAATAAAAGGCCTTTTCCTTTACTGTGAGTAGAAACAGCAAAGATGTATAAGCAATTCCCTGAATTCTGATGAAATCTCTGTATTCTGACCGTGACCAGCTCCTTGTGGATAATGCCATTATTGAGAAACAGCTACTGAGGTGGTTTGTGACACAACAATGTACATGGCTTTGAACTTTCCCCCACAATGACTGTCACAGAAGATATAATAGAGCAGACTGCTTTTCATCATGACTACAAATATGGTTTAAAATGTTCATATTTACTTTTGGGGAGGAGTCCTTCCTGTAGAAACTGTCTGATCCAGAGCTGGGTGGTTTTATTCGTTGTTCCAGATGTGGTTGCTAAGCCACATGTCTTTATTGTACCTCAGCTTCTTGACCAACTACAGTGATTAAGCATTAAAGGCAAATAACAACGCATAAATGTTTAATCCTTCACAGTCCCATGCCTCTATCAGAAACATATATACATATACAGGTAGGCTTATATATACACACTAAACATACCTGCACACATTTATATGCTCAGTGCACTTCATAAGCCAACTATCTCGGACTTGAAATGACAGAGATGCAAGGAGCATTGAGAGGTCATTTCAGGAGATCCTTTCCTTTAGGCAGTTTAGTGCTTAAACCATCCAAAGACCCGGCTATCTATTCTATTTTTAGAGCTCTCTAGGGATGGAGATTCATTATAGACTACACTGTATTGTACTTGTAATAGACTCACAGGTGCCTCTCATGACAAAACCACATTTCACAGATCTGCGGTCCAACAGGCTTTCATGGGCACCTTCTAAATACGCAAGTCCTTCCTTATTGTGACAGCAGGGCAGCTAAAGAATTTAGTTTCCTGTGAAAATGCAGTCTCAGAGTTCAAAAGGTACAGATGTATATGCAAAAATGTTAATTTCTGCAACAATGTCAACCACAGGCCAGCCATTCATTTCCAAGGCCCTTGGGCTAACCCTGGGCAAAAATATAAAGAAGGTGAAATTTGTTTTCTGAATTCACACCCCCTCAAAGCTTTTTTATTTGCTTGCAGCAATCTCCTCTTGCCATTAGTTCTCAACGCTGCATCAGGTTCATCAGGTTTTGCCTGTACTCACAGTAACAGTCTCCTGTCCTATTTCTTACTTACCCAGGCCACTTCTCTTTGAAACTGCTAATCTTAAAAACTAATCCACTAATGGATTAATATTAACATTTCACAGTTACCAGAGATTGTAATTTTACTAAGTGCCATACATATAATAAAATAAAACAGTATTTTCAAATTTCATCATTTCCTCTGCAACTTACAAAGCATATTCATAACAATTGTCCTATAAACCCAACCCTGCTTATATCTGGAAAACAATATTTAAGCCAATGGTGACAGAAGTTTAGTTAAAACCCTGTTTATTTACAAGGAATTATATATATATATAGAGAGAGAGAGAGAGAGGGAGAGAGAGAATGTGTATGTGTGTACATACATATATATGGATTGTCACACACTCATTGTCAATAGTGAAAATATATGACTGGGATTGTACGTTTTTAAAAACTCCTAAGCTCCACAATTTCAATTTTGAACTTACAAGGAAATAAAAAGACAGTCTAGAGGAACACACATTACTCCCCTCATAACCTATGCTGGTGTGTAAAGTTGATGCCAGGATGGGCAATGGAATGGAGTGGGAAGGGGGAAGAATAAATAAACAGAATTTGCAAAGAATTATTTATATAAATGTTCATCTTGCCAAGAAATTCTACTACTTAACTCCTTCAAAAAAGTAAACCAATCTAAAAGGAAGCAATGGATTTGCATGGTAGGAAACCTGAGAGGTTTTCTCAGCTACAGCTTTCAGTCTCAAGAACACAAAGAGCTGAATTTTAGCCAATCTTCTGACTGATTTTTTTTGTTGTTGATGAGCTTGCTTTTTATTCTGCAATTGTTTCTAATGTCTTCCAAGAAGAAAGAATGACACTAACTCTTTTATTTGAAATTGTGTATCACATGATCAGTAATTACAGATACAAAGCCTTTTCATTTTTAAAAGGATAGCCAGTCCTTCAAGACTATATTCATCTGTGGTATTTACTCATATTTACGCTTCTCTCTCAAAGCGAAGTGAGACAGAATAAAAAGAATCAAAGTATTATCTGTGACTTCTTTTTAGTAGCAAATAGATGTTATAAATAAAATATAATTTCCAGTGCAGATTTCTTACAAATGTTCATAAGCCAAGTCTGGAGAGCTTCTTTAATATGGTGCAAAAAATAAATATACTTTAGTTGAAGTTTCCACAGCAGCCAACTGGGGAATGTCAATGATCCACTGGTGTCCAGGTATAACTTTATCTATATGTGTAGTAGTGGTTTGTGTATGTGTGTGTGGATAAGGAGTGACAAAGAAGGTAGTTACCACTGACCACAAGGCATGGTTTCAAGGGTGGCAAAATACAGCTACTGTATTTCACTAAATCTAAGATTGTCATTGATTTTAAGACAGTTTTATTTGACTCATCACTAAGAATGAAAAAAATATGTTATCCAATTAAACTATGACACAATGTTTTATTATTACCAATTTTAAGAATGTATCCTTTTTCTCAGAGATGTTAAAATGTGAAAAAAAAATCTAATTTGGTATTTGTCCCTAGTGATTTGAAAACAGGGTTTAGATTCTCACACTGAGTTATCTCTTTAAATAAGGTTATAATTCTAAAAAGCCCCTTTAAAATGCAAAATATTTTACCCAGGAGGTATAGCAGATTAAGCCATTAACAGTCATTAAGATGCATTAATCTATTAGCAGTCATTAAAATGGAAAGGAATATTAATTTATCAAATTATCAGAGCAAAAAAGAGAGGGAAAAGGATGCTGAAAGTGATATGAAGAATAGGTACTCAGCTTGCAGAATTTAGCCTGCTACACAAAAGAGCCTCCTGATGCACTTGAGGAGGAAAATGAGGGAATTCTGTGCCACAAAGTTGAGAGTCTGAGGATACAAAGCACAGAGTAGAAGAGAAGCAAAAAAAGCAAAAATAGAAAATAAACAAAAAAGCAAACTTCACAGTTTTGCCTATTACCTAACATGACAAATCTGAGCTGCTTAACAGAGGAGATAGCTCTAAAGAAACCATTATTTCCATTAAGTCTTCCAGGAACATTCAAAATGTGGGTTTCCTATGTATACATATGATTTTTGTATTACTTTTTTTTTTTGAAGATTTTATTTATTTATTTGACAGACAGAGATCACAAGCAGGCTGAGAGACAGGCAGAGAGAGGAGGAAGCAGGCTCCCCACTGAGCAGAGAGTCGGATTCAGGGCTCCATCCCAGGAGGCAGAGGCTTTAACCCACTGAGCCACCCAGGTGCCCCTGATTTTTGTATTAACTGAATGATAAAAGCTTCAACTGTTCTCAAGACTAGGAAGCAGTTTACTCACTTGGAGTTTCTACTTCATATTTTATGATCTGTGACATACTTTCTCTCTCTAAACCTTTCCAAAAGACACTGATTTATACTAAAATGAGTCACAGTGTTTGCTTTTGATACTAAGAGCAGAGTTCAAAGTCACCCAGGGTCAAACATCATAGCTTTTATACACAGCTGTACCACTGACTTCCTGCAAGACAAGTAGAAACAATTTAACCTTCCCACACAGGGATATAACTACAGAACATACATCCCTTGAGGAAGACAGTAAGCATTTTTAGTTTATGATTGAAAGGCAATATAAAAATACGAAATGTGCTACAGGACCCTGAGCAAATCCCTTAACCTTTTAGTTGCCTCATCTCTAAAGTACAGGTAATATCAGCCTAAAGACAGTGTCCTAAGCAGATTATTTCTTGGAGACCAAGATCCAAGATTCATTAGTCTGTTCTAGACTAGATATATAATGAAGTGGAGACTGCATGCTCTCTACTGAATGCATATATTCCTTGAAAATGGATAATTCTGCCATTCTATATAAAAATGCCTAATAGTGGGGAACCCAGCAAGGCAAAGGATGAGCTGCATTCAACTCAGCAAACACAGGGAGCACTTGCCATCAAAAAAGCACCATGTCATCTCTATTACAATTGTCCCTACAAGGAGAAATGCAGAAATCCTTTATAAAAACAGAATGTCTTTTGTCAATAATAATGTCTCCATTCCTAAGCATAAATAAATGTTTTAAAACATAAATAAGAATAAATATTTTAAATTTAATTTGCCAAAAAAATATTTTAAACATTTTCTAGGGATATTTATGTATTATATGCATGTGTGGTCCATTGAATAATACTAAAATTTTGCTTCATGACTGAGGGACATTATTTAACATCTTACCCCTTGAGCTTTACTGAGTATCTCAGAATGGAAGATAGGACAAACAACAGTGGAATCTGTTTCCTGCCAGCACTTCCACCTCAGTCCTTTATAATCAGCATCCCCACTTTACTTAGGTCTCAAATGTCCTATGCTCTGAGATGCTCTCCCTAATCACAAGGCAAACTTACCCCTTGGTTTGTGTATCCACACTGTATATTTATTTTTCCAGGGGTATATCAAAAGCCACATTTAAAAATGATTTAGACAAGATTTTTTTGTCTGCCTTCCCAGTGCTCATGTAGGGAAAATATGATGAGACCATGTTCACTGTTTTATCTTAAGCAGCTACTGCAGACGTTATGTCTATGACAGCAAGTTGTCAGGAAAAAAAAAGTCTTAATTATTATATAGCAGAATCACTCACTATGATAAGCTGGGATTTATCCCACGGATGCAAAGATGATTTGACACATCAAATCAATAAATGTGATAAACCACATTAACAGAATGAAAGATAAAAATCATAATGATCATCTCAAATAGATGCAGAAAAAGCAAATGACAAAATACATCTACCCATGATAAAAGTGCTCACCAAATTTGGTATAGAAAGAAAGTTTATCAGCATAATACAGGGCATATATAATAAGCCCATCGCTAACATTAAACTTAATGGTGAAGCATTAAGATCATTATCTTTAGATCAGAAATAAGAAAGAGATACGTGCCACCCTCACTATTTCTATTCAAATAGTACTACAAGTCCTATCCCAAGAGATTGGGCCAGAAAAAGAAATAAAAGGCATCCATATTGGAAAGGAAAAAATAAAACCTCTATTTGCAGATTACATGATCTTATATATGTAGAGAACACTAAGGATTCCACTAAAAAGCAGCATAAATGATTTCATTAAAGTAGCAAGATACAAAATCAACATACAGAAATCAGTTGCATTTCTATACACTAAAAATGAACCACCTCAAACAGAAATGAAGAAGCAATTCCACTTACAACAGCCTCTAAATCAACATGATACTTAGGAAAAAACTTCACCAAGGAGACAAAAGATCTGGACAATGAAAACTAAAGACAGGGATGAAAGACTAAAGATGCAAATAAGTGGAACGACATCCCATACTGGAACAATTAATACTGTGAAAATGTCCATACCACCCAAAAAGATCTATAGCTACAATGTAATCCCAAGCAAAATCGCAATGGCATTTTTCACATTTCCACAGAAAAAGAAAAATCTATCCCAAAATTTGTTTGGAGCCACAAAAGACCCTAAATAGCCAAGGCAATCCTGAGAAAGGAGAACAAAGCTAGAGGCATCACACTAACTGATCTCAAGCTGTATTACAAAGAGAGGGTGACCAAAACCAGTAAGGTATTGACATAAAAATAAGCACATAAACTAGTATAATGGAATTGAGAACCCACACATAAACCCACACATACGTGGTCAACTAATTTTTGACAAAGGTGCCAAGAATATACAATGGGGAAAAGGCAGTCTCTTCACTCCGTGGTTTTGGGATAACTGTATATACACATGCAAAGGAATGAAACTGGACCCTTAAGCTATACCACTCACAAAATTTAACTCAAAATAGATAAAAGACATAAACATAAGAAACCATAAAACTCCTAGAAGAAAAAACAGGAGAAAATATCTCTGACACTGATGTTGTAATAATTTCTTAATAAAGACACCAAAAGCACTGGCAACAAGAACTAAAATAAACAGTACTACGTTAAACTACAGTGCTTCTGTATAGCAAAGCAAATAATCAATAAATTGAAAACACAACCTACAGAGTGGGAGAAAATAGTAACAAAACACACATCCAATATATATATATAAAGAAATCATACAACTCAATAGCAAAACAAACAAACAAAAAAAAACAGGCAAATAATCCAATTAAGAAACAGGCAAAGGGTATGAGGAGACATTTTTCAAAAGAAGATACACAAATGGCCAATTGGTATAAGAAAATATGTTCAACATCACTAATTAGGGAAATGCAAATCAAAACCACAATGGGGTGCACCCGGGAGGCTCAGCTGGTAAAGAGACTGCCTTCAGCTCAGGCCATGATCCTGGAGTTCTGGGATGGAGTCTGGTATCTATCCAGTTCTCTGCTCAGCGGGGAGTCCACTTCTCCCTCTGACCCTTCCCCCTCTGGTGCTCGCTCTCTCTCATTCTCTCTCTCAAATAAATAAATAAAATCTTAAAAAAAAAAAAAAACCCACAATGCAGTATCACTTCACACCTGCTAGATGGCTACTGTCAAAAAACAATCAATCAAAAAAGGGGGGGCACCTGGGTGGCTCAGTGGGTTGGATGACTGCCGTCAGCTCAGGTCATGATCCCAGTAGTGTCAAATAGGGTCCCGCATCGGGCTCCCAGCTCCATGGGGAGTCTGCTTCTCCCTCTGACCTTCTCCCCTTCATGCTCTTTCATTCTCTCTCTCAAGTACATAAATAAAATCTTTGAAAAAAAAAAAACATAACAAATGATGGCAGGTATACGGAGAAAAGAAGAGTCCTTAAACACTGATTGTGGGAATATAAAATAATCTAGCCATTATGGAAAACAGTATGGAGGTTCCTCACAAAAAACTAACCTTCCACATGATCCAACATTCTCACTCATGGGTACATATCCACAGGAACAGAAATCATTATCTCAAAGAGAGAGCTCCACCACCATCTTCAACTGGAACATTATTCACAGTAGTCAAGATAAGTGAACAATTTAAGTGTCCATCAATAAGCAGATAAAGGGGGCGCCTGGGTGGTTCAGTGGGTTAAGCCGCTGCCTTCAGCTCAGGTCATGATCTCAGGGTCCTGGGATCGAGTCCCACATCGGGCTCTCTGCTCAGCAGGGAGCCTGCTTCCTCCTCTCTCTCTCTGCCTGCCTCTCTGCCTACTTGTGATCTCTCTCTGTCAAATGAATAAATAAAATCTTTAAAAAAAAAAATAAGCAGATAAAGAAGATGTGGTACATGGTACATATACACATTGAAATATCAGCCATGAGAAAGATGAAATTTGCAATAACATGGATGACCTTGAGAGCATTATGCTAAGTGAGATAAATTAGACAGAGAAAGACAAATACTGTATACCACCTATATATGTAATCCACAAAACTGAACTCATAAAAACGCAGAGTGGAATGGTAACTACCAGGATCTGAGGTGTGGGGAAATTGGGGAGATGTCGTTTAAGGATATAAACCCACAACTAGTTGATAAATAAGTTCTGAAGATCTAATGTATAATACCATATATATAATACATAGCATATATAATATAATACTCCATTATAAATTTCAAAGTTGATAAGGAACTAGACTGTTACTGTCCTCACCACAAAACAGAAATGATAAGTATGTGAGGTGATACAGGAGTTAGTTAATGCTACAGTGGTAATCATATTGCAATATATTAATATAAAAGACCAACACATTGTCCATCTTAAACTTACACAATGTTATAAGTCAATTATAGCTCAATAAAAAAAAAAATGCACAGGAGGTCCTCAGAAAAATATTCAATGAATACATATTGAAGGTTCAATGAATACATGTTGAAATCAAACTTTCAGGAAATAAAAAGCAGTTTCTCCCCACAAAAGGTTGGGGATTCCTTATCCAAAGAAACTGTGACGGTGTGAAGGTGTTCTCTCACTCCCTTTCCATCAGTCTTTCACTCAATATTGCTGATTGCCAATCTTGTACCAGACACTTTGAATGGTGCTGGAGATTCAACAGTGAATGACAAGTCATGTAAGTACTGTCTTCAGATGGTTAGTGATGCTGATTATCCTCACTCCCACTCCCTGGGTCAAAGAACCTCAAATTCTCATCAAACCACAGAGAATAAGGATTTTGTGGCACAGACAGGAGCGGCTGTTTTCTTCGTCCCAAACAAACGATGTGGAAAATCCAGAACTGCAGCAGTAACTAAAGTATCATTTCTATCAGATACATAAGCACATCTTTCTTTTCATAATCTAAAGTTGCTTTTCTACTGCCCGTACCTGCTTCCTCCCCTCCCGTGACCCCCACACTGTCCTTACCCAACTTCGCTAAAAAGAGAAATCATCACACTGTGATTCCTTTTGAGTGTTTACACTTTTCATCCCAGGAGTCCAGAAACTAGATCAGATATGTCAACCCCTTGACAGGCTGAGTAAGAATTTTAGTTGCTTAAGTTCAGAACCATTTTAACAGCTTTGACTTTTCCAGCAGTTAATTAGAGCTGGGTGTTAAAGATGCTTCAGTTCTGCTTAATTTTAAAAAAATTAAAATTTTTTTTAAAAAACTTAAATAAAATGGTCCTATATCTTTAGTCTATTGAACTATCTTCTCAGAATATTATTTGCCACCAAGTTCTATTGCCAGTTCCTCTACTTTCTGTGCTTCCGTATTATCTTAAAAAATAAAATAGACATCTGGGTATAAAGAGTACTCACTCTCCAAAGAAAAATTTTAAGAAGTCGAAATCAGATCTTGAGGGATCCCTACAGACCATTTTGGTACCACCTGGAAATCTGTTCCTTGGAGCTAAATCTTTTTGTCAACTCCCAAGAAGGGTTCTTGACATAGATCAATATACCCTTGGATTGGCCAGTACTGTATATTATTTCAAATGACAGTCTAATGCCTCGTGTCTTATTTCCTCAGTGTTCTGCTGCCTACTTTCTAAAGTGACAACAAATGTAATAATCAAATATGTTCAAGTATGTTATGCTATAGCCACAGCAATGTCTCACTAGTTTCAGGAAATATATTCACAATTTAACAAAATCTCCTCCCTGATATGCTATTTCTAGACCAGTGTTGAATATTTCAGGCACACAGCAGCCACTGGTAAGATATTTCCATTCAGGTGTGCTTTATGATGCTCCTCAAAACACAGGTTTCTTTCTTCTAGAGGGAGGCACAGACAAAATACACCTACAACTTTACAGTATTATTTGCTGATTTGCTGACCCTTAAATAGCAACCTGGTATCATATAAATAAAATCTGAATGAACTATCTCAAATTAATAAACAATTACCCTGAGAAGGAAGCTTTCATTCAAATTTTTGTGAAAACAGTCTTCAAGTATATTATTTGTTGTAAAATGAAATTGTCCTTGACACTGCCCCATTGTGACAATAGAAGAGAATTTAATTTACATTAATTTCTAGTGTTGTCCTTATGAAAACATTTAAAATCTGGCAGACTGCCTTTGAGGGTTAAAAATCTAGTCAGTGGAAAAGCCCAAGTCAGAACAGCTGTATAGCAAAGTACCTTTTCAGAGGTATTATAAGTTCATTATTCATTATCCAATCCACTATCATGGACCCCTGTGACAGTGTGTATGTGTGTATTGTAGGAAAATGGCACTGATACCCTTTGGGAGGAAAAGGAAGTAATTTTAACAGGTCTTCACCCAGAGGTAACTTCACTATGAGATTACCATTCTAATCTTGTCTTTGTACCTCCTATCCTTTTACCTTTTATAAAATGCAAATAAATTATCATGGACTTTCCTGACAAAAAGTCTTTACTCGGTCAAACTTTAAGTCAGGCTCCTGAACCTTCTCCTTAGGCTCATTTGTGGATTTTCTTGTAAAATCCAGTTTCAGCAAAAATTCTGCTAAATCAGTTAAACTAGCAACCCCTCCCTGAATATCTGATCATTCTCGAGATTTAATTGGGTTCCTCATCCTTGTCAATCATTCCCCACACCCAGTGTTGTTGGATCATTCAGGCTTCCCTTCAATAAGAATCCTGTTGGGTTGTTGTAGACAGGTGTAACCCCCTTACTACGGATGATTCCTTTTAATTATTGATGTCTACTGACTCTCACCCTGCTTCTTGGCTGTAAGTTCCACTTGCCCACGCTATATTTGGAATTGAACCCAGTACTGTATTCCAAATATAGCATGGG
The DNA here is from genome assembly GCF_022355385.1 of Mustela nigripes. Classification (NCBI taxonomy): domain Eukaryota; kingdom Metazoa; phylum Chordata; class Mammalia; order Carnivora; family Mustelidae; genus Mustela; species Mustela nigripes. The sequence goes on along the minus strand of NC_081557.1, from coordinate 154,336,307 downwards.
CTTCCAAATTCCAAATATAGCATGGGAAAGTTGGACTTTATGGGTCTCCTCCCTTACCACAATAGTTCTAAGCAAAATCTGGTTTTACTGTTTTAATTTCTGTTTGGCTCTGGTTTTTCTTTGACAGCACCTAACCATTATCAGTTTACATCTGTAGTAAGAGATTAGCTATTAGCATTACCAGATGTTTGAAGCAGAATACAATGTAGATTGTGGTGTGTACGTGTGTATGTGCACACGTTTGGAGGTCATGGGAGATACAGGAGTCAAACAACTGGGGAGTAAATCTAACAAAGAAAATTAAGACAAACTACATACATGCTTTGTAATTTTGCTTTTAAAGAATACTGAATATTTGATTCAGCATCATAGAGATGTCATAATTTAAATATTTCCTCAAGATCCACTAGTGATCTTTCAGAAGTTTCTTATTTTAGATGGATAATAAATAGAAAAATCAAATTTAATGTTTTCCTTATGTTACTATAACAATCAAGAAAATTTAGGATACAACACTTGGAGAAAGCGAGATGAAGTAGTGAAAAAAATCATTTTCCTCTGTTTAATTATAAATGGGCTTCCTTCATTTCAGCAAGACATTTAAAAACAAGTATAATTTAATTAAATATAATTTTATTAAAGCAAACATCAGTAAAAAAGCTAATACTTTCTGTTATTAAAGTCATTTTTTTAGAACTTGTCTTTCAATTCATGTATCACTGATGAATGCAATTTTCTTTCAGGATAAAGGTATTAGATACATATTTCATCAAAGCGTTAGATGTATATCCACTTTTTCAAAAGTCAATTTATTACTAAGTGAAAGAAGCCAATCTGAGACAACTACATACTTCATGATTCTAACAATATAACATTCTGGGTATTGGGGCACATGGGAAATGCAAAGCTACGGAGACAATAAAAAGATCAGTAGTTTCAGGAAAGGGGTGAGGGATGAAGAGGCAGAACACAGAGGATTTTTATGACATGATACTGATGGTCATGTGTCATTATACATTTGTCTAAAACCACTGGATATACAACACCAAGAGTTAACACTGAAGTAAACTGGATTTTAGGTGATTATGATGTGTCAGTGTAGATTCATTCTTAGTAAAAAATGTACCATTCTGGTTTTATGTTGACAACAAGGGAGGCCATGCATGGGTGGGGGCTGAGGGTACATAAGAAATCTCTATACCTTCTTCTCAATTTTATTGTAAACCTAAATCTGCCCCCACCAAGCCAAAGCCTTTAAACAATTTTTAATAAATCAATCTTTCCTCTGAGCTTCTGTTTCCTCAAATCTTCCTTCCCAAAACAGAAGTGAGCAAGTTTTATCAGAATTATGCAATGAAAATTATATGCAATTGCCTAAATAAGAGAAGCCTAAATAGTTAATTCTTTTTCTGAAAAATTAACCTCAGACATTGCAATTTTTACCAAAGACTCTCATCATTATCCACATGTAATTTTCTGATAGTATAACAATTTATCCTGAACCTCCTCCTTCACCTCTGGGTAAGGCAAATTGACTATAATATCTGAGAGATGTCAGTAAAGAATAGCAGAAAGACCGGTTCTACTTCTTCTAGGCTAACAACAATGAAAAATAGTAATTGCTCTGATTGAACCAATTTCATTTCCTAGAAAATGTCATTCATCATAATCATAGATAATCTGATTTCTAGTTCTTTTAGGTCAAGGAAAGTGAATCAAATCACAGGCAAATATATTCTTAGTTTTTTAAAACCATAACCTTATTTTTTAAGTGCATGAAATCATATTTTATAATAATTTGACAAAAGCAATTCCACCCCACCCCAAATTTGAAGGTAAAAAAAAAAAAAATGAAGCTTAAAACAATCTATTGCTAAGTACATAATTAAAGTTACCTTTAAAATTTTTTCTAACATTAATATAAAAGGGGTGCCTGGGTGGCTCAGTTGTTGAGTGTCTGTCTGCCTTTGGCTCAGGTCATGATCCCCAGGTCCTGGGATGGAGCCCTACATCAGGCTCCCTGCTCTGCGGGAAGCCTGCTTTTCCTTCTCCCAGTCCCGCTTGTGTTCCCTCTCTTACTGTCTCTCTCTCTCTCTGTCAAATAAATAAATAAGATCTTTTAAAAAATTAATACAAAAAAGGCTTTTTAATCTCCAAAATATGTGAGCATCAAATCATCATACTTCATTTCTTCTAAGCAAATTAACAGATTTAAGATATACTGTGCCCATAGACTCCAATTATAAGTATCTAGTTAATGTCATATGACCTCATATTTTATCCCAAATCCTGTGAGTCAAACCCTCATTCTTTCCCAACCCAACCTTCAGAGGTTCACCAAGTAGAATTCGGAATTCATGGAATGCTCCTTTCTTTCACTCCCAGAGGCCTGGAAGAAGTAGAGAAAGACAGATAAAGGAAGTCAGCTGACTGCCTTACCATCTCTGTTTGCTATTATCAATTCAGAATTTCTTTTGTCAGTAAATCTGGAAGCTGTCATAGAGTCTGAAAATTCATACTGGTAAGCGTAGAAATTACTGGGAAATCTAATTTTTTAATAAAAATGTTGTCCTTTCAAGTTTCAGTAAGGAAAGTAAAACTTAAAAGTTCACTGAACCCCTGGAGGAAAAAGAAGATTACGCCTCTCTCTTGCAACTTTCAATTTCCTACTTTGCTTCTTTCTCTTGCATCTTTCTTAAATATTCTCCCTATCCTTTTCTTTCCATTGTTTTATCCTGAGACGGACTGCAGTGGGGAGTACAAAGCAAAGATGTGAGAAGATACACAAAAAGATATTGAAGTCTTTTGTATCTGGCTTATTTCCCTTAGAATAATGTATTTGAGTTTCATCCATATTGTTTGTAGCAAGCATCAAACTTTATTCATTTTTGTATGTCACTGTCCACACCTTCTCCTTTGATGAAAAACTAGTAATATTTTTCACAAATTACTATCACCACTAGTTAATTATTATTAACTGCTTGCTTTGTGCCAGGAAATTTTCTTTTTCTTGCTTTTTTTTTAAGATTTTATTTTTAAGTAACCTTTACACCCAAAATGGGGCTCAAACTTAAACCCCAAGATCAAAAGTCACATACTCTACAGACTGCGCCAGCAAGGTGCGCCCTCTACCAGGAAATTTTCCAAGTGCTTTGTTATGTATTAATTCATTTGATTCTCCTAACACACAAAGTATTCATTATTCTTATACTTATCATATAGGTAAGTAATTGGAGCAAAGAGAAGTTAAATAACTTGTACAAGAGTAGTTAGCTTGTATAATGGTATAGTATTCAAACTCCTGTAATTTAGCCCTTACCCTACAGTCTTAGCCACATTTCATTTATGTTAATGTTCATTTTTAAATTTGTTACCAAATCCATGAAATACTGAATACCTATATATCCTCTTTATCAGTTCCTCAATTCTTAATGGTAGTGATGCTAGTGCATCACTGCAAAACAGAATGTCCTTTCAGTGATTCAAAGAAGGACTTTAAAGAAAGTAGCTATCTGATAAACAATTAATATCCAAAATATATAAGGAATTCCTACAATTCAACAGAAAAAAAAAAACCTCTAATAATCCAATTTTAAATGTGCTAAAGACTTAAACATTTCTCCAAAGAAGGCATACAAAAAGCCAACAGAGGGGCGCCTGGGTGGCTCAGTGGGTTAAAGCCTCTGCCTTCCGCTCAGGTCCTGGGATCGAGCCCTGAATCGGGTTCTCTCTGCTCAGCAGGGAGCCTGCTTCCCCCTCTCTCTCTGCCTACCTCTCTACTTGTGATCTCTGTCAAATAAATAAATACAATCTTAAAAAAAAAAAAGCCAACAGATACAAATATCAAAAAACCAAAACCAAAACCAAAACCAAAAAACACTTAATGTCATTAATCATCAAGGAAATGCTAATCAAAAGCATAATCATCTATCACCTCACAACTGCCAGGCTGGCTATCATCAAAAGAAGACAACAAATGTTGGTAAGGATATGGAAAAAATAAGATCCACTATACACTACTGATGACAATGCAAAATGGTACAGCTGCTATTAAACACAGTGTGAAGATTGGGCAGCCACATGCAGAAGAATGATACTGGACCATTCTCTTACATAATACACAAAGATAAACTCAAAATGGATGAAAGACCTCAATGTGAGATAAGATTTCATCAAAATCCTAGAGGAGAACATAGGCAGTAACCTCTTTGACATCGGCCACAGCAATTTCTTATAAGACGCATCTCTAAAGGGAAGAGAAACAAAAGCAAAAATGAACTATTAGGACTTCATCAAGATAAAAAGCTTCTGCACTCAAAGCAAACAGTCAACAAAACCAAAAGGCAACCCATGGAACGGGAAAAGATATTTGTGAATGACGTATCAGATAAAGGGCTGGTATCCAAGATCAATAAAGAACTTAACAAACTCAACACCCAAAAGAACAAATAATCGATTCAATAAATGGGCAGAAAATAGGAACAGACATTTCTCCAAAGAAAACACAAATGGCTAACAGACACAGGATCCACATCATTAGCCATCAGGAAAATACAAATCAAAACCACAATAAGATACCACCTTACACCAGTCAGAATGGCTAAAATTAACAAGACAGGGAACAACAAATGTTGGTGAGGATGTGGAGAAAGGGGAACTCTCCTGCACTGTTGGTCAGAATGCAAGCTGGTATAGCCACTCTGGAAAACAGTATGGAGGTTCCTCAAGATGTTAAAAATAGATTTACCCTACAACTCAGAAATTGCACTACTAGGTATTTACCCAAAGATACAGATGTTGTGAAAAGAAGGGGTGCATGCAACCCTAATATTCATAGCAGCAAAGTTCAGGATAGCCAAAGTATAGAGGGAGCTGAGATGCCCTTCATCAGATGAATGGATAAGGAAGATGTGGTGTGTGCGCACACACACACACACACACACACACACACACAGAGGAATACTATGCAGCCACCCAAAGAAATGAAATCTTGCCATTTGTGACCAGGTAGATGAAACTAGTAGGTATTATGCTGAGTGAAATAAGTCAATCAGAGAAAGACAATTATCATATGATCTCCCTGATATGAGGAATCTGAGAGGCCAAGTGGGGTGTTTGGGGGATAGGGAAGGAAAAATAATGGAACAAAATGGGATCAGGAGGGAGACAAACCATAAGAGGCTCTGAATCTCAAAAAACAAACTGAAGGTTGCTGGGGGGAGGGGGCGAGGGAGAGGGTGGTTGGGTTATGGACATTGGGGAGGATATGTGCTACGGTGACTGCTGTAAAATGTATAAGCCTGACAATTCACAGATGTGTACACCTGGGGCAAATAATACATTATATGTTAATTAGAAAAATTAAAAATAAATGCCAAAGGTACCAGACAATGAAAGTTTTAAATCAGTGGATAAATAAAACCATGAAAGACTTGTTAGTAAGCTTATAATTATACCAGCTAGAAATAATGGAGTTTAACTGGATAAAGAAATATGGGGTTAAACATTAGGAAATAATTTCTAATAAAAACCATGTAAGAACAATTCAAAAAAGTTACTAGACATCCACAAAACTATTAAAATACTTTAACTTATACTTCAGAAATATACATGTTGGGGACACGCAAGTAGACAAATTTCCACTCTTGTCAAATTACCTATTTACTCCAAATGCTACTTTTAGCGATCTCTCAGCTCTACTCTATTTTAAACTTATTTTTTTTTCTTAAACATACCATGTTTTCACTCAGGTATTTTCTTCAAGGAAAGAAAACAGATTACTTGCTCTGACTGTTCCTGTCATGTACTATATTCTTTTTAACACAAAGCAATAGCTGTGTAATCTAACAAGAGTAACTGCTTACACAAGCATCACCAGAAATCTGATAATTTACAGAAACTAAAAAACAATCTCCCTGAGGGTGTGTGTATGTGTATGTGTGTGCCCACACGTGCGCGTGTGTGTCAAAGTTTCTCTGTCAGGATAAATGGTGAGGAAAACAACCCAAAGCATTCAACACTTAGCCATTTCCAGAGATTACTATTTATCCATATATCAAAAGAATTTCACATTTGGGGAATATATCACACAGAATTTCATTTAAAACTATAAGCACTCTTAAAATTATATGCATAATTTAATCACCCAAACTTCTCTCCTTAGGAGCAAAATGATCATTCCGTATGTCTTGGAAACATTACAATGGTCTTTGAAGGATGTATTACTGTGCCTTAGGTCTGTCATTTTGTAAGTCCAGCATGTTCGTTTGGTACAGTTTATCACACTTTGCTCCCACATTTTCTCACCTATTGAGTGGGAATGAATTATTCTTTACAGGATACCCAGGACACTCATTAACACTTATTTATATTCAATTTTTCTCAGTAAGGACACATAATACTATAATAAATGTCACATTTTGAACTCATAGTTTTCTATAGCAAAGACTTCACTACTTCAAACAAAAATTAACATCAAATATTTGCTCTTTCAAAAAAGCCAATACAAAATGTCTGATTAGAATATTGCCCTAAAAATAGTAAGGGGTAGCAGAAAGAGAAAAAACAAATTCCATCAGAGACAAATTTTTTCCATTGATTAAGCCATTTAGTTTTCCTGCCAATTATTATATTTTTATATAATCTTAATAAGCTTTATTTTTAAAAAATCCAGAAATGCCAATTTTGCAAAAATTCTAGAAATACTTTCCTATTTATGTTCTAAATTCATTTGGTTATACTACATTGCTGCATTTTAGGTTCAAACACACTACATTTTTTTTACTTTCAAAATAAACTAATGCATTCCCAGAAATATAGTATCTCTACATTCCCACTTAGGAAATCAGTGCTACTTGCCATGTCTGCCTTGCTGTGTAAATAAAACATGGTCAGAATAACCAGAACTGTGCATCCTCCCTAAAATATAACATATTTTACAACATGCTATGAGAAACCTTATGGTTTCTACAGAGTTTATAATGGAAAACGCACAAAAAGATCTAGACTTGTAAAGAAAAGCAGTCATAGCTCCCTTGATTCTAGGCTTACAAAAGCAAAGATGAATTTAGCCTCCATCCGAGTGGTATTTTTGGGAGGCGTAGAGGGTGATGCTTTGAGGTGGTTTGTGGGAAGTGATACATGAGGAGTAAGAGTGGATGTGTCTCAGCGACCACTTTGGTAAGACACCATGTTCACAGAAGAGCCATCTCTAAGTCTATGGGAACAACACTATTCTCCACATTTGAACTGATGATTACTGACTCCTCCTCAAGCAGGGGCTACCCACCCGATTAGGGATCCAAAGACGAAATTGACAGCCTACCACATTTAGCCTATGGTAAAATCAGCTTAAATGTCCAAGGAGCCTTTCAAATCAAAAGGGAAATTGGTAAGTTTGTTGCCACTGCTGCAGCAGTCCTGCTTTCACTTAGATTGAAAACATCAACTGTCAGAGATCAACATCTTCATCCCCTTTAAAAACTGTTTCCACTTCTCTTACCCTGCAACTACAGGAAAATATGGCTTATTCTAAAATGAACTGCTCTTTGATAGCTGAGCATACATCTATCCTGCCTTTCATATTCAGAGATGATGCTCCCGATCTTGTCATTATCCATGTGTCCTGGATGCACAGTTTATCTGAAAATATCATGGTAAATTTTACCAGAAGGCGCTTTTTATATGCTGCTGGTAAAGTCTGTCACTTTAGCTCTGTATCACTGCTTCATGTACAAAGGCAACTTTGCAACCCCTCTCCTCATGTTTTTGCCAGAATGTAATGCTAACTCATTTATCAACAGCAGGTTGTTCTATTATGAAATAAGGGAATGTGACTTACAGCAGCCTGACTAATTTGTATCCAGAGAATAGCACAGTGACCTAAGCTACACCTGATTTATCAGACTCTTTAGAACTGCCTGGTTCCCATTCAACCCCCAAAGGGAAATGGTGGACCTCCCTGGAAGGTCCCTTTTAATTTTAAGGTTTTCAAGATATTCCTCACTCCAAAGTTTAAAAAGGACAAAATAAAAGTAAATAAATACATAAATAAACAAATACATAAGCTGAAATAATTTGGACCTAATATAGTGTTAACTGTACTCAGGATGGTACTTCAGTCCTGGGAGTCCTCCGTTTCTGGATACACACAGAAGGGCATAAGCCAAATTCATGGAGGAAAAAATGTATCAGGCAAAATTTGCCTTCCAGAAATACCCTCAGGAAACCACCAACTTCAATAGGGGATTCCTTTCTCTGTGTGCTCTAACAGAAGACCTCTGGATAATGGGAGATGTTTAACACAGTTCATACTAGAGACACATGCACCGTATTTAATTAAGAAAGTAGCGTCTTCTCACTGATGGCCCTTTCATTTTTTCTCCTCTCCAGGACTTCTCTTCTGAACTTTTAAAAACCATATCCTTGTTTCTGAAGCTCTTTTACCAATCGATCTCTATCATATTATGACTGCACACACTTCAACATCCATTCCTTTTCCTCCCTTAAAACTCTACTTCCTGAATTCACTTAACCTGAGTGCTTCTGAAGGCCCAGTTTGGTGCCCACTGCCCCTCTGCAACATATTGTCCACGAATTGTTACTGGTCAGAATTAAGAGTAATTCTTGCTGATGTCATTTCATACAAGTATGGATCCATAACCAGGGTTAAAAAAAAAAAAAAAAAAAACTGGTTCTTTATGAAAACCAGTTTGAGAAGCGTATCTCTGGATGGTTGTATTTCTCATTTGTAATGACTGGTCATTATCAAAGTCACTTAGAATGAGACAACTTCTAGCATTTCAGGATCAAGCTCAACTGAATTCCCTTATTCACTTTTGTCTGTTCCAATGTCGTCTTCCTGAGAAGTAGGGGCCTTGGTCACTAACCTTGTCCTGAAGTGCAATGTCCTAAGAGTCTCAGACAAGTACTGGGGCAGAGCACTGCTCTTCAGTGATATGTAATTAAAGTGAACAATCCAAAAGGTAGAATCCTGTAATGGAACCAGAGTCAATCCAAACCATCTCACTGTATCATCAATACAAAAAAGGCTAGGCATGAGGTTAAAGGTAAAAAAAAAGAAAATGAATATGAAAGAAAGCTATCATTTTTCTCTTGCTTAACAAAATACCAAGGTCATTTTTATAGGTCACTAATTCTTATTTTTATTTAGTGATTCATCACTTACAGATCACACCCAGTGCTCATCATAACAAGGGCCCTCCTTAACACCCATCACCCCTTCAGCCCATTCCCCACCTACCTCCCTCCATCAGCCCTGTTTGTCCCCTATAGTCTCTTCTGGTTTCTTCCTTCTCTCCCTCTCTTTGCCCCCCACCCCTTTCCATAGGTCCATACGTTTTGTTTCTATTTCCACATATAAGTGAAATCAGATGGCATATTTCTTTCTCTGACTGATTTATTCTGCTTAAGGTAATACACTCTAGCTCCATTCTTGTCATTGCAAATGGCAAGATTTCATTCTTTTTGATGGCTAAGTAATTTTCCATTACACCATTTATACACACACAGACACATCTTCTTTCTTCATCAACTGACAGACTTTTTTTTTTTTAAGATTTTTATTTATTTATTTATTTGACACAGAGAGAGAGAGGGATCACAAGTAGGCAGAGAGGCAGGCAGAGAGAAGGGGGGGGGGAAGCAGGCTCCCCGCCAAGCAGAGAGCCCGACATGGGGCTCGATCCCAGGACCCTGAGATCACGACCCGAGCCGAAGGCAGAGGCCCAACCATTGAGCCACCCAGGTGCCTCCAACTGACAGACATTTGAGCTCTTTCCATAGTTTGGCTCTTGTTGATAATGCTGTTATAATCATCAGGGTACATGAACCCATCCTAATCCATATTTTTGTATCCTTTGGGTAAATACCTAGTACTGCAATTGCTGGGTAGTAGGGCAGCTCTATTTTTAACTTTTTGAGGAAGCTCTGTACTGTCTTCCAGAGTTGCTGCACCAGTTAATAATCCCACCAACAGTGTAAGAGTTTTCCCCTTTCTCCAAATCCTCACCGACATCTGTTGTTTCCTATGTTATTAATTTTAACCATTCATAGGTCACATATTATAGGTTGCTATAGTCAGGTTTTGATTCTTTAAGAGCATTCATTAATCCTTTGCAATTATAATCTGGCAGGATGGAGAATCGATGTCAACATGAAGATGGCTTGCTTTATTTTTCTTAAGTTGTACCTGAACGATTGCTATACTTCCTAAGAATTCTCAGACTGATATGTAGGATTTTCTGAGGATTGTCTGAGCCCACCAGGCACTAGGGTGGGGTATGGCATGCATTATTTGAGGCAACTGCAGAGCAGAATTTCTTTCAATAAAAGTGGTCTGACATTAGGCCTCCCCCCCCCCACCCCGAATGAATGGTAGGAAGACAAATTCTTATCTCTGATGAACTTGTAAGTTTGGGGGCCCTCAGTGTCTGAGACAACACCCTCCTTTGGGGTCAACCTATTCTCATTTGCATGCCTTTGTACCAATTCTTTCTCATATATTTCAATTTTTTCTTTGTGTATCTTTATCCCACTTCCTTTCAAAATACAACTCAATTTTCATCTCTCCATGAAGTCTTTTTAGGTCACTTTAATTCTCCCTGAGTTCTTTTAGAGCAACATCAATCATACTTACATCTGAAGTTATCAACATGTAAGAATTCAGTGCTGGGGCGACTGGGTGGCTCAGGCAGTTAAGCATTTGTCTTCAGCTCAGGTCATGATCCCAGGGTCCTGGGATTGAGCCCCATATCAGGCTCCCTGCTTAGTGGGGAGTCTACTTTTCCCTCTCACTCTCCCTCTGTGCTCTACCTCAAATACATTTCTTTTAATTATTTTTTAAAAGAATTGAATGTAAATTTCACGTGCTATCATCTCTTTTCTTATTCAGTTGATTTAACATGAGGAAAGAACATGACCTTTTCACCTAAGGACTAATATGAATTCCAACTTGGTCACTATCTACCTGCACCTCCTTTGTCAACTTTTTGACTTCTTTGACTTTGACTCTCAATTTCTCCACCTTTATTATCAAATAATGCTACTGACAAATCTATAAAATACCTACAGCAATATGAACACTTCCCTGCCTCAAATTGTTTACAGAACTCCTGAGAATGAAAATCGTGTCTTATTTTTTTCTGTACTTTCTATCCCTTATATAAAATGATATAATGAAGTACGAGGTTACTCTCAGAGTAAAAATTAGTGAGTTTAAAGTTGTGTTTTAAAGAGGGTGTTGGTTATTCAGAATTCTTCTAATTGTACAACTCCAACATTCACTGGTCTGTAGTCTCATGGTACATCCTCTCTTACTGTGCTGCTAAGAAGTCTAGTAATCTCCTTACAATATACTAATCCCCACAGACTGTAGCAATTATAATGACTTCAAGGGACTTACACTGTGGAATTTGCTTCTAAGTGAAGAAAAAGTGAAGAAAAACTTCTGAAGTGTTTTTAACTTAAAACATCTTTATTATCTGGAAGCTACACTGGCAGATTACCAAAAGCAATCCAAATTAATAGGGGTATTATTAAAAAGCCTTTTAAGAAAAGAATGTATCTTAGTCAAGAGAAAGCTGAGTATTTAATAGTAGTAAATGGTCACTTTAAATTATGAATATTCTGTTCTCATGAGAGCAGACTGGCACATCAAGGTTTTAGGTAAGTTTTAACAATGTTTTTAACATTTTAACAAATGCTCAAAGGAAACTATTTTCTTAAGCCAAGTATTTTTTAAAATATTTTTAAATTGTTGAGTGCTAGGCAGATGGTAAAAGATGATAAAGGAATGTTAGCTTTTATTAAGTCAGGTATGTATGGGGTTAAAAAATAGAAAGGTATTTCAGCAATGGTCACATATCAGTAAGTTAGTTTGTAAGGTAAAAACATCAATAAAACATTATCCAAATCTCATTCGTAATGTAACATTAGGTACTGAATCTTTCAGCTGCCCAAGCACAATTTCTACAGAAATCTAATTTTTGAAATAGAAACACTAGCATGAAGCAAACTGTTCGTAGATATAAGACCTATCTCCCAGAAGAGAAGGTCTAGCCACCGCTGACTAGAAATGGACACAGTCCAGTGGAGTGAAATGTGCAGGTGATTAGGTACATGCCAAGGTTCTGGGAATATGAGAAAATCTGGAGAAGTTTAGAGGAACCAGGAAATAAATGAATGAAGTGGAATCTTGGATGATCTGAATCAGAATGGAGGCTAGAGAGTTATCTTTCTAGGGTAAATAAAAACATCAAAGGGACAGAAAAACAGGGAGGGTAGGAGAGAAAAGCAAAGGGTATTAAGTGCAGGGTAAGTGGATTGTCATGTAGGACTCCGCCTTGAAATTTTCTAAAAAATCTAAGACTAAGATTAAGACATAAAAGAAACATTAGATAAGGATATATAGTAACCTAGTGATTCACACCCACAGAAACCAAGTAAAGAAACACAAAGGTTAACTATAAGGACGCAAGAAATGCTGAGTATATACTGAGAATGGAAGAAGCTATTCTCAAGGTCCACATTAAAACTTTTGTTGCAGGGCAGAGACCTTTAAAATAAGTGAATTTAGCAACATGACAGTTTATAGCAACTCCCCAATTTTTCAAATGATATCCTTTTCCTTCTGAGAGTAACCTCGTTTTCTCATATCTCAGACTGGTCCCAAACTATCTCATATTCTTCCATAAATAACTACTCATTATTGTGTGAATAGCCATTGATAAAATGACCATTTGCAACCTTACTGACAATATTCTTGTCAATATATTAAATTCACTATGTATTCTTACCTCTGTAATAATATCCTCAAAATTCATAAAATTCTAATGGTTGTAACTGAAAAACATATTTATTAAGTAACTACAGGCTTAAAGTAATTTTCAATGATTAATTTTGTTGTTTATGCTTTAATACTTAGCAACTTTGGGGCATCTGGGTGGCTTAGTCCTTAAGCGTCGGCTTTCGGCTCAGGTCATGATCCCAGGGTCCTGGGATCCAGCCCTGCGAGCCCTGTAGTGGGCACGTGGCTCAGTGGGAAACCTACTTCTCCCTCTCCTACTCCCCTTGCTTATGTTCCCTTTCTCTCTCTCTGTCAAATAAATAGATAAAATCGTTTTTAAAAAAAATATTTAGCAACTTTGTAATTCTTCGAATTTCTAAGTATTTTATTTTATTTTATTTATTTGACAGTATTTGACAGACAGAGATCACAAGCAGGCAGAGAGGCAGGCAGAGAGAGAGGAGGAAGCAGGCTACCCACTGAGCAGAGACCCTGATGGGGGGTTCGATCCTGAGATTATGACCTGAGCTGAAAGCAGAGGCTTAACGCACTGAGCCACCCAGGTGCCCCTCTAAGTATTTTTAACATAAAAACATGTAAATTCCAAAATCACACCAAATTTTATTTTGCTGGTTTTAAGATGCAATGTTAAGTCATTTATGTGACTACCCATTATAATAAAAATATATATAAGACAATAATATAAGGTTATGTTTGGTTAATCAAACATAGGCTAAGAACTAAATTGATGTTTTCAACAAGCAATTATCTCAAAAATTGAAAATATAACCAAAAAGAAAAAATCTACCCCGAAAATTATATGGCCTCTCTCCAAGAATACCATCATCCTAAATTGCTTAAATATCAGTAATTAATTATACCATTTATATAGGTTAATTATAAAGTATTTAAATCAAGTTGGTATATTGTAACCTTAAAATAAGTTTTAAAAACTGATACTTAAAACTATTTAAATATGTGCAAAAAAATATATGCAATTTGACTGCACTAATTTAATTAGGTAATTCTTCTTTAGACCTATTTTTACTGAAATTAATTATTACTACAAAAATTATTTTTAAAACCACAGAAGGAAGGCTTAATTAAATTATATTCTTTAAACATATGTCCACATTTCACTTATACTGATCTTAGCAAAAGAGCTAAAATCTGAGAATATTTTCCCTTTAATTGATTAAAAAAATTAATTTAAAAATGCCATAAACTTTTAATGACCTACAGAAAATGCTTCTTGAAGGTGTCATTTCCAAAAATTGTTGTGGCAAGGTTCTAAATATATGGTATACTGTTTTATAATCCAGGATTGTATATTTACATTTTCCTATATGTTGCTATTTTAATTTTCCTCTTATTTGCAATATGAGTTAAACTTGTAAATCTTGTAACTCCATTCTTAAATACTGAAATGAACATCTCTAGCTCTATCTTGTTTTCCCACGAGATTTCAATACTGAACTAATGACCCTCTGGTAACACTCATTCACAGTTTATTGCTCAATTACACTTCTTCTCCTCCACTACAAAATTTTTAACCCCAACAACCCTCACTATTCAGATTCCCTCCCCTATGACAACCAGGCCTTTAATGTTAAAACAACTCTCAGATACCTATCTGTGATTCACTCTACTTTAACATTTACCATGTTTGTATGCTATTATAATGGAATCCTATATTTGCAATCTAAACATGTATCTGTCCTCTCCAAGAGACAATAGGACTCATGAGGTCAAAAACAGTACTTATTTATTGTTTTATCTCTATAACTAATACAGTAACTGATAAAAATAGAATGACTGCTCACTGAATGAATAAATGAAAGCGGACACAGTGTCTTTCCTTTCAAGACAGTTTAGTTCTAAAGCCATCCTCAAAGGAGTGAGTCAACCACAGGGTAATTCTAGCACAGTTTCAGGAATTCCAATTCAAGCACATTCCCCAAACAAAACATCTGGGGCACAACCGTAACCAAACAATTAGATTAAAATCCTTTTTAAGAATAGGAGTCGTATTTTTTTTCCTCTTCTCACAGGACTTAAGATAGTTTTAGGCACATTTTAAGCAAATAGCCTTTAGCGACTTCAAGTAATAGGTACAGCCCTGGCTGACCATATCTACTGAAACTTAATATTTGGCACAGCTGGTATCAAAGAATATCCTGTCAACTATAGACACAGCATTACCAAGGTCAAGATTCTAGCTCCTCATAAACAGTGCCTAGTATACAATGGACTCATCTGTGAAGCTGATGATTAGAACTAGAAGAAAAAAAGAGAGAGAAAGATGTACTTGATGATTTTTCAAAATGTTCAAATTGTGAAACACCTATACATCTTTATAGTTTTGGAAAAAAACATGATCAAAAATATTTCATTCATCATCACTCTGACTGATGGTCTATCTCTGCATGTTATCATAGTCACAAAACACCAATCCGAGTTCAAATGACTCAAAAAAGATAATCCAAAACCAGGCCAATTTTCAAGAGGCAGCAAAGGATAACTGGGGGAAATGGGACAGAGCGGTGGTGGGTGAGAGAATCTGGATTCCTACATAACAAAGAGTAAAATACCCCCAAAACCCTCTTGAGATAAAGTCACATGTAATTGCTTCTATTTCTCTCTTCTTTCTCCATTTCTTTAAGAATTCTAGGCTACCTTCATTTTCTTCTTTCTATTTCTAGACCTATTAGTTGATATTATTTTACTGGGTTTATTCTTTTAAGTCTGCTTCTAAAAATACCTAGTTATCTGTATGTCCTTCCTTATGTAACTCAATCTACCATAACTGCTACTTCACCTCTCCTATCCATTACCTTGATTATCAAAAAGAAGATCTCAAGAGCCAGCAATACAAGCACAGATTCTTTAGCCAAAACCAATGAAGAAAAAATTATAACTATTCCTTGAGCTTTCATCATATCTTAAGTAACAAGCTATATATTTTTGTGTTAAAATAAAAGTGTTAACCACTAGAATGGATTCTGGTATATACAAATAATAGTAGGAGTCAAAATTTGAAGAAAAAGTTTTAAAACCTTAAAATTTTAATAAATTGAAGCGATTATTTTCCTTCATGATTTGAAAAAGAAAAAGCCCTTATTCAATTTGTGCTTTAGAGTATCTTTACATACTTCCTGAACTGCTACTAAGCCACAGAGGTGTCAGAACTTTTAGGTTAAGAGAAGATAGCACTAATTCAGGAAGCAGTCACAACTGCCAGAAAGCTTTGTTGTTGACTTAAAGATGTGACAGCTTAAAGGCCCCTGACAAATATGAACCAAGGAAGCAGCAGACACTTTTTCCTAACTAACACCTAGTTAGGAAAGCTGAAAAAAAAAAAAAGTGCATCCAAATTCAACACCTTGCCAAAAGAGATGTTCAGTAACAATGGCTAGAAAATCCCAAAAATTTCAAAAAGAATGTTCTTTTCTTCAGTATGTCAAGGACAACAAAGCATTCCTAGTGAATATACTTTCTGCGCCCCCCCCCATTTCATTCCTACTTTGTTCACAAATCTAGATATCAAGTGGTATGAAAAGATTCTCACACACCCATTAATCTATTAATCCTAACCTTCTTTGAAGGGCAAATCCAGAAAAACAAAGTTAGGGAATGTATAATAATCTAGGCCTACCTCCTTGCCATCTACATGACCTTGATAAAGTTACTTAACCTTCCTCTATCTTAGATCTCCCATTTTTAAACAAGAGTGATGACAGAAAATATTTCTTTATCATTGTGAATTAAATTACATAATACATGTAAACTATCTAGAAAAGCTTTAGGCAGAAAGCAAGTATGTAATCAATGTAAATTAAAACAGGTAGGGTTGCCTGGATAGCTTCGTCTGTTGAGTATTCAACTCTTAATTTTGGCTCAGGTCATAATCTCAGGGTCGTGAGATCAAGCTCCATGTTGGGCTCCACACTGGGCATGGAGCCTACGAAAGATTCTCTTTCTCCTTCTCCCTTCTGTTCCTCCCCACCTGTGTGTGCACACTTTCACTCTCTTTCTCTAAAAAAATAAAAAAAAACAAACAAACAATATGTAGAAAAAGAACAGGTCTAAAAACTCAAAACTGAAGTTCTCTTTATTCCTCTCTGCACTAACAGAAGCAACTATCTAATTCCTTGATCAAAAGTACAAATGTAATTTCCCCCATATCTTCACCACTATTGTAAAGACTTAATTATAACAGATAAATGAAGAAAGTAAACCAAATCCAAGGCCCAAGAAACAAAAATATGTAAATTCTAAATCAATTAAGAATTTTGCACAGCTATTTGCTCCCCTGCTAAATGTAATTAAGAAACATTTTATATTATCTATAGTTACATTAAAAACTACTTATCACATTTACCTATCTTTATCAATTCAATGATTAAATTTTGCTTCATAAACAAAAATACCAGAAAACTATTCAATACTAACATATGAGAGAGCACAAATAAATTTAACGATTTTGTGAGTAAATAGCCATCACTAAACTAAATGGCAAAATATTTTAAAAGTAATCATGTTTTTCCTCTTATAAAATATATAAAAACACAATAAATCCAAACAAACACATGAATAAAAAATAATCTCACGTTGTGACATGTCTGAATAATTTCCTTGGTTTCTTACTCCCTGGGTAAAGATATAAGCTGTTTTAGATTATTCAATTAAGCAGTTCTCTAGCGACCTGAAATATTAACATTCTTATCTAAACCATGTCCCTGACACTCTCTAAATCACCATTTTTTAAGAACATGGTTCTTCTTACTTTTATATTCAAATACTGATTTATTATAAATTCAGTGAGTAAAATTCTCAGGAGGCTATCCTTATAAACTATGGAAGAACAAAAGGAATTGTTTTTTGTCATAGATCAAAAGGTGGCAACACATCATTGCAGCACCCTGCTGCTTCTGAATTAATTCAGCTTATTTATGACTCATTGGACTCTCTTCTTGTCACTGGTTAAGTCACTTCCTACCACAGTGAGGGTTTTGATGTCTTAACTTTGTTTTTTGGTTGTTTCTTTTTTTTTCCCAGATTACTAGAATACTATTTAGGATATTGGCACTCTCGTTTAAATAAAGAATAAGCTTTAGAAGTTCTTTTCCAAACGTAATACACAATCCATTGGTGTTAACTTTTACAGAGAGAAGGATAACTGCTAGCATTAAGAATTTAAAAAAAAAAAATTTTAATTACTTGTCTACAATGTCATTATAAGATGCAGAAATGAAGAAAGGAAGAATATATAATGCTATTTGCAATAATTAAATATTAATGGAACATGAAAATTTATTGTGCCAGACCACATAAAATACATAAATACATAAAATACCAATCTTTCAAACTGGGAAAAGAAAAAAGGAAAAGCACATTAATGAAGGAAAGACCTTCTGTTTTACACTCAGGAGAAAATAAGTAAGGCAGTTTGTCAAACAATACTCCAGTGAGAGGGTAAAGTCAAAGTGAGCTCGCCATCAAAAAGGTCAGCCTGAGAGGACCTAAAACTTTCCATACCCACAAATTTCACCATCTTGTATCATTCCCACTTTACCACACTCCACCTTCTAAGACCACATCAGGGTTTTTGTGGCGTTTTTTTATTATTATTATTACTTGTCAGCCTCTAAATCAGGAGAAAAGACCTCATACTGATATTCTTTCTATCCAATGCAAAATTTCTCTTATTGCTTGAAAAACTGTATTGTACAGAAAGGGGCCCTTTAATTTCACACAGTGAAAATTTTAAGGTAATTATGTTTGAATTAATTAGAGCAAAATGCAAATAGTTAATCCAGCAACAAGTATGCAAATTCTATATTTCTGTTACCTCATTTACAGCACTTGAATAAAAAATAATGTCGCTAAGAGCTGATGACAGTAATAAATGATTTATTACCTCTAAGCCACCAGAACAGTGCTGGGGAGATAGTAAGTGCTAAATAAATGTTAACTGTTAATAAAACCCAACTAAAATAAAATCAGCGAACCCTACAGAATGCATATGCATATCTGTTCTTATTCTACAGGGAGGAAAGGTATAAAGAGCAGGAAGCAAGCTTACAGTAACTCAAATATAGATCATCGGTGAGAAAGAAAAGCAGACAGGATGAACAGATGAATGAAAGGAAACTTATTAAGCCTTCACAAGTTTACATAGAGCAAATTCACTTTTGTCTTTATACTCATTTAAGATAAAACATCAGAAGCTATGAATTTTTATTAAGCATCTTCATGGGCAGGCAAATTTTATTTTTGCACGATTTATATCTTTGGTGGCTTATCTTTTTGGCAGCCGAATTTGAATTTCTAAAATCTCAGCTTCTAGTCTTAATTGTGGTATATGCAGCATCTGGCAAAAACATCACACCAAAGCACACTGATGGTTTACTCACATGGTTGACTGAGAGACCTAGGATCATCAATAGGATTGTTCCCAATTTCACTTTACTTCAGAACGGTTTTTTGGGGGGGGGAGGGGGGATTGGTTTTGTTTTTATTTTTTTGTCTAAATCTTCATCATTTTCCTTTCTCTCTGGTCTTCCTTTGTAGAGCTATTTTTCCCCCAGTGCTTTCCATTCTATTTCTTCTCATAGCCTCCAATATCAAGCTTCATTACCTATTTTATCTTCCTTCTGATTCTTCCAGATTTCCCTGTCCATTGGAATCTCTCTCAAACTATAAACAGCCATTACATGCTTTCATTAACCCTATTTCCAGTGCCTTTTGTAACTGCCATTTGATAAAAACTGGTGTCCCAAGGGGCTTCCAATGACCTCTTACTCAGCAACCCTAACAGGCTTTTCTTACAGCACTAGAGAATTTGGTCATCTTTGTTTAGAAAAATCTCACCTTTATTGCATTCTTTCTCACTGAACTCTGCTAATGGTCCTCCTAATGTTTCTTTGTTCAGTCTTATTCCTTGGTTATAGATCCTGACTAAAGGCCTTTTCTCTTTCTCTAATTTCTCCTTTGTAAACTCAACCCACAATTATAGATTCAACTGCTGTCTTACTGTGCATTACTGTGAGATCTATAGCATCAGCCCCATTAGATCTGACCTCTAAATAAATTTTTAGTCTCAAATCTCTAATTTCCAAATGCAACTGTCTCCAGTCTACCCCCACTCCTTCAGCAAGCTACAGTATTTTAAGGATTTACTATTAGGTGACAATGTGTGCTGGTCTGAATGCAACAATTTTATGGACTCAAATCCTATTGTCCTCTTTCAGGTTGTGTGATTTTACGTATGTTACGTAAGCTCTTCAAGTGTAAATTTCCCAATCTGTAAAATGAGAATAACAACACTGCCCACTGAAGATGGTTATTAAAAGCACAGCATATAACATGTGAATTCTTTGACACAGTGAACGGTCATGTTGTTTCAGTTAACATTAGACATTAAGACTTTAATTATCACTCGTATCAAGTAGGTTTCATCAATAAGAGTAAAAATGGCTTCAAACAATGTCTGAAACAAAGTGATTCTCAATATATGTTAAGCATTAGTTATTACTCTGGCAAAACATATAAATCTGCAGGTCAAGCCTGGAGGTAGCTATGTTGAAACAGAGTACTGAGATTACAGTGAAGAGAACTGGGTGTAAAAACTAGCTCCAAAATGTAAAGCAATGTAAACTGGCTAAGTCACTACATTCTATGAACATTAAACTATTAACTACTGAAAAACTGAATTCCTAGGGCCCGAACATTCAGTGGCTCTATGAGTAGCTAACTCAGTGTACCCAAATATTAACTCTCCATCAACTCCCCCCTTAAATTTCCTGTTGTGTTCTTTCTAGTAGAAAAACAACCATCTTCCTAGACATCTATACTAGGCATGTCCAAACTGCCCCACGTCTTCTTCCCCGTGTCAGACTATAACATCACCATTCAACCAGGAGCTACAGCCAAAAACCATGATCCACTTGAATTAACGTTTTCAAAAAACTAGCACTAACAAGTTTAAAATCCTCACAACAACTCTTAGCTTATTAATCTACTGCACAAAATATTTAGTCCTTTACATCATCTACAGAATAAATCTCAAATTTCACTGCCTTACTTTTAAAGTATTTCACCATCTGATCCCACTTTACCCTTCTGCTGTCATTTCCTACAACTTCCCTTCCAGCATTGTCTACCCAACCAAACAGAACTACAGCCGTGTTCTGCTACACACCCAGGGTATTTTCTTTCCTTCATATGTTCATATAATCCACTGTGCCTGAACGCCCTTCCTGATGTCTGAATGTCTAAATCACATTCTACCAGACATTGTGGACTACCTACTCAGGATCCCTTCTCCCTTTCCCCATCCAACAATACATGCATTCTCAGTGTAGTAACCCAAAACTCTGCTTATGCAGCTGAATACTCAGAAAAAATCAAGTCCCTTTTCCAACTCCAGGGATAAACTTAGACTCACTTAGGCCAATATGCACATTCCTGCATCCTGGCCACAGGATAACAGTGAACATGTGTATCCTGGGCATTCCAATCAAGGTAGTTTTAATGTTTTAATGCATAGAACAGTTCCTTCAAATACCAAGACAGTCTTTCTTCTTCTAGGCATTGTTATGCACAGTTAACTCCTGCCACCTTCCTACCAGTCAAAGGAAAGAGCAGAGTTGATAGCATCAGAGAGAAACAGCAGAAACTCTGAACTAACCGTATCTCTTCACTGTTCTCTGTGTGAATTCTCTTCAGTTACAAGAACAAGCCAATTCCCTGTGTTATTTAGGATATTTCAACTACCCACTTATAGTTTTAAATTCATACACATACATATATTTCATGACCAAATTAAAATATAACATATAACTGGAGTTAAGCTCTCCTTAAAAATCATAGTTTTTTTATATGAATTTTTATGATATTTACAGTCTATCTAATTAGTGCATTACAGTATATGGTGGATCCATCATAACTACTCCCTTGGAACACAAACCCATCAATGACCAATTCATGTCTATTTCATCTTGGAATCTTTCATAATGCTTTGTACACTGTAAGAATAGCATAAGTAACTGTAATATTGAACACCTAAACAAACAGAAAAAAAAAAACAGAAAATAATCAGTTGATGTAATGATCTCCTAGAATCAATTATTTTTAATAAAAACGTAAAATTACTATCTTAGTTTTCTCCCGAGTTGTATCCTTTGCAATATGTATCTTCTTAGTCAAACAAAATATCATGAAACTTTACCAATGTATTCCTAGAGTCTTAAGATTTAAAAGCATTAATAGAGGGTGCCTGGGTGACACAGTTGGTTCAGTGTCTGCCATCAGCTCTGGTCATGATCCCAGAGTCCTGGGATCAAGTCCCACGTCCGGCTCAGCAGGGAGTTTGCTCCTCCCTCTATCTTTACCCCTCCCCTGATCATCCTTTCTCTCTCTCATACTCTCTCTCAAATAAATAAAATCTTAATAAAAAAAATTAAAAGAAATCTGTAGATTAAATATTAAATGCCTGTTAATCTCTTTTGTAGCTTCAATATCAGTATTCTATTCTAAATGACTAGTTTAAAGTTTAAATCACAAAGAAAACACACCAGATTGTAGATTTTTATAAATCCTACAGAATCACTTGAAATTAAACATCTTCAAACAATTACATATTAAACATATTATATCTAATTCCTAAAGTGAACATTATATACTTTTTGCAGAAACCCTGTATCATCATGTTTCTTGATAAATCTAAAATATAGTAATGGCAATATATTAAAATGCTACCCAGACAATTTCACCTGTGTTGGCTTCTATTATTCCATTTCTTTCATTCATGATCATTTCATTTTACACAGGTACAATTTTCTTAGGTATATTTGAAAGTGTTTCAGGCACGAATTTTCATTATTCAGCAAAAGGACTTCAGTTATAATTGCTTTGACAGCTTTGCTTTAAATCTTTCATATTCTCATTCATGTTAATAAACCATGCAAGTCTTTGTCAACCCAAAGCATGACTGTGGCATTTTTTATTGAATCAAATGCTTTATTTTTGTGGAGGGAGGAAAAAAAATATAATAATCCATTTAGTAAGATTTTAATGATGATATTTTAAATAAATTTCAACCACAAAACAATAAAAGAATACCAACATGATGAGAAATATTGGCTAAATGTTTGTTCATTGAATTAATAACTATTTAGATTCCTGAAGAGACCAGTTATTAAAGTCATCTATACATAGAAACTAAACCTAGGCATTACTTCAAATATATTTTCCATAAAGATATTTAGATCTACTACAGCTGGATTACTTAGTAAGATAACTGGTTTTTCTTTTTAATAATTACAGCATCATAAACATGAAAGACCATGGTTGTCAGCACTGGTTTTAACAACATATTGTGTATTACATTCAGGACACTGATGGGGTGATGAAGACAAATGGAGTACAAGTATGAATAAATGTTTTTATGTTCAAAATGTTTCACATGCTAGTAATGACCTTTATAAAAATTGAATTTCTACACATACACAACTGGTCACAAATCATGCATCTTCTTTATTTAAAGGGGCAAGAGGCAGGATTGATGACATGTGTCCCCACTGATGACAAGGCAAGAACTTATCAGAAATCTCTGAAACCCCACATTTTTCTCATATCAGCAACTGACATTACTGCAGGGTCCCTATTCAAACGAATAGAAAAATACATTTTAAACACAGACTAATTGATTTTTATTCCTTTGGAAAATCAAATACAGCTCAGGAAGTAAGCATAAACACTGGTGATTTCAGACTTTTTTATTGCATGGTCCCATGCAATAAGGTTTCTCTTTTACACTGGAAAACATAAGGTGATTGATTTTAAGTATAATACAGACAACTGAGAGAAAAATGTTGGTCTGCTTTCCCATTTAATAGATGTTTCTATTTTTCCTGTATCACTAAATATTTTAGTGAAGTTTTAAATAATTTCAAGATCAAGAGGTTGTGATAGTAAAAATTTCAGCTAAGAATAAGCCTATTTCTGATTTTTAAAAATTATTTGAACAAGTTTTTTTTATTATTATTATTTTAAAAAGTTCATTATAAACAGCACTTCCAAAGTTGTCATATAGGGGACAAAGTTATACATTATAATTTCAATTAGTTACTTTTCTTTCCCAAGGATGAACACATTTTCCAGGAATGACTACGTATTAGCCTTCACTAAAAGGGACATCAGACATTTGGTTACTAACCCACCTCCACTAAGTTATTTCCCAGTTGATACTGGGTTAACAGCACTACCTCCAAAATGAAGGTCAAGTGTACTCTTCAATTACTAAGGACAAAAGAAGTACACAATTTCACCACTATCAGATTCCCATCGTTTTTTTGAAAGGGGCATCAAATGGCATGGCTTTCCAACAATAACAAAAATATGCAATGTTTATGAAGAAAAACTACAGTTGGCATCCATCTCTACATAGTGAAGTGGTTAAGAGCATGGATTCTACACCCCACCTCATGGATGAGGCCCACTCTTATTACTTTTTGTATGAACTTGGGTATTTACTTAACATCTCTAACCCTCAATGTCCTCATCTTGGAGCAGGTGATATTCTACTCCATCAGGTTATTGTGAGGACTGCCTTACAAACGTGTAAAATTCTCCAAACTGGCTAGTAAATCCTAAACGTAGTATCTATACTGGTTATTAGCTGCATTTATAAATATCATTGGATTTCTAAAATAGATGCCATAAGGAGCATTAAGTTCTTACAAAATCAAATACCCTTCACATTCTAAAATACACTTCATTACTTACATACTTTATTAAGGATATGATCCATGTAAAAAACAAAACATCTAGACAAATGGTTCAAAAGACAATATTCCTATTCCTATGCCCTAATGGAGGAAAGCAGACATATAGAGGAGTTTGTGTTAGGGGCTCTGCTTGATAGCATGTCAGAATGTGACAGAGGAAAGAACAGTTTAGCTAAAGCCAGAAGCACTCATTAACAGTGAGATCCCAGGAAATACATTTAATTTCTAATCTCAAGTGTGTCCACTATAAAGCCAAAATCAAAACCAAAATAACTGTCCAGTGAGGGTCAAGTGAGATGGAGTTTTATAAGTAGTGTACAGTCTACATCTTCTCCTGAGGAGTGCTGGAGTTTGGGTTGTTACTGCAGGTGGACAGATCACTTACTGCTCTGATGAAAAAGCCCTTTACTCTGTGACCATGAGCACATCTGTGTCAACACTGCACTACAAAAATACACATTTTATAGAGAATAAGCACTCCTTTGTGCATTGTTTTTACTCTGCAGTCAACCCAGGTATAGTAACCACGCAAAACATTTGTATCTGATTTTCTTTTTTTTTAATTCTGACTGAATATTTTCAAGACACTATTACTGGGTTTTTCACAAAGTAAATCCATGGACACACCAGGAGATGTACAAACTACTGGGACTTACAAACACTATTTTTTTTGTTTATGAACACATGCTTATTTGGGAGAAAAACGAAGGACCATTAATTTTTTCAACTCCCAAAAAGTGCCTATGAACTTAAATTACTAAGGTTTAACTAAAAAGTTAAATTACTAAAACTCCCTTTTGAAACAATCTTCTAACAAATTATCCTGCTCAAAAGTAATCACATTCTAACTTATATAAGTTCACAGTCTTAAAAAGTTTTTTTTTTCCTCCTTTAATAAAGTCACAGTATAGCCAACGGAATGGCATTTTTGTTTTCTAATATAATTGCAAAAAATATTTTAAATGTTTGTGTTTACTGATTATTCTTCTTACTTTCAAACGTGAAATAATTTGATCAGGTAGATCTAGGATTTTAACACTCTTGGTTCCACTATACTGAATTCTTCAAATACTTAGTTCGAGGTACGTATTTAATAAAATCATTTGCCAGAATAATTTATGGTAGACTTCTGGGTGCTTGAATATTGCCAAAATTACTTTTTTTTTCTTTTATTACTTTTAAACTGAAGTATAATTGACACACAATTACTAAACTAGTTTCAGGTAGCCAATATTATTTCTTTATCTGTGGGTATCAGATGCCTAGATATGAGGTATAGATATTATTTTAATAAACCAGAAATAATTTCTGGCTTGTCACATTCCTTTTTCATTGAAACACTTTGATATAAGCAGTTAAATAAAATAAAATGAAATTACAACTTATTCCAGCATACACAAGCTAAGCAATCATTGACACATTGATTCACGTGTCATTTATCAATTGATTGATTTTTCTGTGCCTCCATTTTTATGAACAGATATAGGAATTAAAAATAACCTAATTCAGGGGCACCTGGCTGGCTCAGTGGGTTAAGCCTCTGCCTTTGGCTCTGGTCATGGTGTCAGGGTCCTGGGATCAAGCCCCACACCGGGCTCTCTGCTCGGCAGGGAGCCTGCTTCCCCCTCTCTCTCTGCCTGCCTCTTGCCTACTTGTGATCTCTCTCTCTGTTAAATAAATAAATGGAGGCTTTAAAAATGAAATAAAATAATCTAATTCACAACATTGTTCTGAGAATAAATCAAGAGCATGAAAATTGAGCACTAGCACTGTGCCTTGCATATAAAAAGTACTCAATAACTGTTAAGTTTTTTAAGTTTTTAAACAAAGTTTTGAAAATGAAGTATCAAATAAATCACTAAATAAATAAAAATAAGTTAATAAATAAATAAAATGACCAAAATAGAGGTAGCAGCCTAAAGATAATCAAAAGAAACACTGTTTTAACATTGAGATCATGAAATTATTGAGATCATGAAAATATATATTAAATCTTATACATTACTTTTATAAAGATATCTTAATGTCTTAAAAGGAAATAATTCATGTGTTTTTAGAGACAAATAGCATTAATGCTGATCTGACAAAAGTCAAATACATAAGAGCCTGGGCAAAGCAATGCCACATCCCAAAGTTAAGGAAAACTGTTCATTTCTACTGAAATATTTTCAAAAGCATGTTCTTCTAAAAGACATATTATTCTTTGGATAAATAGTCATCAACTATGAAGATACTCGTGAACATTATCTAGTCACATCAAAATTGGTAATATAAAGTTATACTGACTTAGCCAACTTCAGTAACAAAAGCTGACAAAAATACCAATACTTGACTAAATTTTTCAACCCCCTACTTCCTTTTTTTTTTTACATTGTTTAACTCGCATCTTTCTTCTCATCTATTCTTTGAACCAAGTACAAGCTGCTAACCCAAACTTGCCAGGAATCAGAATGATGGTAACTGTTTTTCCAGGAGAAATCAGAGGTAGTAAGTACTACAGGACAAAAGACTTTAACAACAACAAAAAAAAATCTATAGATTAATTCCTTTACATTTATTAAATTTAGACATAAGAAAAAGCATAATATAGGAAAAGTATTATTTTTTAAAAAGTATTATTTTACACTCTTTAAACACTTAGAGACACTTTATATATTAAAATATTTTCTGACCTTCTAATCTTACACTATAGATTAAAATTCTACATCTGTGCTTTATAAATTTGGTTCCAATTTTCAAAAAACTAGAAGTATAAGAATATAAAAAATGAAGAGGTTATAGAATCATACATCAAAAGGATAGTATTTATCTCACTTGTTCTTGTTCACTACTTTAGCTGGATATTTTAGTTTGAAACATTTTCCCATTCAAAGTTTATCTTCTGTTTAAGTCTTGGGAAGGTAAGAATGTTACTTCCTAGATGCCTAATAGCAGTTAGCTTTCAGCAAATGCCAACTACAAAGCTATATAATAGTGGTTCACAGATTAGTTTTTAAAAATCTCATTTCTTTCATCATCTGCCAATGTTACAAGAAAAAAAAAGAACTGCTTCCTAAGAAAATGCTTATAATTGCATGTATCATCCTAATATTTAAAACTCCAGTCCTATTTTTTCATTTTTGTAATCTGTAGAACTTTATTTTTGTTTTTATTGCACATATTAACCAACGATACACACACCAAGTTCGAACTCCAGACTTAAAAAATTTCCAAAGGGGCACCTGGGTGGCTCAGTCAGTTAAGCATCTTCCTCTGGCTCAGGTCATAATCCTAGGGTCCTGAGACTGAGCCTCATGTCAGGCTCCCTGCTTCTTCCCCTCCCTCTACCCCTCCCCCTGTCTGTGTTCTCTCTCTCTCTCTCTCTCTCTCTCTCTGTGAAATAAACAAATATATAAAATCTTTTTTTAAAATTTCCAAAGGAGGTAACATAGTAAAAGGGAAAAAAGTTTTTAATTATGAGACACTTCACAGATTGAAAACATACTAACAGTCAAAACAGTAACAAAACATCTATAACATCTTTAAACCAATGACTGCATAAAGATCATATTCCTCTAGAAATTTAGACAACTGTAGTCAGTTCCTATATCCACAGATTGTGAATTTAAAAAACAAAATCACTTTTAGTTAACAGATACTGAAATCCTAAACAGAGAGAGTCAGCCCAAGTCTATGGACAATGTGAATTTTAAAATGCCGTATTGGAGAAACAGGACAGCAGTGAACTTTTATTTTAAAGGCAAGAGCATATAATGCAAAAGGCAAGAAGAACCACAGTTAGTTGTTTCTTTTACCCTTCCTAATTTTATTTTATAATGTAACTCTTTAATTATTTAAGTGTTATTTTGATTATGTGGCCTTCTACATTCACTTAGTTGGGGTTACCCTATGCATAAAAAATGATGTTTTGTTTGTTAAATTGGAAAGGTGGTCAACTCTCAGATTTTGATTTGAAATCTAATTGGGGCCTACGAGATGGGAATATTTTGAAGGTAGAAGGTAACAAAAGAATAGGATTAGCCTTTCAAATGTCATCTAGAAAACAAAATTAATTTTTTAAACATTTTTGTCCTATTACCTGATATCTGGAAGTTTATTGGCCATCTAACTTCTCTTTTCAAAATTGTATGTAACCAGAAAACAAATTTTGTTTACTAAAAGAAATAGAATAATGGTCCCAAAACTTTGTAGAAAATATTACTCAAGTAGTAATTAATTTGGATGAGCTGATCCCTTTGGTTGATTTTTATTATGTTAGATAGTAAGAGTTTAATTATTGGATGAATCAAAAAAGTATATAATTGATCGAAATGAATTAATGGAACATTTGAATTCACAAAGGGAAACTAAGCTTTAGAATAAAATACTTTAAATGAAATTTTTCCACAGGCGTATTACCTAGTGATTACAATAATCTGAATTTCCAAACTTGGTTCTATTTAATTGTGGTGTACAGAAATTATAAAAATCCTATGTGACCATACTGTATTCACTAAGCACGCTGAACAGCCAAGGTCACCTAAGAATCCAGTTGTCATTTCATGCCTGAAATGAGGACTAGATATGCACTCTGTAATTATATTCCACTACTTATCACTTTTTTCCTCACTACTTAAGCATTGACTCAGCTGCTTCACTATATGCATTGACTAAATCAGAGTCTACCTTCACAAAAACTTCTAATTTACATCCAGGGCAGTGGCAGGGAAGCAATTATTAATAGTTGGTCAGGGAATGAATATCACCAGAGGTATAAAGTGATCCACATGTATCTGACATAATGCTGTTTCACTTAAAATACATAGTGGCTAACTGAACATAAAAACAAACAAACAAACAAACAAAAATCCTAGTCACCTACAAGTTGTATTAAATGGGAAACAACAAAGATGTCATCCACAAGGCTAGAAATTACAATAATCCCATGAAAAATACAGGTAGCCGTCCACAACAGGGTTGCCATAGCAGGAATGCGAACATGACCTAGCTATAACTTGACCAAGCAAAGTGTGGGAGCAAGCTCAGGGAAGCTGTGAGCTAACTAAAGTAAAATTTCAAGAAATAAATTCAAACTATCAAGTTCTGGCAGTAAAAATAGTAGATGGAACAACATGGTAAGTATTTTCTTTCCCTTAAAAAAATCATCTTTAAAAAAATTATCTTATAGGGTGCCTGGGTGGCTCAGTCAGTTGAGCGTCTGCCTTCAGCTCAGGTCATGATCCCAGGGTACAAGGATGGAGGCCCACATTGGGCTCCCGGCTCGGTGGGGAGCCTGCTTCTCCCTCTGCTTGTACTCTCTCTCTCCTCTGTCAAATAAATAGATATAATCTTTAAAAAAATTATAGCTTGGCTGCTGAAGTAATCTTACAAGCAATGGGTATACAAATAAGTTTGAGAGGATTCATTATGAAAGTAATTTACAGTTCTCTCACATGTATTAAGGATGTCAGCAAGTCAACAGCAAACATGGGATCTAGGGCACAGCTCAGGCTGAGTGACTATGGGCAATCCTCAACCTTTCTGAGCACAGTTTATTTCCTATAAAATAAACAAATATTCTTTTATTCTATATTAAATTTGGCAGCTAATAAAACTCCTTTCTAATCTTCTTTTTTCTTTCTCCCTCCCCAGAAGAAATTACCACCCAAATTTGGTACACAACATCCATTTTTACAAATATTGCATATCTATACACAGTATGTCATTTTGATTTGTGTGCTTAAGAGTAATGTAAGTGGTTTTAAATTCTAACAAATGTTATTTCTGTGAAATCATTAAGATTGTCACTAGTTATTTACTATTGTAAGAAATGATGCGTTTAAGTTTTTTTAAATGTATTTAATGTACTTTAATGTACTATGAAGCACAAGTGCAAAAATTTCTTTAATGTAAAACCTAGGACCAGAACTGCCTGACCACTGACTCTTCATAACTTCAACTTTACATGGGGCGCTTGCTTGGGTGGCTCATTGGGGTTAAGCCTCTGCCTTTAGCTCAGATCATGGTTTCAGGGTCCTAGTATTGAGCCATGCATCAGCAAGGAGCCTGCTTCCCCCTCTCTCTCTGCCTACCTCTTACCTGCCTGCCTGCTTACTTGCTTACTTGTGATTTCTCTCTCTTTTAAATTAAAAAAAAAAAAAAACCACAACCATCTTTAACTTCAACTTTACTACCTTACCAAAGGGGTCTTCAAAGTGTTTATAATAAATTACACTCTCGCAAGAAATGCATATACTCCAAATATAACAATACTCCACATTCCCACCAAAACTGAGCAGTGCCAAACTTTTTCTTTTTTCACTCATTATGAGCACTATGAAATGACATTCCACTCTTTAAATGTCCATCTACCTATTAATAAGATTGAGTATATTTCCATGTTTATTTGCCAGTGAGTTTCCTCTGTTACAAGCTTCCAGTCATATCTTTTAATCCATTTTTTTCTATTGGGCAGTTGGTCATACAATCATTGGGCTATTGGCTTTCCTTGTATATTCTGGTACTTAACGAGTTATGTTTACTGTAAATATTTTCTTTTTATCTGTGGTTTACTTTTGATGTTCAGATATTCCTAATTTTAATTTTTTTAAATAGGGGCAATAGGGTCAATAGGGAAACCTGGATGGCTCAGTTGGTTAACCATCTGACTCTTGGTTTTGGCTCAGGTCCGGTCAGGATCTCAGGTTCTGTGGGCTGGGTGTGGAGATTGCTTGAGATTCTCTTGCTCCCTCTTCCACTGCACGGTCCTCCTCTCCTGGCCTGTCTCTCTCTCTCAAAAATAAAATAAAATAAAAGTAGTATGTATATATAATATACACATACCATATATTTAATATATAATATATAACAATAGTTTCCTCCAAAATTATCAATTACTTCTTTTAGGTTTTTGCTTTTAAGGCCTTCTTCAAGTTATCCTCCTCCCCACAAAGGTAATGAAAATACTGTTCTATGCATTCTTCTCTACACTTTTAGGTTTTATGCATTTTTTTTAATTTTGTGATTTCCGGGGGACATAAATACAAAGTCTAGAGCTAGTACAGTTTGCTTTCTAGAATATATTCAACAAAAATCTATAAAACAAATATACAAGCCATAAACTCCAACAAATTCACACACTATCCATAAATGTGAGGCTAATAAAAGTGATATGGATAGGGAAAAAAAAAAAACAACTGACTTGTTCCAGGAAGAACAAAGCTGTTAAAAAATAAAGGAAAAATTTATCTATCTTTTCATTCATCCATACAGCTAAAACTTACTAAAAGCCTACCTGCTAAATAAACACATATACATATATACGTATCAGAGATTATAGACTAAATTTACAATAAAGATTAATGCCTGCTGTGTGTGTGTGTTTGCATGTGTACATCCTTGCCAGGAAATGAGAACACAATGATGGGGGGAAAAAAATCTCTATTCTTATGGAACTTCTCATCTAAGGGAAAGAAAAATATTATCTAAATAACCTCACAAATAATTGTAAAGTTAGAGCTACCTTAAGTGCTATGAAAGAAAAGTGTATGGTTCTCTAAGAGCTTAGAATAGTATAAAGAAGTGATGTTTGAGTTGAGCCATGAAGTTTAGGAAGAAACTAGGTAAATAAAGCAGGAATGGAAGAGTATTCCAGGGAAAGGGAGGAACATGCACAAAGGTCTTCCTCCTCATTTACTGAATTAAGCAATACAAACACCATTATACAGGGTTTGTGTTTAGTCTTCTTTGTATTCAAAAGCAAGCCCTGTTCATTGTTCACATATCCAACACTGCTACTGGTGTCTGGCACACAGTGGATGTTCAATAAATACCAAGTGATTTGAAGCAAAACTGTTCAATTTTGCAATAAGTGCAATTTTGCAGTTTGCTAAGGCAAAATATGTGTTCTTTCATTCTGAAGAAACAGACAGAGCTTATATCCCCAAAACTAGGGCTTGGCAGAAACACTCAAAATCTATGCAGCTTACAACACAAAGTTCTAAACAAAAGCATAAAAATATTTTTATAAAAATCTTATTTGCCTTAAAGGACATGTAAAATTCCTAATAAAAAAAGTTACCAAAAAAAGGAGGGGGTGCGCTGGGTGGCTCACAGGGTTAAGACTCTGCCTTCAGCTCAGGTCATGATCTCAGGGTCCTGGGATTGAGCTTTGTGGTGGGCTCTCTACCCTCTCTCTGCCTGCCTTTCTGCCTACTTGTGATCTCTCTCTCTGTCAAATAAATAAGTAAAATCTTTATAGGAAATGCATAAACTTATTCCTTTTAAAAGAAGGATGAAAATAGATTTGTGAAAAGATTATCCCTCTATTATATTTTGCATGTGTCTGCATTAGTATACTTTCAATTCAGCTAAAATTACTTGTTAAAGCTAAATATGAATATGCTTTGGAAAAAAGTCATATATGAACCAACTTCAGTATTTTACAAACTTAATTCCCAGATTTACCAGTTTAGAAGCTAATTCATACTACAGAAAAATGCACTGTAGCAGAACAACCTTTACTTAATTGTCTAGAGCCAACTAGGTACTGCTCAGACCTCAGAGTATAGCAAAGGAAACTCCCCAGGCGGGTGAAAGTCGTCATGGAAGGTTTCATGGAGTTAGGCCAGTAATGACAGCTGAAAATAAACAGAAAGGATTAAATGTATATGCTGTGTGTGTGAGGGTGTTCTAAGTTATATGGCCTAACAAAGTGGAAGATCTATGTTTGGATTAGCAAGGTGTGGCTGAGTTCACAGTGGGCCTCAAAAGGCCAGGCAGACAAGTTCATATTCATTGAATAAGGAAACAGAAACAAAATCCAGTTTTGAAATGAAAAAGTGCCAGGAGAAAAACCCATTTAGAGTCAATAAAGAAAATGTTTGTTGCTCTATGCTATATGAAGAGTAAGATGACACTCCACTTCTCAGACCTGTTTCAGTATATACTGAATCACCTTTGCACAGCTGAATACAAATACAAATCCTTTAATGTGCTGAAATGAATGTATGTATAGCCAGCACTGTCTAAATGAAACTTACCTGCAAGTGGCCAAGCATACCTTTCATAATCCAATTTTGCATATGAGTTATCCTTAAGTTAAATAAGCATAATAACTTGGCATATTAACCCCTGACATGATTTTTTTTTTTGGTTGTTCATGGGGAAATGGCATTTAATTGACAAGGTTATAAAGCATAGTTTCACTCTTCAAATTTACTTATCACACAAGCATCTACTATACATGTGGCTCTTCTACTAGAATTAACACACTTAAAATATATAGCCTCCATCACTTATTTTCTTTACATTTTTCAACTGCCTAGCATCATATCTTGTATGTAAGACATTCTTAATAAATCATTACAAAATTAATAAGGAACAGATGAATGATGACCTCTGTTTACAAAGCCCAATAACTGATCAATGATAAGGTATCTCTGTCCAAAGGAAAAACATGTATACATCAACCTATTGTGTAAATCAAAAAGGGCTTTTTAGCATAACATCCTTTACCCACTGTAAGGTTTAAATTGTTAAGTGTCATTTTGGCTTAGCTTTGGTGCCCAGTTGCTTCATCAAATACTAATCTAGATGTTGCTGTTAAAGTATTTTTTAAATGTGATTAATATCTGCAATCATTTGACTTTGAGTAAAACAGATTAACTTTAATAACGTGCATGGGCCTCATCTAATCAGTTAAAGGGCTTAATAGCAACAACTGAACTTTCGTAGAGAAGAAAGAAATTCCACCTCAAACTGTAACACAGAAATGTTACTTGAGTTTGTAGCCGGCTGGCCTACCCTACAGATTTCAGATTTGCCAGCCTCCACAATCACATCAGCCAATCCCTTAAAATAAATCATCTTACAGATAAATGATACAGATATATATATATACACTAAGGGTTCTGGTTTTTTTTTGAAAAGCACTAACTGATAACCGCTTCATTTAAAAAAACAAAAAGACTAAAATCACCTCCATTATTAAAAGAAATTTATACAAGACAGATCCCATGATAAGATATTATATTAATGTATACATGTGTATGTTTGTCCACACATGTACTTAACAAAGACTGACCCAAGTATTTTGATTTAATATCAAATAAATTTTCTAGTCAAAAAAAATTTAATTCAGTAATATTTGTACAGACTCTTAAACTGGTTTTGATGGGGGTGTGAACTGCCTTACCTTCTCTTATTGAAAAAGAAGAATGTAATCAGAGCATCTTTTCCTGACCACATTCTAAATCAGAAGCAATCATCACTTTTGGTCCCCAAGGAGTCCTAGTCTTGACAGAAGGCTGAGGATTCCTGGAGTTGCACTTACATAACACAAATGTGTTGCATGATCACTAAAATTTATCCCTTTCTCCTAACAATTCATTATAAACCACAAAAACTATGATCACACATCATACTCACTCCTCAGTTTTAAGGCAACTTTTCTTTTCAGTAGGTTGAAATACTACTTACAGGAACATTTCATCTCTAGTATTACTAAAAAAAATGCTGTAGTAGTCGTAAACTCATAAAATTAATAATGACCATATATTATTTAGCAAAGAAATTACTAGTTTTCCAAACTGCAAGTTTAAGATGGTTACAGAAAACTGCTTTATTCATCTTTTAATTTTAACACTTTTAAGTCCTTTCTTTTAAATCTAAGTTATTTTGAATTACAGTATTTCTGTGAGTTCTATAAATAGGCCCCCAAAAGGGGGAGAAATTACTAAGAAATAAAGCTTTTCTGTTTCTGCTTCGTAACTGAAACACTGCCACTGATAACAGGTGGAAAATGTCCAGGATAGATAGTATATATACTCCAAAAACATGAAAGGTAGAACTATAAAGTGAAACTATTCTCCATGAAAATGCCACACAGCCATTTCCTGTAGCTCATGGCCCCGAAATATATGGAATTTCTGACCAAAACAAAAAACAAAACAAAAACAAAAAAAACAAAAAAACAAACTAGCACCTAAGCTATTTTTGAAATATTCTTATAAGGGAATTATACAGGCACCTACTTCACCAACATTCCTGTAAAAGTGATCAGCATGTCACTGCAGACTAGTGACAGGATATCCTACGTAAATAAAGTTTTTCTACGATGATACAGTCACTTACTGCCACACTGGACTCGTAGTCGTAAACTACTCAGAGCAATGCTGTGTGCAGGGGTAGAGTACTGAGCACACTTACTCTTTATGGCAGTCCAGGAGGTCAGGAGGGTGGCTACAAGAGAGAGAAAAGAAGGCCACCAACTTCCATTCTCAGCAAGGACCAAGGATATAGGAGTTCTACAACTGGGAACTAAGCTTCAGGAGGAGGGGAACAACACATGTCTCATCAACCAATATATACACAGGGCCTAGTACCATTTGCTTACTGAATTTAAAGAATTCTGTCAGCCTCATGTGGCCTCAGATTTTCTGACATATCAAAATGGAGATTTAGGCTATGGGATTTGAGAGGAGATCCCATATTCTAAAGGCCTTAGAAAGTCATGTTTTGGGTTCTGTTTTCAGGAAGTGATAAATGAGACTCTCCTTTGACCCTACCCTCTGTACCAGCCTGTACTACCACTTCTTACGTCCTTAAACCTTACTAATCCCCTAACAACACCTGCAGCATATATGCCCAGACTTCCTGGTCCTTTCATTTTTTTCAAGACTTTTAGCCATTTTAAATTACTCGGTTTCAAGTTAAGAACAAATTTTCAGTCTGTGAAAAAGCCATGAAGAGCAATATTCAAACTGACCCTGGATGTGATTTAGGATAGTGGCTAGAACAGGGAATAGTTTGCACGGATGGCCAAAATTCAAGTCACTCTTAAGCAGTAGTCACTCATTAATCAATTACTGAGGATCTTCATATCACTGATTTAGACCAGCTGCTTGAAAACAGAGTAAAATACAAAATCCTTGTCTTCACAGAGCTCATGATCTAATGGGCATAAAGCACAACCAAGCAGTGAATTTTGATACTTTAAATGGAGATGTGACACCCAGAATAGGCTTCTTGACTAGGATTGCAGGTGTATTTAAACTTACACTTGAACTGGGCTTTGGAGGGCCTACTGGAATAAACCAAATGATGACAGGTTAGTCATTCCAAGTGAATGATGTAGTGTCTCCAAAGACAGGCTCTCGGATTATCAAAAACAAAAACAAAAACATTTTGCACAATTTTGCAAGAGGGTTTCAGCAGAAGCCTAGTACCCTGGATAGCTCCCCTGCCACGGAAGTGACTAGAGACACAAGCACAGTATACTGACTGGAAGAGGGCTGGAGGACCTCCAGAACTTCAGAATGTCCTATATTGAAATTAAAACTCTTCAGCTTTTAAAATACCTCATTCATTCATGTCCTACATGGACCTCTGGGGTTTTGTGCTTTCTGTACCATCATCCAATGAGCTCAGGTTCACTACTCCTCAGAAATATCCTAGGTGGCAATTCCTTCCTTCTCTTACTAAAGAGTTAGCACACAGTGACTTTACCCTTTATCCCTTCAGCGCCTGAACCTGGGACATTTGAAATTCCCTTAGGGATACTTCGCAATACACTGTTCCTATATCAACTTAAGACTATTACACTGTGGAGCCCTTTATCCTTTCAGAAGCTGAACTTTGTTGATGAAGAAAGTATGTCCTCAATACCACTATATTTACATATTGTGTAATACTGTAGGAAATAACTCTCAAAGTTAATTTTAGCAATAATGTTGCTATAAGTTTATATGCTTGTTATGCACAAATTTCTAATGATTTTCTTAATGGCCCAATATAGTGATCTATATTTTTAATAATACTCCTTTAGGAAGTGCATTCTAACTTTAGTAACTCGTTTATTAACAAATACTTTTAGTGTTCCTGGGTCTTGTGCATATGGATAAAACAACAAAAATCAAAACAAAATCAAAGTAACTATCCTTGAGCTGTCTTCCCAGTAGTTAACACCCTCTTTTAAATCCAGGAATCCTGAAGTGGAGACCCATCAGTTTGGTTATCCATAAAATATCTTGAAACTTTACCTAAAATAAGTAACACTTATCTACATTTCTAATATTGAATTGGAACTACTTTTTCCTTTCCCTAACTGTCTCATCTGATGTTTCTGTATATGCTATATGATTTTCCCCTTTCAAGCCTTTCTTGAATATTCTGGAGAATACTATGTATTAGGAAGCATTACTCACTAAATATATTTCATACATTCAGACTTAATACTCTGGTAATTTGTATAACTATAAATAAAAAGAAGCAAATAAATACAAGAACAGTTTCTAAAGGAAGAACTGCCTAAAATGATAAAGCCTACACTTGCTTTACTTTTGCCATACCTTTATTCATGTTCACTTGTTTGGTTTGTGATATATCATATGCTGCTGACACCCAAAAGAAACCAAAACACCCAAAACAAACAAACAAACAAACAAACAAACACTAAAGCTGTACATACGACAATTAACAACTCATTAACAGAATCAGAGTATTTAACTACTTCCAGGCAATAGTTAATTGCAGGGAATGGGTACATAAGACATGTTAGTCTTTGTTTGGTTGATAGAGAAGGTTATCACTAAGACTCCGAGGAGAGTTGAAGAGGGGTATTCAGCAGTATCTGAACACAAGGATACTGCTAATTTTTTATTAATGAGTATGGAAAATCAGAGAATGTATCATACTATCCACAGTATGCTTCTTTAGGGATTCTATATTCCAAACGTATCATATTCAAGTAAGTTTATGAAGAATGGAGGAGGCAGATCATACTGAAATCAACATTTGACTAGAAAAGGAAAATCGGTGAACCCTAAAGAATGCATATGCACATTCCACACATCTTTGTATACACGTATCACATTTGGGTACCAAACAAAACATGGAAGAACATGTATTTCATTTATTATGGATTAAGTTATTCAGGCACTTTAGGAACCCCAGGAGGTACATTCTTTTTGAAATAGACTGACTTATACATAATAAGCATTTACAAAATGTTTCTTGCCAATGATGATGAGGGAACTCTATCTTGTGACACAGCTGGGTAAAGGAAGATTACATATAGCAAAATAAGTCTCGTGATGGTCAGAAGCTGGTAAGAGACTTGCACTAGAGTCTGGGAAGTGCTCTAGAAACCCAGCTATAAATACTTCCAAGAAGTCCAACTAGCCTGAGTAGCTGGGGAAACATGGCAATGTGCCATAAGTAGTTGGCAACATGGTGGTCCAAGAATGAATATTGGAAATGAAGCCTACTTCTAAGAGCTAGTAATATTTAGAGACCCAGAAGAGTGATATTTTGGGGAGAGTCTGCCTGGCTCATAAAAGGACTCGGGAAATGAAGTGGTTTTAGACATAGGATCCCAGTCTTTAAAGTAACAAAGTAGGCTCTGTCAAAAGAAAGTCTTTGCTCAAATACTAGGATAAATAGTGAAAATTGGGCAATTTATCAAGATGTACAAAAAAAATTAGGTAAGAATTTAGTTTAAGCTATAAGAAAGAATCATTACTATAAATGTTATAATATTAGGCTGGACATCAAGGGTGGCTGATGCTAACTCTAGAAGTGCTGAGTTAGAAACCAGTCAGTCTTCCCACTACAGAAAAGGATTAATCTTGAATCAGGAGCAAGGCTGAGGCTCCCGTTAGTGATGAAGTGATTCCACCAACAGAAACAAGTTCTGGTAAAAGCTACAAAACAGGCCGTAAGTAAAATATTCAGTTAAACTAGTGATTTTTTTTTCTTCGTGTTGATATGCATCTATATTTACTTGTTACTTATTGATTTAAACACATTATAAAATATGTAACTTTGTACAGTCAGTCTAGTAAGAGGGCTTCAGAATAATGAAATTCAACTCTTCAATTATCCATGGACTTCTACAAAATCAGCCTTTAAGTACTTCCTTTGCTATAAACATTTGAACATTGATTAAACCCACATTTAAATAAATAATCTGAAGATTAAAAGCCAAAAGAAACTAAGTTGATACTACCCTGTGATCATATATTCCCTTGCTTGAACAAGGTACCCAAAGCTGTGTCAACCTTTCCAGAAGATAAGCTGTATAACTCCAAATATGGAGAATATCTAATGTTCGAACATTCTCTACATAAAGGCACTCAATCTGCAAATTATACTTGTTTACATATTAAATTTTTGTTAACTAATTGGGAGATTCTGACCAGATGGGGCAAGAGAATTATGACTGAATGGCAGGGAGGGCACATAATAACCATATAGAAAAGCAAATTAAGAAGAGACCTTCAGCCTTGCAAGATCTCCATCACTTATTCAATCACCGGAAAAGCAACAACAGCATCACTGAAGAGAGTAGCACCAGCATAAGCAATGCACAGGCAGTGCTGAGCCTTGAGTTAAATCAAGAATAAAGAGAAGATACACTCCTCCACATTCTCTGTCTACTGGTTTCATAATTTCTGCATCAGCGTGATTTAAAAAAAAATAAAATAAAAAAGTTTGGCTTAGCTTGGCAGACCATAGAACACAACCTCAGTTTCCTCATTTCTACTAAAACATTTACACAAGAACAACTTTATAATCTTAGAAGAAATACATGGCATCATACATACAGAGTGCTTATCATGTTAGACCAGATCAGCACATTAGAGCCACTGCTGTTGTTAATGAAATGTATCTCATCATTTGCAAAACAGAAAGGAAAGCAGTACCTGTATTTACATATGTCCTAGGACTCCCTGGGTTTTAAAAAGTTTTCTAAAGTATCTTTCTTTGGAAAAACATAAAACATCTTTATGATGATGGCGCACACTTACTCAACCAACATCTACTGGGCACCAATTGTGTGTTAATCTTTGATAACATAATATTGAACCAATCACTAAATACACATGAAATTAATATTTCAGTAAGTACTGCAAGGTAGAGGAATACAGAATTAAAACAATATATAATGGGGCAACTGATGTAACAAAGGAGGCCAAGGAACGTTTCCTTAGGGAGGGAATGACTGACCCCATAACTGAAATAGAGAAAAGGGTTGAGGGAGAGAAAGAGAGAGAGGCAGGAAGGAGGGAGAGAAGGAGAGAAAGAGGGCTACTAAAAGAGTTAC
This sequence comes from Mustela nigripes, assembly GCF_022355385.1. NCBI lineage: Eukaryota > Metazoa > Chordata > Mammalia > Carnivora > Mustelidae > Mustela > Mustela nigripes. Next base: position 154,295,626 of record NC_081557.1, on the reverse strand, counting down.
AGGATATGAACACATTATCTTACATAGTGAAAGATGTACAGATGTGGTCTAAAATTTATTTCAGTACTAGCACTTTGAGAACATTCCACACATGTGATGCTATTGTTGCACAGTTGTCATATTATAGAGAAAGATGATTATTCCATTCCCAGTCCAAAAATACCACATAAGAGTCAACAAGATTAAATAGAAAATGGTCAAGCTTTGTATGCTGTGCATATTTTTATGACTACCAGGAAGGCCTCGCCTGAGGTCTTTAGGGTCCAGCAAATTCTACACTTCTTAAATTACTTCCCCAATCGATAGCAAATATATGCACAAGAATTAGGAACTCATGGAATTCCTTTCTTAAATATACTTAGAATCTGTATATACAGTTAAAATGAAAATCATCTGATGGAGAGTGTCATACTTTCCAGACCTCAATAGTTAAACCTTAGTCATCTCCAAGAACTAAAGAAAAGTACTTAGCTCCAAAACAGGTGGAAGACACAGCCTTCAAGTTTTACTATAAAATACTCTAGGTCAGTAGTTCTCAAACTTGAGAGTGCAAAAAAATCACATAGAGGACCTCAACCCAGAATTTCTAATTCAGTTTGTGGTGGAATTAGCATTTTAAGGAGTTCACTGCTGCTGCCGGTCAGGGAACCACATTTTGAGAACCACTGGTCTTATGTAAAAATTTGTCATTAAACAAAAATGTGGAGAAAGGAGAACCCTCTTACACTGTTGGTAGGAATGTAAACTAGTACAGACACTCTGGAAAACAGTATGGAAGTTCCTCAAGAAGTTAAAAATAGAACTACTCTACAATAGCAATTGTACTATTAAGTATTTATCCACAAGATACAAAACTGATTCAAAGGGGGACCTGCACCCTAATGTTTACAGCAGCAATGTCCACAGAAAGAGCCCAGATGTCCACTGACAGATGAATGGATAAAGAAGATGTAGTATATATATCCAGTGGATTACTACTCAACCATCAAAAGAAATGAAACCTTGCCATTTGCAACGACGTGGATTAAAGGGTATTATGCTCAGCAAAATAAGTAAAACAAAGACAAATACATACAATTTCCACCCATATGTGGAATTTAGGAAACAAAATAGATGAACACAGGGAGAGGAAAAATAAAATAAGATAAAAACAGAGAGGGAGACAAACCATAAGAGACTCTTAATCACAGGAAACACACTGAGGGTTGTTGGAGGGGAGGTGGAGCCGGGAGGATGGAGTAACTGGGTGATGGGCGTTAAGGAAGACACGTGATATAAGGAGCACTAAGTGTTATACGTAACTGATGAATCACTAAATTCTACCCATGAAACTAATAATATACTATATGTTAACTAAATTGAATTTAAATAGGAAATTTTAAAAAATCTAACCTGTACTAATACTGAATTAAAAAACAAAAACAAAACAATCCACGGTCTATACTGACCTGAGAGGGAAAGCTTTCCATCAGAGATGAATGCCAGCCCATAAATGTAAAAAAAGAATTATAAAATCACCACTTTCTAACCCCAAATGTTCTATTTCAGGTCAGAATCAATAGATCCCAAAACCATTCAGTGAAAAGTTGCTAGGAAACAGGATATTCACGTAACTTAAAAAAAAAAAAATAACTATTATAGAGTCTGCACTTGTGACAAGCACCAGATATTGTGTGTAAGTGCTACAACATTAAATTGTACACCTGAAACCAATATTACGTTGTATGTTAACAAGAATTTAAATAAAAACTTTAAAAAAGAGACTTTGCGATAAGTTAATGTTTCCTTTAAATTTTAACTGGTATCAGAACATAGTTACAGTGTTCAAAAATTTTAATCAGCTTAATTAAAATTTAAAAAGTGTTTAATGCAGTTTAAATATGTAAAACCAAAGCCATGTTTTAAGTTAACCCAGGTAGAAGGCTAGGCATTTGGTCAAACTGTATCGTCAATGATCAAAGCAGAAATCCTTCTTAAAAAAATGTAACATCATACCACAGATACTAGTGAACAGTTTCAACCACCATTTTTCTTTCTTTCTTTCTCCTTCTTTTTTTTAATTTTTCTTTCTTTCATCCATTTTATTTAGCTCACATGAAAAAGCTTAAAATGCAATACAGTCCTTTAAAAATAAGAACTGTTAACAATCTCTTGGTACTGTATCAACTGCTGTATCAACAGTTTAGATTGGTCAGCTTTATATTTTTATATTACATTTAGTTTAAACTACTTATTGAAGAATGGTTCATTAGGGTGTTTTGTATCAATTTCCCCATCCTTTTTCACAGCTTCCCCCACCTCAGACTTCATGTTTTATTGTTAACTGACACTCTTGCATAGTGAAGATAATATTTCTGATAGAAGTATTTGTCTTCAATATAAAGCAAACAGATTTTGTCACTATCCAATAGGGAAATAATGCAGAAGCTGTCAGTCATACACCAGGAGAGATTATATTATCAAAGTGATACACCTGTGACATATGGTCTAAAACCAAACTCAAAAGAGACCAATTAAAGATAGCCTGGTTTCTACTGTTACTATGTTGGAAATCATCCCACTTCTACATGAATATGAAACTGGTGATTTAATAAGCTTTTCGCTTTTGTAATAATTCTTATCTATTCACTGTCAACAGAATATATATATGAAAATCTTTTAATCCACATAATCTGAAAGTAATTCTATTCTGTTATCTATTGAAAGTCATTTCTAATATTTGTACTATTTCTTTACTGTCACCATAACATACTTCTGGGGTATCATATTGAAAAGACAGGCTGAAAATCAACTCAGATGTTTCCTCCTATGTTCTTAAAATGAAGAAATTCATTTTAAACAGTTTTATGTTTCTACAAAAACAAACATATATACAAAGAAAAAATAACTAAGTTCGGAATGCTTAGAGACAGGACATGCTCTCATTGTTAATATCATCTATGTATCAGAAGATAGTCTAAAAAATCTTTAAAATCACTACAATTCTAAAATTATTCCCCATGAGCCCTGCTTCCTAACTCTATATTCATGAAAAATAATGTAAAGATATATTAACCACTGTGAGTGCATTCTAGTAACTTTAAAATAAAAATATTACAGAAAATGTTATTTAATGGATTATACATTTTATATAAAGAATAAATATTAAGCATTTAATGAACGGTGGCTATTAAAATAGTTATTCTTTTACGTATCTCATTCTATTTTCCTTTAGAGCAAATCTAAGGAGAGTTGGTTAAGGATGTACCTCAAACATCTCAATTTTTTATACCTGCCACCTTGATACTAATACCATGTTCAACACTTTCGTGTGATAAGGTACACCTAAAAATTTCAAGTATCCTATGCAACTATATGTTGAGCATTCTCTTCACTAAAAGGCAATATAAAATCAAAGATTTGTATTCTTAGGTACAGAAATTCAATTAATTTCAACAATGGGAGTATACAGAATGTTTGTACATCAAAAACCAACTCACCATTCCCTTCCCACAACAAATTCAACCTCTCTGCAATATCTAAATGTATTTCAAACAAACTTATTTCCCCTTATATCTTTCATTCTTTTCTATAATTCCAGGAGACTTGCAACTTACACTTCATATTTTCATCCACAAGCCATTAATCCCATTTATACTTTAAGATCAAGACCAAGCAAGTCTTACCTAAGCCTGAAGCCTTTCAGACAAAACTCAGTATGAAATGTAATTGTTATGCTCTGAATTCCTGCAGTCCTTGATAGGCAGGCAGTCTCTTACTATGATGGGTTAACATGCATCAGCTTTGTCCCAGTTGGAGGGTAAGCTCCTGAAGGGAAGGGAGCAAGGAAGTCTTATGCTCCTCCGCAATTCCTAGATAGTTCCTGGCACGACAACCCTTTATTAATGAGTACTATGTTGAGTAATGAAATGCAATGAAGAGTTGAGTAACAATGAAATATAATAAAAAGTTTTTCATTTTCTACTTCATGAGTTTCATATAAATTAATATTCTATAGGATAAATAATATATAGTTTAAAGTAGTAAACAGTTACTGGTTCTCTAACAATGTCAAAAAACCAAATCATTTGTAGAGACGACTTCTTAATGATCGCAGTAATACAATTCATCAAGTACACTTTTAAATTCCTCATTTTATCTACATTCCAACAATTCAGGAAAGTTAAGGTAGCAAACCTCAAAGTGGGGCTCTCAGTCTAAGTTCTAACGTAAAATATAAAACTGCACATGCTCCAATGTTGAAAGTGTATCTTATTTATTTTCTTCAGTAATCTCTACACCCAACATGAGGCTGGAACTCAAGACCCGATAACAAAAGTCACATGCTCTACTGACTGAGCCAGCCAGGCACTAGGAAGCTGTACTTTTAACCAATATGAATCTAACTAAACCAAAGGACAAATTCTTAACTCTATTCTGTCTTCAAAATAAACAGGACTGTTAAGGAAAGCTACTTTCCCATTGAAAACAAAAACCACCACCAACAATTGGCATGTTCTGATCAAAGTACGAAGATCCTAATTAATATCAAATGAAGACAAATCACTCTGACAATAGGTTGACCACTTTACTTCTCTTTCTTCTCCGTGAAATTAATGAAGGGGTGGTTGGAATTTCAATGTTTTAAAAACACTGCGCTTGGCAGGCACTTAGAGACATTCCAATTTAAAATAATGAAGATACTGCCCTACGCCCTCTGTCACAGCCCAGTCCTAGGTTCTCTAAAAGCACAGGTTACTACTTCTAAGAACAAATTTGCTAAAGCGTAATTGGTAGACACTGCCCCGCATCATCTCTAAGCTTCTTGTCTTTGGAATTGGTACCTGTTTTAAAGTAAACAGAAAAAAAGAAAGAAAGAAATTGTGTTGAAACCTAGATTAATAGTATTTTAGGCCTTTCTTTAATAGTTCATAATCAGTAGTAATCCACATAAACTCACCTAGGTGTCTTGTTCTCTTTCCTCCCCAGGGCTTTTAATAAAACCAGGCTTACAGTAAAACATGTGTGCATTATTTTTAATAGCCTTTCTTAGGGGAAGAGATGGGAGAATATGTTACATTTCAGTGGGAAGGTGTTCAACTGTAAAATATGAAAAATGAGAGCTACTGAAACCAAGTAGGTACTTTGCCTCTTGTGAGTCCTACTGATGGCCGTAAGAGGTAAAAGAAGTGGAGAACAAGTACATAAAAACATTAAAGGGCAAGAGATCAGTGCCTTCTAAGAAACATTTTTTTTCTACCTGTAAAAAGACGAGTGCTTTCTGACTTCACTGCATATTCCAGATCCCACGAGGGGGGGGGGGGGGACCAGAATTGCTTCTAATTCTGAGAAAAGAAGAGGAGAAATGGGAGAGAGGAAGAGAGAAACGAAAGAGGGAGGACGAGGAGAGAGAAGCTCAGCATACACTGAAGGAAACCCCGAGAAATTTCACAACTCTTTGCCATAAATAGCCTTTCTTCTCACTCTGGATACCTCCTCCTTTACATCAGCAAGCTCAGCCTCCACGCGCAGAGAAGCACCATTCACAAATCCCTCCGTCACCCCTTCGTGCAACCCTACCCCTTCATGGCACCGCCTGTACGAGTCCCTGGGACACACGCCAAAAGCTGAGGGGGCCCCAGGGTTTCACCTCAAGGCTGATTATCTCGTCAGGTGAGCCAAAGCATTGATTAGTCATGAGCGCGAATGCACACGAATGAGCGTGCATGCACACACACACACACACACACACACACCCCTCCCTGGAGCCCTTGACGCGCCACCACAAAGCAATTTGTTCCCACTAAGTCGCTGCTGTTCCTGCCGCCGCTGGGGAGGGTCTCGCCTCCAATCCAGGAAGCTAGCGCCCGAGGACACGCAGGCGGAGGCAAAAGGCGGTCCCGGCTCCGGCACTGCGGCTCCAAGCGGAGCCCCGGGCTCCCCGCCCCCCCTTCCTCCTCCTCGCCGCCGCCCCCGCCCGGGCGCCCGCACACCGGGGTGCCAGCGCTGGCCGACCGCCCCTACCTGCGGGACACGAGCGGCGAAGGAGGGGAGCGGCCCGGAACCTGCGCCAACTCTTGCCCCTGGCCGGCCGCGCTCCGCATCGCCCTGAAGCGGCGGCCGCGGCCACTCGGAGCAGAGCGCTCAGGAGCGCGGAGGAAAAGGCCACGCAGCGCTCGAGGAGTCGCGGGCCGACAGCGAGCGAGCCCGTCCGCCCCCCACCCACCCTGCCTGCAAGGCCAGGTCGCCGCGCCGCGCACTCCGGGCCCGCTGCCGGCGCCCCGGGCCTGGGCGGGGGCTGCTCCAGGGCGGCCCGGGCTCGGCGCGGTCACCTGCCGGGCAGTCACCCCGCGTCCGCCGGGGTCTGGCCCCAGCGCCAACGGCGACGCAACGCGCGACCCTCCGGGCGCGGGGGCACCGGGGGCGTTACTACCTTGAAGGGCTCCGCGCCGCTTGTTAAGGCTCCTCCCGGGCACTCAGAAATGTATGTCTTCGGGGCACGGGGGTGTCCTTCCTGGTCCCCTCCTCTGCCCTCCCTCCCCTTCTCAGCTGTTGGGCTCCTTTTCTCCACTCCCAGTTGCACGGAGTCGAGCTGCGTTTTTTAATAATCCTCCTCCTGCTGCTGCCTGCGCCAGCAGAGCTGCTCTGCCTGAGCCACCGCTTCCCAGTCAGTCATGTTGTTGAGAGAGAGGAGAGAGAGAGAGACACGGATTGGCAGTCGGTCGGCGACTATTTGTGGTGAGAGAGAGGAGAGCAGAGCAAGAGGAGGGCAGGGGAGGGACGTGGGGAGGCGCTTCCAAGTATGTGAGTGCGCGGAGTGTGACTGTGTGAGGAGCGCCGGAGCCACCTCCACGGCAGGCCGCGCTCCCCGACTGTGAAGAGGGCGGCGGCGAGTGGGCCTTTATAGGGATGGGGGGGGGGGTTATTGAGCGGGGGGAAGGGGGGAGGCTTCGAGGGCGGCGCCCGGCCAACTGCGTCTGCTGGTTACCACGCACGCATACTCATACATTAACGCGCGCACACCCAGGGCTGGCCCGTTGCTGAGTTTTCATTTTAAGGGAAGCCGTTTCCGACTGCGCTGACTTGGCTTTCCCCTTAGCCCATCCTTAGTTGTGTGTGGAGTCCAAGTGCTTTGGTAGTTCAAAACAGAAGAGGGGGAGTGTAAAGCAGTACGAAGGGACCTCGGGGATGCTGAAAATGCGCTGTATCTTTTCTCTCCAAACCGCCAATGTTACCATCTTTCTATTCCACCTCTAAGGGAGGAAACTGTGAGGTTCTTTCCCCCCTTTTCCTTCTCACCCAACCTATTCATATACGACACGTCTCTTCCCTCCATGGCAGCAAGGAAAGAAACCTGGCTTCTTTCCTCCAAGCAGGTCACACATCCCAGGAACCATTTACAGCAATCAGTTCTTCTGTAGGATAATAGAAGCATTAGGACTGTGCCCTGGAGTGGAACTTGTGTTCCTACACCTAAGGCGCTCAAAACGCATGTTAATTACAACCAGAACCAGCTACCATTTTGCTGTCATTTGAGTGACGGCCCCTGGAGAAAATGTTCCAGTTTAGAGATGGGGAGGACTTCAGATGCACGTGCTGTTGCTTACCTGATTTGTCCTAATTCTTTCTCCCATTGTATTGCCCCATTTCCTTTCAGGTTTGCACCGGGTCCTGAACTCTTTCCCATCCATGCCCGTATTTATATCCTCTCCAGTATATTTATGTCTAGCAGGCAATACAGCAGATGGAGTGCACTTAACTATGTGTGTGTGTGTGTGTGTGTGTGTGTGTGTGTGTGGTTTTTTAAAAACTTTTTTAAAAAACTGTGTTTTTAACCCATTCTGGTGCCATGTAAGACCATTTCTAGATAGATAACTCATCTCCACTGTAAAGTTCATACAACCAACATCACCCACTTTGTGATCTGGCACACTACTGTGTTGAGAAACAGTTTCAAGGACTCTAAATGAACTAACTAGCCACACTCTGACTGGTAAAATGTGAATATAGTGGGTGTAAAAGCAAGGTGTGCTTTTTGAATATTAGTGGTTGACGTGTATTTTGGCATGGATACAGCCCTGATTTGGGGTGACAGCTATGAAAAATTATTTTTTTCATAGATGTGACAAAAGAAAGTTAAGAACATTTCAGAACCTGGGGGGTAGGGTGAAAAGGTTGACAACTCAGTCTCTCATTAGTAGTTCATGGCCATTGCTATGTCCTCAGGTTTGTTTGTTTTGTTTTTTCAAATGCTTACCCATTAAGTATTCTCCATTTTACTATTTTCACTGATTTTCCTTTCTCCTAGTTTCTTTTTTTTTTTTAAGATTTTATTTATTTATTTGACAGGGAGAGATCACAAGTAGGCAGAGAGGCAGGCAGAGAGAGAGAGAGAGAGGAGGAAGCAGGCTCCCCGTTGAGCAGAGAGCCCCGTGCGGGACTCGATCCCAGGACCCTGAGATCATGACCTGAGCCGAAGGCAGCGGCTTAATCCCCTAGTTTCTTCATGCCTCATACAAAGACTTTAGAGTCTGTTAAAGTACATTAAAAGGTGGCTTAAGCATATAATCAAGAAAAGGCAGCAAGGCTGGGACCAGTGGACAAATATATCAACATGTAAATACAGGCTATTTTGATTAAGCATTGAAAAATAGGTGTACTAACAAAGGATGTTGGGATTTAATGTGGACATGCCCCATGAAAGAAGCTATTATAATTTCTTCAATTTTACAGACCAGGAAAGTCAGGTTTGGGGAGAATAGATAGCTAATGTTGGGACACATACAGATTAATCTATGCAATTGGAGCTCAACCTACTCTACTCCCATTCAGAACACCTGGTTTAGTCGAAAGTGTTAACAGTATCTTTAGCTTTTAGATAATTATGAAATAAGCTGATCTACAAACCTGTGGCATTTTCCTTCTTTCTCCGTTTTACTTTTTCTGGTGCAACAAAGGATTACAAGATACTTATTTTTTAGAGTTAGGCAAGGATTTTAAAATCTTAAGTACTTGGGCTTACAGATGAAAATGTTAGGAAACTATAAATAAATAAATAAATAAATAAAAATAAAATGTTAGGAAACTTTTCTCCAAAGAATCCCACTATCACTGCAAAAGAAAATTCTATAGAAGAGCTATTCCTGATCTGAAAATTTGCACTCTGCCAGTAAACATATAGGTTTGGTAAAGGATCCAAATAGACATTTAAAAAACATTATATTCCCCTTTAAGAATGATGTTCAATCATGTTGGGCAAGTTTTTGGTATTTTTTTTTTTTTGTCCCAGGTCTCTATTTAATAAGGTGTCATCAATAATGATAATTTAATAATGACTCCAAAGTGCATACTTTAAAATTATACATTAGACCAGTTATTTCAAGGGCATTTCTGGTAACCACAACTGATTGTAATTTTCACACTCTCAATTGCATTCATAATTAGTGAGAACCATGACAATCTGTCAATTGCCTTTATTCATTAAGATAGTAAATACGCCAACATTTCTTGCTTAATTTTCTAACAATTTCTCTCTTGACATAAAGTCTAGAATTCATACACACTACACCAGAAAGACATACGAGAATATACAACCTTAAACACTTCGGAAAATTTGATTCATTTTAACTACTTTGTATTTTTTGTTGAAAAAAGTCTACTAGAAACCACATTTATAAATTCTAATGAACGACATTTCAGAAGTAAATGAATTATTCTCTTTCAAGATGATTTAATGTTTCAAGCAGAATTTCCCACTTTACTACACTTTCAATGATACAATTTTTGTTGTGATAGGAAAACAGAAAGCTAATGACTCTTTCCAATTTGTTCATTTTCATCTCTTATGCTTGCTGCTATTTGGTTCCCAAGTGCATATAACTGGCAAGTTCAATGAAGATTTGGCATTGCACCATTTGATGAAAGCAGAAAAATTAGGTTGCCAATTACATATGTGCCCCTTATGTGCACTGAATTCCCACTGAATGCAGTGATGAGCCAAATTAGAAAGCCTTCAGTAGTGGTACCTAAAAAGTGAAATTAGTGTCTAGGGAAGGTAAGGAAATAATTTTTCTTTACAGTGCTATTACTATAATAAAATGTATAAGATGTTCTAAAGAGTGCCTTTAAAATATTTGCAAATAATATAGAGATGAAGTATCAAAAATAAATTTAAAACTTGCATTTCTTTTTTCCTGTCCTAGGCATTTTATTCATACTTTTATTTACTGAATAACCTATCATGATTACCCAATCTTTATGAAGAAAGTTAGGTCAAGGTCACTTCAACTTGCTTTAGCCTAATAAGATAAAATAAGTGAAAAAAGAATTAAGTGTAAATTTGTTGTTAACATTCAGAATTTGGGGGCAACTGGGTGGCTCAGTGGTTTAAGCCTCTGCCTTCGGCTCAGGTCATGATCTCAGTGTCCTGGGATCGAGCCCCACGTGGGGCTCTCTGCTCAGCCAGGAGCCTGCTTCCTCCTCTCTCTCTGCCTGCCTCTCTGCCTATTTGTGATCTCTGTGTGTCAAATAAATAAATAAAAATCTTTTTAAAAAATCAGAATTTCTCTCATATTACTAAGAGGTAAATTATCCTTTTGTGACACTGTTGAAACATGAAAGTGGCATTATAAATACCATAGAACAAGAAGCTTTTAGTGGAGATTGAGGCTGAAACTTGCACTCAAGATCAAGGATGGATGAGAAGTATAAGATAGAAGACAGGAGAATTGACCCAACTGTAGTTCAGGGCCCAAAAAGCATAGGAAAAACTCAATTTCATTATGGTATTAATTGGGGCAACTTCCAGATAGATAGAGCACAGTAGAAAATTTAGATAGAATTATCTTTCAGAAATGTGGTAATAATGATGCATACCGGTAAATTGTCTTTTTGCAACAGAAATCCTGCCCGGTACCAGAACCGCAAGGTTTGCTCATGTTCTTGCTCTATGAAGGAAACTAAAAGGCCAGCCAGGTCAACTGACCAGGATTTCAGAGAAGAATCCCTGGCCGAAGCTAAGACCAGATGAATGGGTCATAATACCCACTGGCTGAGCTGTCTTTGGTCTCAGAACCACACAGACACCAAGGATCCTTCCCGTAGGCAAACGTGATAACAAGACTATTCAGGTTAATGTATGCTACCCGCTGTCCTTGCCACTGGGCTACCGTGTTCCAGTTTACAAAGTGAACCAATTCTAAGCCCATTTAATGGTCTGAAAGATGGTAAGTGGTGTGGAGAGGCATCACTTACCAAGCCACCGAGGTAGTCCTAACTTTCCAGGGGAGACTGTCCAGTTAGAAAGCTGAAAAAAAGTTGAAGTGTTGAAGGAGGCAAGAACTGACATCAACATTAATGTTCTCTGAATTTATGCCTCTATTTTTTTAAAAAGGGTGGTAAACTGTATTAAAAATAATGTGTATAAACATAAAACCAAATGAATTTTTATAAGCAAATTGACAAGTAGGAACTTTTTCTTTCATACAATTTCCTTCGTTTTGTTTACACATCCAGATGTGATCAATAAGATAATAAGATCTTTTGGAAAATGACCTTGGGATTTCTCACTTTCACATGAGGTAATTTTCATGTTCAAATACTTTTTTCCTGACTGCAATATTACAAAAACAAACAAACAAACAAAAAAAAACAAAACACTTAATCCAATTAATCGGTTCATTTCTTGACGTCTCTCTGGGTTACAACTATCAAAGTAATTTTTTTCTTGAACTTTTGAATTGTTTTATTATGATTATCCCCAAGCATCTAACTGTTTGTTGGCATTTCACTGAAAGAAATAGAACCTGACACATTTTTTAGAAAAATAATCAGTTAAATCATCTCTAAAAATAGTGTGTTGATAAAATTTGAAACTATAACAATAAATCTATAAATCATATAAATAGACCTACTACTAATAATAATAGAAGAACTGTAACAAAGGTGTAATAGTACTTTTGTACTACTTAGGTATATAGTAAAAACAGATAATGCAAATAAAATAATCTAAACCATATTAAACCAGTACTTAAGCAGGTTGGAAACTGGTCTTACCATCTGTCAGTTTCTATACTGGCAGTTTCACAAATGAGATCTCTTTTTAACAAAACATCACAGCAGGAGATACAGACATGTGAATTGTAATTAAAATGTGAAAAATGCATTTCCTAGTTTTTGTCATTTGTATAAAGCTCCTCTTATACTTTGAAGTTCTAGACATATGAAATCATACTAAATGAAAGTCATTTTTATTTTGCCAAGTCTATACATTGTTTGACCAAAATTTTTACTTCAGTAATAACTGCACATGCTATCATGAATTAAAGTGTGTGGTTTTTTTCCTTATGTCTGGTTCACTCAATAATGAGATTCAATTATTTTTAATCATCCAAATGTAGAAGATGAAGAGAAATAATTTGTATATTTTTATGCAGTCTAGATCTGCTGAGGACTAATTTTATTGCTTTGTAATACCATTATATAAATAAAAACAATATTGAATTTTATTATTTTCTGGAAAAAATAAATCCAAAAGAGATCAGTTTGCAGTCCCCATTTTCTACATCTTGGATTTTTTCTAGAAATTTAAGTTAATGTTAAAGATAGAAAGTATTCTTGACCTTTGTCATTATGGGGTTTATTATGTGCATATGTATTGTATATCCAAACCCATTCACATCCTAAACCTGCTACTGGGGGTGTAACAATGCTTTATTTTGTACTGTCTTCACTTCCAATTTTGAGATAGGAGTGAATTATTAAATCACCATGTAATTGTTTGTTTCAAGTATGGCTGTCACAAAATATCCTATCCCATATGTTTATCTTAAAATGAAATGTTGAAACCATTCTGAGTGGTAAGGATTATGTTTCTTCTGCTTGACCTGAGTAGACCTTTGTGACTGTCTCCACCAATAGAGTATGGTGAAAATAATGTTTTGTAATTTCCTAGGGTCAGTCATAAAATTACCATTCACGTTCTGCTTGTTCTCTTGAGACAATTGCTCTTAGAACCTGGTCACTTGCTATAGAGACTATGTAAAGGACCACATGGAAAAGAACTGTTGCCTTCAGCCCTCAGCACCATCTGACAGACTCCACAGGCACTAATTTGTAAGCCACATAAGTAAGCCATTTTGGAAGTAGACCCTCCAGCTCCAAATCTAACTACTCTAACCAGCCATGTGGAGCAAAGACAAGCTGTAGTCATTTTTTTTTTTTTTTTACTGCTGCATAATGAACTTGCTACAAACATAGTGGCTTAAAATAAAATTCAGTTTATTAGATCACAGTTCTGTAGGTCAGACTCTTGCAGGATGTGGCTAATTCCCTGTTCAGTATCACAAGCCTGAAATCGAGGTGTTAGCCAGGCTGAGTTCTCATCTGGAGGATCTGGGGTATAAATTGGCTTCCAAGCTCTTTCTGGTTGTTGGCAAAATTCAGATCTTATAGTCGTAGTACAAAGGTCTCTGTTTCCTTGACACATGGCTGCTTCCTCCTTCAAGCCAGTAACGGCAGCTTCGAATCTTTCTCATGTTTCATATCTTTAACTTTGTCTTCTTCTCCCAGGCAGAGAAAACTCTCTCACTAGAGTATAAGCCAATGGTGGGTTCGTGACTGATTTACTCCTCATTATATTCCCAGTGCCCAGTTGAACAAAATAATGTATGCTCAAGGGAGAAAAGGGGTGGTGCATATGACTGATGATTTCCTCTTTTTTTTTTTTTTTTAAGGTTTTTACTTATTTATTTGACAGAGAGAGACATAGCCAAGCAGGAAGATTGGGAGATGGAGAAGCAGGCACCCGCTGGGCAGGCAGCCCAATGCCAGACTCAATCCCAGGACCCCGGGATCATGGCCTGAGCCAAAGGCAGATGCTTAACTACGGAGCCACCCAGGCATCCCTGATGATTGATTCTTTATCATTTCTTGAAAAGTATATGTAATGGAGAAGGCTTCTTATTTATTATTTCTTCAAGAGCCTTTATTTTCCTCCAGACTATTGGAAGTCTTTTGTCTTTGAACATCTTTTGTAAGTTGTCTTCTGAACTGACCTTCAAAGTCTCACATAGGGTTCTCTGCTCAGTGGGGAGCCTGTTTCTCCCTCTCCCTCTGCCTGCTGCTTCCCCCTGCTTGTGCTCTCTCTCTCTCTCTCTCTGTCAAATAAATAAATAAAATCTTTTTAAAAAATACCAGAGGTACTGGCTTATAAAAGCAAATTTATGTCTTAAAATTTTGGAGCTGAGAAGTCTAAGATCAGGGCACCAGCAGGGTAGGGTTCTGTTGATAGTCCTATTCCTTGTTCATGGACAGTGCCATCTCTGTGTCTTCACATGGTAGAAGAGGCAAGGGACCTCATTTTATTAGAACCGTAATCCCATTCATAAGGGTCGGCCCTCACGACCTAAGGACTTCCCAAAAGTTCCATCTTCTAATACCATCCTATTGGGCTTTATCATTTCAGCAGATGAATGGGGGTGGAGGACACAGACTTTCAGACTATAGAAGAGGTCAAGGCAAGAAGAGATATAAAAACTCAGAATAAACTCAACTGTTTCCAAGAGGTTTAACTGATAATTGGAAATAAGATATGATATTTTGTATTGCTACTTACATCGTTTACTCATTAATAAATAAATAGTTATAATTAGTCATCTTCTCCTTCATATGTCATGATAATGTTTGTGAATGAAAATTCCAGCCAATGGAAGGTCACATTTCTGAAAAATGGCATGAGATTTTGGTGTATCAAATGTTCCTGATACAAGGCTGAATCATAGGAAGTGAATACTGAATAGAAATCTGAAATGATAAAAATTAAAGAGGTAAGAAAAAAACAGTTCATCATGAAATAACTCCACGAGTGGTCCTGGTGGGAGAATTCATAAATAAAACTAAGCATAATCATTCAGGTACTCATGCAACAAAGGCAACAGAAGTTAAACACAAATGATATATTAATTGGTCTTTTCCTGAAAGTGACAGTCAGACTAAGCATACTGGAAGAACATACTTGCTAGCCTGATACATAAGAATTATCTTGAGATCTGTATTAACTATGTTAATTTCTCACCAATCTTGTGTTTTTATTATCTGTAAGACATCTTCATTGGAATCATAAAAAAGTAGAATTTGAAGGAGTCTTAGTCATACAACAAATTTGTATTGAAGTTGCTAAACATGCTAAATATTATTGGTAACCAAAATGGGGGGGAGATTCTCACCATAGAGATATTCATGGAAACAAATGATTAGAATACTATGTAAAGTACAATAGGAAAGGTATATAAGCAATTACTCTTCATCTTCAAGGAAATCATAATGCATTAATAGATATATTACAACAAATGATTGTAATAATTAACTCTCAGTCTTCATTTTACTTTAGTAGATTCTGGATTAGAGTGACTTTGTACTGTGTTGATCAAGCTAAACTGGAATTCTGTTTCCCAGAACTCCCTGTCTTGCATTGGAGTTGTCAGGGGGAAAAAAAAAAAAAAGTCTTCATAAGATCTGGGAGGAAGAAACGAAGAAACAACTTTACTATATGCAGAAGATTAGTGAAGGGAACCAGATGTTGTGTCAGTTCACACTTCTTGTTATGATCTGCTAGCTCACCTTTTTGGTTTGGGGCAGTGGCTGTCTCTGTAGTTCCCGTCACTCCTGCCAGAACTCCGTTTTAACCTCTCTTGATTGTACATCTAGATGGGTATAGGAAGCTCTATTGTGGAGGTTCTTCTGCATGTCACTATCTGCTCATCACATGTAATGTTGAGGTTGGAGGTAGTGAGAGACCGATGTAAATAGAGATTGTCTTTTGGAATTCCAATTTATCCTGAGGATTCCACTCTGTCCCAGCCAACCCTCTATCCACACAGCTTTTCCTCCCAAATGCCAGTTCTGTTGCTCTCAGTGATTTAAAACCCATCATTAAATGCAGTGGCAATGGACTTCCGTAGTCTTCTCAGCTCCCACAACTACATAAGATCTAACCCCTATAAAAAATCCCTTAGTCCATATTACTCATATTATTTATGCTTCTCTGACAAAACGTACTTATTTGGATATATGTTATAGAAAGAATCAAAAGACTACTGAGGATTAGATGTGGATGGTGAGGAAAGAAAAGAGTCAAAGATGACTAAATCATAAATTAACATAATTTTAGTCATTTCCTCCTATTTAAAACATTTCTTCTATTTGGCTTCTGGGATACCACAGTCCCCTGTTTTTAGTCCAGACTCTTTCCCTATACATTTTAAGTCTCTTCTGCTGGATTCAGCTTACCTCCATGACCTCTGTTTTTGGAGTACTCCAAGACTTAAGATTTCTGTATTGTATTTTTACCCACTCTTTTGGCGAGCTCATTTAGACCTGGAGTTTGGTGCCATCTGAATGCTGATGACATCAAAGTTTCTATCTCTATCCCTGAACTCCTAATTCATATCTACCTGCCCACTTGGCATTCCTGCTTCTATATAGAAGTATCTCAAGTTTAACATACACAAAGCCTTTTGGATTCCTCTCAACATCTCTACACCTCAGTATGTGGTCTTCTCTATCTCAATGTCCACTCTATTCTTCTGGTTGTTTATGTTACAGACCTTTGGGTCATTTTTAGTTTCTCTTTTTCTTTTATAATGTACAGCTAATGTGTCATCAAATCCTGTTTGTGTTATCTTCACATTATATAGAGTATTCAACCATTTCTCCAAACTTCCACTGCTATGACCTAGTTTAAGCCACCATCATCTTTCACCTGGGTTATTGTGGTAGCATTCTAACTGATCTCTACATCTACCTTTGTCCCTCACAGGAATATTATCAACACAGTAGACAGCATTATCATGGTAAAATCTAAGTAGGATCATGCCAATGTTCTGTTCAAAATTCTCCAATGGTATTTTACCCCATTGAGAGTAAATATTGTTAGAAAGGTCTATAGACCCTACGTTTCATAATTCCTCTCCCACAACACCACCCCTATTTGCTGTTGCATTTCCCTCTCTGAATTTAATTCCTGGATATGTGCAGGAGTCTCTTCTTACTCTCTTTCAGGCTTTGTTCAAATGGCACTTCAGTGAAACCGTCGCTGGCTGTTGTATCTAAAATCACAAGTCCACCACACACACATGTTCGCATCCACTTCTGAACCCCCTTACCTGTTTTATTTTTCTTTAGCACTTACCTCTATCTAAAACAGTATATAGGGATGCCTGGGTGTCTCAGTCAGTTAAGAATCTGCCTTCAGCTCATGTCATGATCCTGAGGTCCTAGGATCAAATCCCACATTGGGCTCCCTGCTCAGCAGGGAGCCTGCTTCTCCTTCTACCCGCCCCCCGCATTCATGCTTGTGTGTGCTTTCTCTCTCGCTCTCTCTATCTCTCTCAGAAATAAATAAATAAATAAAATATATTAAGAATAAAATTGTGTATATCATACCTATTTATTCTCATTTATTGTCTGTTTTCCTCACTAATATGAAAGATAATGAGGAGAGGGATAATGAAATATTTCTGTACCCACCCCTGTGCCTAGAGTGGTGTCTTCCACATAGTGATCCTCAATAATATCTGTTAAATGAATAATGAATCACTGAATAAAAGCACAAGACTATATATTCAATGATAGAGGTACATGCAAAAAGTGCAACAAGGGGATAAGAAGTTTTCAACATTATTACTGACTTTCCTGAAAAAAACAAATTCTTGCCATTTTATATAAACTTTTTTAAAAAAGTTTTTATGTACTTTTTTCTAACTTCAGTATTTATGAGGCATGTGGTAATTGATAAATGTGTCTTCACAGTGATTCTAAAACAGATGACATTCATTCATTAATTCGTTCAGTCCTCAAATGTTTATTGAGTGTCTACTGTGTGCTGGGAGCTAGATACAAAGGTGAAAAATAAATCTTCACAAATTTTAATTAAGCATTGGCATTATGCTAGGCAGAGTATTAAACTATGGAGATAGAAAAGCAAAAGAGATAGTCCAGACAGCTGATAATCTAATAAGAAAGATGAATAAATATATAAATAATTACTAAGCTGTGTGATGAAGGCTACAATAAATGCAAAACAGAATTTTGAAAATTATCTAGTATAGGTATAAATAACCCAAACTTAAGGGGTAACTTGTCAGGGAAGGGTTCCTATTAGATGTTGTATCTGGCTTGAGTTCTAAAATACATATCTTGCTTGACTATATATACTTTGTTAGACAAGTGGCAAAAAAATATTATTCCCCTCTTTGAGTTTAATAAATATTGGTTGATTTTTTTAGTATTCAGATAATCTTGGGCTAGGGAATATTATTTTACTAAACATTAAATTTATAAATCTGTTTTTATTCAATTATAATTAACATGATATGTTAATTTCAATATGATTCAATAATTCTATACATAAAACTATTTTTAATCTACACATTTTATTTTTTTATTTTTATAGCTGAAATAAGATGAGATTGCTAACTTGTAAGTCTTAAATGTTTTTCCAGATTCACATGGACATAATGGAAAATACTCATGCCACCTATATATTTGAGAATCTCTGTCTGTGAAGAATAACACAGTGGACACATATTCCTGAGAACCATAAAAATGAAAAATTAGAATTCAGTAATTTCACTTCTTTTCTTGAGCCTCAATAGATGGAAAAAATCACCTAATTTTCTACTCAACTTCTAATTTATTGATTTTTTAATTTAGTTGACATCAAAACATTAATTTTGTTTTGTTTTGAAATCCTATGCTCGACTAAAATGCCTCAATAAAGAAGATAATACATTGTTTTGTAAGAGCATTTTGCCATAGAAGGTTTGTTTAAGTTCTGTTTGGTGCATACCCTGTGGCTACTACTTAGGGAAGACACTGATTAGAAATAGACTGGAAGGGACGCCTGGGTGGCTCAGTTGGTTAAGCAGCTGCTTTCAGCTCGGGTCATGATCCCAGCGTCCTGGGATCAAGTCCCACATCGGGCTCCTTGCTCGGCTGGGAGCCGGCTTCTCCCTCCGCCCCTGTGGCTTCTCTGCCTGCCTGTGCTCCCTCTCTCCTTCTCTCTCTCTGATAAATAAATAAAATTAAAAAAAAAAAAAAGTAGATTGGAAGAACAATCACAAGTTTAAATTGAATCAAAGGAGTCTTGCTGAACTCAAATCATTATGGTAATGTGCATATTTCACTCAATATTTTTATATGTCATAAGTTTTTTGAGGCAGTTCTATTTTTACCCATATCCTGCATAAATGACAGCCTCAAAATATAGGTCAGGGTGTTACTAACTGTTTAGAACAAGTACACACTCAGGAAATTTTTTTTCCTAACGATCCTGCTAATGACAGATAGATGATTGGGCTTTCTTAGATTTAGATGCAAAGTTATAAAATTTCTAAAGGTCTGTATCTTATACATATAAACACATATAAGCTTTGACTGTAAACAATGAGGATCTGCCTAGAGATGATTCATAGCTAAAATTTTAAGGATTATACATTAACTTAGATCTTTCAGAAATACCACCCCTTGATAAAATCAGATCGTATAGCTATGGGATTAGATTACCTATAAAAAGTCACATTTTCCTTGTAATTATAATGTCCAGATTACTACTGCATTATTTGCAATAACATGACTCACCTGATTTTCCAAGTCAATGCATAAGACTGTGATTTTTATGTTATCCATTCAATTTGGTATTTTCCTGCTAATGAAGGCACATCTGTCATTCACTGTGTTAATGTTCAATGTTCGAGACAAAATATGCCTAGGGCCTCACTGATTAACTACTTGAAAAAAAAAAAGTAAGGGAAACATAAGTGCTGAAGCATATAGAATGTGCTACCATATTAAATATATGTTCATTAACAAAAATAAATTTTAAGAGAGTGGCAACAGCAAGTTATGCCTCGACAATCTGCATGAATTTATGTCTCTGTAAAATTCACAGTGTAGTATTTGTACCCTTACATTTCTGAGAGACAGAGCTCACCCAATTTATTTTCTTAACTGTTAAAAATGTAAAGGTGTTTATAGCTATTTAATTCAGATAACTGCAGGTATTTAAATTTTTTGCAGAAAATATAGCAGCACACAAATATCTCTATATAATACCTTTGAAAGGAAAGGGCTCCTTGCTTTAAAAAAAAAAACAAAAAAAAAACAAATGTCATTAAAATCTCTCCTTTGTTTTCTATACCTTCAATAATTTCTTCTCTTTCCTCCTCTCTTCTTGCTACTCCTTTCTTTTCTTTTCCTTATTAACATCCCTCCCACGCCTATTTCTTTTTCTTCTTTATTATAATCACAATGGCTATCTTCCCCAGAGACCTTACTAACATGGTCAATTCTGTGTTATTTCTTCAAATGTCTTAATCAAAATGGATACATTTTGAGATAAAACCAAGCACTAGATGGGGTACACTCTTATTAATTCCTTGATGGAGTTAAACATGCAACTTCATTTTTAAGAATTAAGCTACCAATTAAATACATTATATCCAACATCAGGAAGCCTGCCTCCAAATCTTTAGACCAGTGCTCCATAGGATGGTATCTGGCAGAGTTTTTTGGGAAATATATATGTTGGTTAGGCAGTGTGCTAATTGCATCCCAGAAGTTCACCTATTTTCCTTTACATTTTTCTATATTCATAGACTAGCCTTGCTTGAAAGAGAAAAAGTATGATTAGATGGTACACATCTCTACTTCAAAAAAAAAAAAAAAGAAAAACTAGAAATGAGAAAAAAAAATCATACTACTGACTTTTGCTTAAATAGAAGATATATCTTATAAAAAAGAAAAATATGGTCCTACAATGTAAATAAAGACATATATGGGCATAAAAACTTATCCAATAAGAGGCCATAAAATGTGATGATTAAGATTACTGGCTTTGCAGGCTGCACAGAACTGACATCAGTCCTTGCTCCACATATTTCTAGCAGAGCAACTTTGAGTTAGTTACTTGACTTTGCTAATTCTTAATTCCCACATATATGAAATGATGGTAGTAATAGTATTTATTGCCATTGGGTACTTAAGGGATTTAAATAAGAGAGCATGGAAATGGTCAGCACAGTACCTGCACACAAGTATTCAGTATATGGTATCTATTGTTATTAATTTGCACCAAAGCCATATTGCCAAATCAACGAATATATAAATTCTTCCAACTTTCTGTGCAGCTAAATACATATAAAAATAAACCAAATTACCCTCCATAACTGAAGTGTCAAAAACATGAATTACATTTTTTTTTAATTGGCCAGAATATAACTAACTTCATTTTCTTAACATAACATCTACTAAGAAGTAACGTGTTTCCACGTGGTCAACAAATATTTATGGAACACTCAAGATTTGTCAGTCACTATCCTAAGACCAGGCTAGATACAAAACAGTAGACAAGGAAGGTGGGGTTCTTGCTTTCTTGGAGTTTATTTTTTTAGAAGACAGGAGAATGCTCTAGAGCTGAAAAGCAGAAAGATAACAAATGCAAAAGATAATTTCATGGAATGATAAATGCTATGAGGACAAGAAATCAAAATGATACTCTGTATGTAGCAGGCTGACTGTCTATCTTTGGGTATGTCAGGAGAGGACTCTCTTTGAAAGTGTATTTAAATTGAGGTCTGAAATACAAGGAGGAGGTGGCGATAGCCAGCTCAAAGATCCTGAAAAGGGAACAAATTTGCTAGGTTCCTATGTAAAAGGAACAAAAACAAAGCCAATGTGTTTGGACCTTAGTAGGGGAAAAATAAAGCTCAATTTATTTTATGCTTCCATTTGTTTTTACTTTTCCGGATCATTGACCACTTTCCATTTAATTTTTACTTGATGTTAGAACAAAAACATTTTTTTTTCAATCCAAGATATTTGGATATTTCAATCCATATCTCAGGATATGCCCATGGTGTACTCTGACATCATCAGCAAAATTGAAAATTCCACCTAATGTATATGTTAGAGGAAAGAAGGGGATTACTCTCCAGTTTTTATAAAGAAAGGAATATAGTGTTCCATAAAACTTAAAAAGTTTTTTGAAAACTAATAATTCTCTATTTCAGTTTTAAGTTTCAGTGAGCCTATTTTCATCCATAGTAACTGAAGCGGGAAGTGGGGAAAAGAACACAGGGCTATAGTATCCTAGGCCCACCAGCATGAATCATTTAGCATTGCACCACTGTCATTTCCATTACTAGCCTGTTCTAATAACCTCTTTGCTGATTCAGCTACCTGAATGTAAATATCATAGAAATGACTGGGAAATAAAAGCCAATTTGAAACAGTGAAAAGGGATCTAAAAGAAAATGCTTCCTACATATGCCTTCATTTTCATAACTCTTTATTTAAAGATCTGCTTCTCATAGATAAAGGCTTTTGACTCTATTCGAAGCCAATAGGAAAAGAAAAAAAAAATTCCTCTTGCACATATCACTATACGGTGCTTTTAAAACTCCCTATCTTAAATGACAGCTGTTTCACCCATACTAACAGAGTACATATAGAAAGGCTTCTAATTCTTTATATATGTATATATATTTACTCCAAATAAAATTGCCACAAATATTAAAATAGCCACCGTGAATTCCACAGCATTACAGTTAAAGTCCTTCATTGTCTATTCAATAAAGGTCTTAGCAGCTTGTCTTGAGGTACAAATGAGATCATGCACTGTTTGTTATACACAGGAGGTGTTTTTCTCTCTGCCTGAGCTTCTGTTTAGTCCAATATTCTCTCTATATATCTGGTCCTCCCTCCAACCCCCAATGGCGTTTTAATACCACTAGCTGTTGAATTTAAGGCTGGCCTCCAGGAAAAAAAAAAATTATTTGTGTGATCTGTATGATGACTATATAAAAGTAAAAAAGTGAACGAGTAATGTATCTTTTTGAAATTCAACATAAATAATATTAGTGATGTAATTTGATTGTTAATAAAATTCTACCTAAAATATAAGATTATTTTAGGAATATGATCATTACAAAGGAATTTTAAGCTGCATGACTGTGTATTTCAAAGCTGATCTGAGTAGGTTTAAAAGGCTATCAATTGCAGAGAAGTAAGCAGCTGCCTTCAAAAAGAATTTGTAATTAACAGATTATCATAGTATTGAGTTGAAATTGCATCAAAATCTAAACTAAAATATTAAAATACATTTCAAAATATAAAGGCTTAAGGCAGAGACATTCACAATGAAAACAGACAGAATTCGTGGTTATTACAATAAATTAGGACTGCTGAATCACTCCACAATAAATGTATCACAGAGTACAAGTGGAATCTTAAGCGGTTTCGAGGTTTTTCCAATACAGATACGATGTCAGTTCATCTTTTCCCGGTCTAATAAAAATATGTGCACATTTTGAAAAAGCAGAAAGTTCCTTTTAATAACAAGGATCCCCAAACTCTTTTTGCATTAGCGCTGTTTCGGTGGAACTTAAATAAGACCTGTTTAACAATCAACAACATCTTGTTTGTTTCCTAGAAGGTAAAGGAGAGCAGATGTTGCCACTTCAAAATATGTCTCTTTGGCATATAGCTTATTCTAAACTGATTATTTTTTAAGAAACAGGAGACACTGGTGGAGCTCTGACAACCGACAAGAAGTTACTTTTTTTATATATATATTATACTCTTTTATAAGAGAAAATATTTATAAGGGTGTCTCGCTCACTATAAGTAGAAGAGGAGGTTGACTTGATATCTAGAAACTCCTTATCAAAGGGAAGGCAGGGACTTAAGTCTGTGCAACGTTATGCTTATTTACTGTGTTTTCCTGGCAATCTCCCATAACTGACTCCCCATCCACGATGACGTCTTTTGTCTTTAGATGAAATCAGTATTAAAGGTGATGGTTTTGGCCCTTCTGGAGAATTTCCCAGTTTTCTGAGTCTTTCTTCTGTATGTAGGAGGTATAAATGTTATTAAAATATCTGTTTATCTATCTGATATCAATTTAATTATTAGACCAGCCGAAGGACCTAGAAGGGGATTATGGAAAGCTTTTCCTCCCTTAGAATTTCAGCGACCCAGATGGGACCTTGTTTTGGGGCTGCCTCAGCTGAGATTCTGGGACCTCTGACAAAAAACTAGCAGAAGGTAAGAATTCTTACCATGGATTTCTGCCTGCAGAACCCAGTGGAAGTGAGAATCCCTTTATTCCTTTTTAAAATTTAGATTAGCAGAAAATTATTTGTGTGAACCAGCTCCTTAGATACAGTGACCTTGGTAAGAATTTGTTCTGTATTGATCCCTTTCTTCCCAGAGATGAGCACTATTCTTTTCTGTCTCTTTCATTTCATTCAGTGCCCTGAGATCTTCACTTTGTAATTAACGAGAATATTCTCTCTGGCCTCTGACATCCAGAAGTAATGGTGTGCATCTAGTGGCCAGTTAAATAGACTGGGATTCCGAGACCCAAAGTCACAAGTGCCATTATCTTCATCCTCCTGTGCTAGCTCTCAGGGGAGTTTGTCTTAAGGGGTCCCAGTCCAGAAAGGGTTTTTGTTGTCTCAACTTGTGTTGTCTTGTTAGCATTGGAAAAGTCCCAGTCCAGTTAGCACCTGCCCATTATCACACGTTCTCAGGTCTGTGACTGGAGGTATCTCATGTTCTTATGGAAAATCATGGACTGTGTTTGCATTACACTATTCTTAACACCAGTGACGACCGAGGCCTTTGCTTTCTTAGGCTGAAACCGAACCAGCATAAATTCACTCCTTGGTGAGTCACAAAAACTACACTAGGTGGAGTTTTTGCAAAAACGAACTTATACTGCAGCAGATGAAGAGATCACAGGGAAAACTTCCAAAGTCGTGAGTCCCTGACAAGGATGGATAGTTTCCTTCTGTTTAAGGTTAGGATGAATATTTAACAAGCATAAAGCTGAACATGCACCTTAAGAAAACATGCCCACACATACATTCTTTATGTAAATGAGGCTTGTGCTCCTCCTCAGCAGAGATTTTTGTATCATACTGAGATAAAGGTAGTGGTCAGTCATTTTAGAGGTCACTGCTTGGTCCATCTTCACAGGTGTGTGTGTGTGTGGTGGTGATTACACTCAAACTGGTCTGGGTGGTCTGAGCCAGCTGAAGTTCTTATCAGGGCCGTCACTATTGCTTGAGGGGTGGTTTCGCTTTCCTTTTGCCTTAGTTAAGAGATAAGCTAGAAAGGAGAGCTTCAGGAAAAATGTGGGACAAAGGTCAGTGAGTACAAGCAGGTGAGCAGTAAAGGTCAGGTACTGGGACTAGGCAAACTCTCAGAGTGAACTTTCTAGATCTTGAGAGATGCATCTTTTGCACCCTCTTTTGGAACCTTTCTTGTGTTTGTGGTTAAGGAATAAAAGGGTTTATTGGTTTGAGTTGCTATTGAGATTGATACAAGATCCTACTTGGGGCACTTAGATGGCTCAGATGGTTAAGCATTTGCCTTTGGCTCTGTTCAGGATGTCCAGGTCCTGGGATTGAGCCCCATGTAGGGCTCCTAGCTCATCAAAGAGTTTGCTTCTCCCCCTCCCTCTGCCTCTCTCTTTCCACTTGCTTGTGCTCTCTCTCTCTCAAATGAATAAATAAAATCTTCAAAAAAAAAAAATTAAGGTATTACTTCTCAATGGCCACATGCATCCTTTGAATTGATTGCATTTAAAAGAAAAAATGAACTTAAGACCTTTCTTATCCTAAGCAGTTGTCTTATTAGTACCTATGGAAAAACCAAGTTCAGAAGTGTGGATACAAAGAACTATAATGGTTAGCCGTAGGAGTTGACTTAATAAGATGAAAGAGTGGAAAGTAGAACAACAATTAATGTCCACAGTCAACATAAACTCCCCTTCTCAAAATCTATCTCCATCTGCCTGTTTTAGCTTCCTTTTCCCTATAGGGTTTTCAGAGAGCACTCCAACCTAATCTCGAGGCTCAGGATACACAGATTACTCATGTAAATGCTAAAAGCCAGGAAGTACATTTAGCAAAAGTACCACGGTAGACAGTAAGGCTCATTTTGCGGGATACCATTAATCAGGCTCTGCTAGTTTCAGACCTTCCTATGCCATACCCTTTGCAGATATATCCTAGACCCCCCACCCAAAGAATTTATGCCTCCTGGACAGCAGAATAAGACATCTTTTGGTTTCTATCTTAGTTGGAAAATTTCTCCGATATTAAAAGGTAAATTTAAAATAGTGTGGGTAACTGGGCAAATCAGTACCTTAGTCTTATAATGGAAAAGGATACCCAGTTCTTTGAAGATACTTTATAGGAATGCAGACAAAATAAGTAACAATTCTGCATTTACAACTCTTTAGAAAAACAAAAGTGTAACTCTGAAAGCAACTCAGTCCTCTCATACCCTTTCCTATTCGCCTTTAGACATTTGTACATATCGTAAAAAACCAGGATATTGAAAGCACAATTGTACTGCAGTTAAGAAAAAGGAGGAAGACTGTGAATCGTTATCCTAGACATTTTAAGCTAAAGCACCAGAAAATTCCTTGAAGAAAATTTAGATAATTCCTCTGTGTCTTTGTGATACAGATTTTTTATTTTTTTTTAAACTTCCAGCTCTAGGACTGAAAAGCCATTTTTGAAATGCAAACTTAAGGGAGAAGTTTTTCATCAGAAGGGAAAAAAAAAAAAACAAACCAGGTTGGGGTAATAAAGAGGACTTTTTAAAATAGAAATGCTGGGAAGGTTCTCTTTGGAAAACTCTACAGCACAACTTCCTTAAGATAACCTATCAAGAACAAATACAAATATTAAACGTCTTCCCCACAAATATTAGTAAATATCTGGTCTCTCTATTTGTCTGAATGTTTATGTGTGTCTGTATATGTATGTTACAGATGTGTGTTGTTTTTCTACCTCCAAAATTAATTTGTAAAGAGCTTTTTAATTGGCTTAAATGATCAAGTGCTTGTATAAATTTAGTATTCATTAAAAAAAATCTCAAAAAATATAATAGAAACAACCCAAGTGCCTTTCAGGTTCATGTGATCTGAGAAATTATTTGGCATTGAAACTAGTTTAAGTTTGTAAGTTTAATTAAAATAGGCTTGTCTTTAGAGTTCTCATAATTAAATATGGTACTTTTATTCTACCTAGACTTACTAAAGATCGTTTAAGTCCAGGTTAAATCTCTTAAAGAAATTGGTCAGCAAGAAAAATAGCTTAGTATGGTGGCTGACTTTCAAAAATGTCGTGCAAAATCTTATGAGTAATCTAAATATAATGGCTGGGAACAAAGGATTACGATAGAGATAAGTAGGATAAGAATTTTTAGAACAACATTTTAAGCAATAATTATATTTTATGGTATGTATACTTAAAAATTGCTTCCAACTTCTTTCTGGTAACTTGAAACTTAAGAGTTTTGCTAAGTTAACTTAGCAAATGGAAATTTATTGAATGTCTAGATTATTTCCAAGAAAGATAAAATAGTGAAACATTAATTACTGAATTAAGATTTATCTGCTTTTGGAACATCTGAAAATATTTGTAGTATCTCCCCATGAAAAGAGAGATGCCACACTAATTAGACTTACGGTAAATTACATGGAAAGCATTGTCTAATAAGTGACAATAAACCTTCTTAGGTGATATTTTATGGGTGAAATGTTATTAATATGTGTTCTAGAACTTGTGAAATTCCTAGAAATCTGGTATGTCCTGATAAAACATTTTCACGTGTAATTCTAGTTATTTCTTGAAGAGGTGTATCACGAAAAAAGCAGATTTCATGGTCAGTTTCATTATAATGAATTCTCATGAGATCTTTAACCATGCTCATTTTAAGTCTTTCGCCCTTTACATTTATTGTTTTACTTTAATGCCTTGCAAAAATGCTTCCTCTTTAGTGAGACCAAGGAAAGAACACAGGGTACAGTTTTCTGATAACTTTTAAGATCAGACCATTAAACTGGGTAAGAATTTACAGAACTGCTAACAAGAGACCAAGATTGAGGCACCTGGGTGGTTCAGTTGGTTAAGCAGCTGCCTTTGGCTCAGGTCATGATCCCAGAGACCTAGGATCCAGTCCAAGGTCCGGCTCCCTGCTCAGTGGGGAGTCTGTGTCTCTTTCTACCCCCTCCCCCTTTCTTAATCCCTCCCTCTCTCTCCCTCAAATAAATAAATAAAATCTATTTAAAAAAAGAGAGAGATCAAGATCAACAAGAACTAACTACATGGGACTAAATGAGCTAATGATGATTATAATTGTTACTACCGTTTTGTTTGAAACATTGCTGATTTTTTAAATGTTTTGTTTTTCCACATTTAGAAGGCAATCTTTTTTTTCTTAAGCTACCTATGACTTAGAGCAACTTGGTAAAATATACCTTTGTGAGCAAGGATGAAACATTTATCTTTTTCTCCCTACCTGATCTCCCCCAGAATTCAGAAACTCATTTTGGCCTCTAATTACAAAGGAACTAAAGATAAATTTGGGTCTGTTAATAGACATGATTTATGCTACACTGAAATATACTATTAAAAAGGGTACATGTGGGGCGCCTGGATGGCTCAGTGGGTTAAGCTTCTGTCTTCAGCTCAGGTCATAATCTCAGGGTCCTGGGATTGAGCCCCGAAATGGGCTTCCTGCTTTGTGGAAAGTCTGTTTCTCCCTCTCCCACTTCCCCTGCTTGTGTTCCCTTTCTCACTGTGTCTCTCTCTGTCAAAAAAATAAATAAAATATTAAAAAAAAAAGTACATGTTTCTAGAAATTATAATATGTATTAATAAATTTGCTGATCTAAAGAATGCTGGTATAATGGACAACTCACTATTGCTTTCTTTTTCTTTTTCTTACCAGGAAAGGCACAGGAAATAAGGATAATGTTGTTATGCAGGTAGAAGTCCTTGCCTTCTTCACTGATAAGAGTTTCCAGAGATTTGGTCAACCCGCTCTTTCTGATACAGTATAGGGGCACTCTTATAAATGGAGATTTCCCTTATCAAAAAGGTAATTGCTACTCAGTTTTTAGAGCCTCGCCAGTGTTTTCTGTTTCTTAAAAGTTAACCACATTAAAATAATCCATATGCCAAAGAGGCATATTTTGAGGTGGCAAGATCTGCTCCCTTTCATTTCCTCCTTTGGAATTTCAAATAAGAAGTTTCACAATCTAGAAGCTAAGTTGATCGCAGTACAGTTACAATCATAAGTTTAATAAAAATCTGGTTTTGTAATGGGACAGAAACTGCTCATATTATCAAGGCTTTGACTGGAGTGTCAGATTTGAGAATGTGCCTAACATCAGATATGCCAGACAGCTTTAAGGAACTATGTTTGACTTTATGGAGCCAGTAAAGCCCATTGGAAATGCAGCCTGGCACCCTGCTTACCGGGTTCCCAGTGGCCTTACCAGGTGAGTAAGTAAGATTGCTTCCTGGCAGGTGCTAGAACCTTAGGGTATTTTGGAGACCTTGAGTGTCTCCTGAAATGAGACACAATGGTTTAACTAAACTGACCAATTCTCAGGACTAAGAAGAGACTGCTTCAACAGATATGGAGCAGTCTACCACCTTAGCTTCTGGATTGTGAAACTTCTTACTTGAAATTCCAAAGGAGGAACTGAAAGGCAGCAGATCTTGCCACCTCAAAATACACCTCTTTGGCATATTGATTATTTTATTTTATTTTTATTTACTTATTTATTTATTTTAAAGATTTTATTTATTTGACAGACAGAGATCACAAGTAAGCAGAAAGAGAGAGGAGTAGGCAGGCTCCCCACAGAGCGGAGAGCCCAATGCAGAGCTCAATCCCAGGACCTTGAAATCATGACCTGAGCTGAAGGCAGAGGTTTTAACCCACTGAGCCACCCAGGTGCCCCATATTGATTATTTTAAAGTGGTAATTTTTAAGAAACAGAAAACACTGGCGAGGGCGCCTGGGTAGCTCAGTGGGTTAAGCCTCTGCCTTCAGCTTGGGTCATGATCCCAGGGTCCTGGGATGGAGCCCCACGTTGGGCTCTCTGCTCGGCAGGGAGCCTGCTTTCTCCTCTCTCTCTGCCTGCCTCTCTGCCTACTTGTGATCTCTCTCCCTCTGTCAAATAAATAAATAAAATATTTTTTAAAAAATTAAAAAAAAAAGAAAACACTGGTGAAACTCTAAAAACTGAGCAGCAGTTACCCTTTTGATAAGGGAAATCTCCATTATAAGAGTGTTCCTAGGGGCACCTGGGTGGCTCAGTGGGCTGAGCCTTTGCTTTAGGTCAGGTCATGGTCTTGGGGTCCTGAAATTGAGCCCTGCATTGGGCTCTCTGCTCAGCAGGGAGCCTGCTTGCCCCTCTTTTCTCTGCCTGCCTCGCTGCCTACTTGTGATCTCTCTCTCTGTCAAATAAGTAAGTAAAATCTTAAAAAAAAAAAAAAGAGTGTGCCTAATACTGTACCAGAAAGAGGAGGTTGACCAAATCTCTGGAAACTCTTATCAGTGAAGAAGGCAAGGACTTCTGTCTGTGTAACAACATAATCCTTATTTCCTATGCTTTTCCTGGTAACCCTCCATAACTGACCACTCCCCAACACCTACATCTTCTTTGTCTTTAGATGAAGATAATATTTAATGTGATGGCTTTAGACATTTTGGGGAGTTAGTCCATTCTTCTGGGTCTTTCCCTTGCATACCTCCTGTATGTTCATAAAATTTTGTTTGTTGTTCTTATGTGAATCTGACCTATATAATTTTAATTATTAGACCAACCAAAGAAGCTAAAAGGAGAGAAATAAATGTTTCCTGCCCCTGCAAAGGCTGAGGTTGAGGTCACCCTGTGAAGACAGCTCAATGTGTGTATATGTGGGTGTGTGTAGAGGAAGAGCGGATTATTTGCATTGGAGTCACTTTTTGCCTTCAGCAGAAGATAATTACAGCTATTAATAATGATAGTAATATTCATAGTTTCTATAAATATCTTTGTGCATTTATTTCTTCCTAAATTTTATATTTATAGTGTTTTTCTGTTTTATGTCAGTTGGAATTTGCTGTACAGAATTTATAATCTAGCATAAGTATTCAAAAACCAAATAATCGTATTTTTTCCCAGAAGTTTTTTGCCTCCTTTTCCCAGGCTTCACAGAAGATACTAGAGGCAAAGTTGAGAAGCTTAAGTTGAGTATGCTTTAGTTAAGACAGGGTGCTTAATTCAGAAAAGGGGCCGGCATATGTTATTCCCTTAAGATTTCACAGTAACCAGGTGTAAGAGAGACATTTTGCCTGTGGAAACATGAAGTTCAAAGAGGTTAAGAAATCTACAGAAGCAAGATTCAAATGCAGAATACGTAGACCCCTCTAAACCTGGATGGGGCTTGAGTAAGGTTAAGTTAGGTAAGGTAAGCAGAGATGAAGAGGAAACATTCAAAGTGAGACAGAGGTTTGCTCCTAGCATTGCTGATTGATAATATTTATCAAAGCTTTTAAAAAAATGCAAAGGCCGATTATGTAAGTAATTTCATTAGGCCAGTTATATACATAATGTGACTATTAACAGCTAAGAGTTTATTATTTATTATTATTATTATCCCTAGACCAAAAATAATGTGTTTCTAGGGTTTTTTTCCTAGCTTAATGAGTGTTCATGGTATTGCTAATGCTTTGTTATGAAACTTTTTTGATTCTGTAGTGTTTCCATTTATGAAAGATGTATGCATATCATAAATTTTAAGTGGGGAAGTAATCTAAATACACATTTTTAAAAATCCTGCTTTTCCATTCAATGACAGTCTTCCTTTAAATTAGAAATGGATAAACTTAAAGATAACCTCTTTTCACTGGTCTGAACATCAGAAAACTAGGGCTTTATTAGAGAGAATGGTAATTGTAGACCGTTAGTATTGTAGACCTTTAGTCAATCCTGGAAACTGCTCTGTTATCAGCATTCTAGCTCAATTCAGCAGTCAGAATAGAGCATGGGAAAAGTGACCTTGAATACTATATCTGCTCATCCTTTTTTTTTTTTAAATATTTTATTTATTTATTTGACAGACAGAGATCACAAGTAGGCAGAGAGGCAGACAGAAAGAGAGGAGGAAGCAGGCTCCCCGCTGAGCAGAGAGCCCGATGCGGGGCTCAATCCCAAGACCCTGGGATCACGACCTGAGCCGAAGGCAGAGGCTTTAAACCACTGAGCCACCCAGGCGACCCTATCTGCTCATCCTTATATGGAATATTTGTCAAACTTGACACATTTAGCAAAACTCTAAGGCTGTGTATATTGAATGGAAAATTTTGAGAAGTCCAAACAGATAAAAGTGCTTCTCAGATCTCAATCAGGTTCCCCATTCCTCCCTGCCAGGCCCATTCACTATCACCTGATCTGTCCTTCTTTTCTTGGTCTTATTGACATTCTCTCTTTCCTTTTCTCTCCCCCTCTTTCCTCTCCCTGTTACCCTCTGCCCCCCTCTCCACTTCTGTCCCTCCCTCTCACCCTCGCCCTCCCTGTCTCCTGCCCCCCCCAGTCTCTGTCCCCCTCTCTTTCTCCCTTGCTCCAGCACTATCAAGACATCTCTTTTTATAAGGCCCTGTAATACATCAACAGTTTCCCCACTGTCCTACTTTTGAACTCCATTTTATTCCCTCTTGCTTTTTCCTGAATGGTATATGAACATAAATATTGAAGAAGAACTAAACTGTAAGGCAATAAGAGCTACCCTAAAACAACAAAAGTAAAAGAAATTTATGATTCACCTGACTCATGCACAGAGCAAATTAGTCATCCTGGTCAAAGGAACAGGAGAATTTGAAGCTAGTTATTTTCTAGAGCTTATAATCAAGAACCTAGAACACATAATACCTCCCCTACTACTATTCACTGATGTGTTTCATAGTAGGAAAGTCACAGAATAGCCTTGATATTAATCCCACTTTCAAGTCCTCTATTGGTCCTACATTATGCTCTAACCTAATTTCCCTTCTAATAAGACTCCAAATTATCACTTCTGGGGGGGGGGGGTGGGAATCTAGATTTGTGAAGAATCCTATCTGTTCATTACAGGTACTCCTGAACTTTTTTAGATGAATCCCGGGAATTAGAAAATCTACAGCAATACCGTCTGAAATCATACTAAGAAGTCGAAGTCCCTTATGAAAACTCTGGGTGTTTCACACAAATATAATTCTCTAGCCAGCTCTACAGGAATTATAAGATCTTTGGGAAAACCTAGAGGAAAGAGTTTATCTGTTATGCTCCCTGTTGAATCAGTGGTGCTTCCAGTAGGGTAAATCCTTTCAAACTACATAGACCTAGTGGGAGCTCGATGCATTTGGTGAATTAATAAAACTGAATGAATGACTGAAAACATATGCATAGTTTGAAAAGTTAAATAAATGACATTTCATAATGTGTTTGCAATGTTTTTCCTGAGTGAGAAATATTGTTTCACTTCTTTTCTAGTGCTGGCTTCTTTATGATCTGATGTGCTATGGCATTTGTGGTGAATGGACAGAAAAGCCACTTTGGCTTTACTCTGTCTCAGGAGGCCAACATACCACCTTGATAGTCCTTCCACACACTTGCTCTGAGCTTTCCAGTTCTTGTGATTCCCTGCCTTTGACTTGTGTAACCTGTCAAAGTTCAGTACTTACTGGTCTACTGCCACAACTTAGGCATCAATGTTCCAAGTCAAGGTATAATTCCCACTATTTGCCCTCTGGTCACCAGAATCACACCACCATGAAGAGAAATGTTCACTTCCTCACTTCAGATTTTATAATGGAATTGAAAAACTGGGCCTGCTCTGCTTGTGGGGGTTGTAATCTGAGGAGGATCTAATCAGTCCTTATTCCTAAATGAAAACACTCCCTAGGCAACTCAAGACCAGCAGTCAATATTGAGGATTGCCAAGGGCAACATCCATGAAAATATGAAAGACAAAATTTATTCCTACATTTTTATGATATTGTATCAACTATAGCCATGTTTTCCTCCTTTACATTTTAGTCTGAGTATACCTTTTAGAACTACTGAACAGGTACAATTAAATGAATCAAGGTAGTTAGTAAACATAAGGAATCCTATTTCAAAACCTAAATTTGGAGGTCTTAAAATACAGAATATGCCATATTGAATAATCTGAATTTTTATATTATGCATTTTTTTTTCTGTTGAATTGGCTATTGTTTGGGAAGGAAACACTGCTTGTACCAGACCTTTGCATTTTCTCTGTAACATTGATTTATGGTTCATTTGAAGTTTGTAACAAGAAGGTCATTACATTAATTATATCTTCCTCACACCTTTTCTAAATGAAATTTTACCTTCCACTTTAGACCACTATAGTCAACATTATTATTGTTTTATTTCTATATTTCTGAACTCATTATAAATTATCTATACAATACATATAACTATGAAACACTTGTTTTTACAAAAAATAATTTCATTCCCACTTTTTATTTATTCAGTGGTTTAGGCAAAGATTATATTTAAGAAAACTGAGGAAAATGTATCCCATTTCAGACTTTAATAAGGTCAGGTCTACATTAAAGCAGAAGCCATTCCTTAACTAGGAATATAAATAATCCCTGGGACTACAATATGAAGTTAACTCACTCCTAACTCTAAACCCATCAAGCCTTTGTTTTGCCATCAAAAATTCCCCACCTTAGAAACTGAGGTTAGTAAAAGCAAAATACATTTACTATATGTATTTTTTGAGTATCCAGTGCTCAGTTTTTATTTCCATTCCATATGTAGATTTATATAACTAATTTTTACATATAAAAATAGCTAGTACTGAGAGCTTACTATTTGAAAAGCACGGTGGGAAGTAATTTATATGCATTGTTTTATTTAATCAGAACATAAAGTTATTGAAGCACATATGATATGTCTATCTTATGGCCGAGAAAACAATTTAAATAACTTGCTCAAGGCCCACAGCTAGTAAATGATACTAAATACAAATCTGATTTCAAAGTTTATTCTCTAAATCATTGTACTGTGTGGCCTATTTGTGAAAAGCATTAAATTCAGATTTTTTTTTTTTAATTCAGGGATTTTTTTTTAGAATTGATTTAAGAAGACGCTATATAAAGGAAAAACTGTTGATAATAAAATGGGCATCTTGTTTTTATCTATAATTAATGTGAACATTTTAAATTTGAGATAGATTTGAAAACTGAATAATCTAAGCATTCATTTTAAATGACATACAAATCAGTGTTCAGCTCATAATTAAGAAAATTTGTGCAGTGGTAAAATGTTGTTTCAAGAAACTAACTTGTCTCCATGAGAATGGCTTTACCATACGATAGAGGTTTGAATTTCTAAGCATTTGAGGTAAGCATTTTTCTCCCTATCCTGACAATGAAGTCCTCACACAGAGTTGTCTGGGAGTCAGGTAAAATCAACAGAGGGACAAGGGGTGAAGCAAATCAGCAGGAGGCGGAAGAAAACCTTGAAAGAGTCCCTGTTCCCGGGCAATTGAGGCAATTGAGGCATTGTGGCTTTGGGGGTCCACCTTTTTCTGCCGTTATTCCAAGTATGGTTGGCACTGGGTCAGAAGCAGGGGCAAAGGAAACATGATTTATAATCCCTTTGCATGCTTAAATTTGTCTCGTTTCCCCTATGGTAACTGAAATGTAAAAATGAACGGAAGTCTTATAAAATGGTCCGATGGAAGCCAGGTTTCTGATATTATACTCCATATATTGATTGAGGAAAAGCCTAGATGTATGTAGACCTAAAAGGCCTTGTGAATTCAGATGCAGTGTCTGAATAGGCAACCACACAAGTTGCCATTGCCGTAATGTCTTAACGTTGGCTTCCTTGTGATGGTGCAGGTGGAACACAGGATCAGAGGATGTAAAAGAGAACATCTAATTTGCAAACCTGACTAAGAATCCTGATTCACCAGAGCAAGTGACCAGAGTGACATTTGCATTAAGATCCAGTAAGCCTATTGAAAAAACCATGACTTGAGTGCTCAGTTGACTAGGACTGATTTGCTCACAATGCAGTGGTTTCCAACTGGATCAGTGTTGCTTCCCAGGGGATGTTTGGCAATCTCTGGGGACCATTTTGGTTGTTAGACTCAAAGCATGCTACTAACAGCTCTGGTAAAAGGTAAAGGATGCTGCTAAACATCATACCTTGCAAAAGACTGCCCACCATCACAGCAAAGGATTAGCCAGCCCTAATGATGAGAAACCCTGCTCCAGAAAAATTCCGAAGAAGTTGAAAATAAAATTGAACAAGATAGGTTAAAACTTGTTCCCATTCTCTGTGGGAAGTACCTGAGTAAGCAGGGAGCATATGCTAAGATGAAAAGTAAAGGTACTGAATTTTGTTCAAGATGGTCATCTTAAGCATCTGCCTTCAGCTCAGGTCATGATCCCAGAGTCCTGGGATAGAGCCCCTCATCGGCTTCCCTGCGTGGCAGGAGCCTGCTTCTCTCTCTCTCACTCCCTCTGCCTGTGTTCCCTCTCCCACTGTGTCTCTCTTCAAAATCTTCAAAAAAAATCTTCAAAAAATCTTAAAATCTTCAAAATCTTCAAAAAAAAAAAAAAAGATGGTCATTTTCTTGGCTAGAGCAATGATGCTGATCTACAGAAGATGGACTGCTCTGTGAAAGGAGCAGGTACGACCCTGATGTCATCTGTTTGGAGCTTCTTAGTACCACCTTGCCCAACTGTAACTATAGATGGGCAAGGGAAGCAATCCCAGCCTTGCAACCTGAGTTAAGAGGGTGCAAAATGTTTGCCAATCTCAGAAAATATAATATGAAGAAGGGAGAGGTTGTGACTGCCCATTTTGTCATTGTCTCCCTTGGATGTAAAATGCCACTAGTAACTATTAAGAAATTGGCCCACTTTCTTTCTGAGTCAGCTCCCCTAGGTGCCCGTCTTCTCTTAGTTTCAACCCCACACAGCTCTACTCTTTATACATGTATGTACATGCATATGTGTGTGTGGATGTGGATACACACACACACACACACATCCACACACATATATCAATATCAAGAATTGCATGCTCTACCAGCTGAGCCAGCCAGGCACCATCACACGGCTCTGTTCCTATCCCTAGCCCATCTTTGCACTGTTTTGTTTTTTCTCCCTACCAGCCTTTGTGTGTGTTTTTCTATAGTAAGCTAATTCTCCTGTGTGCTAAGTCTCTTTTAGCATACTTTACTATCTTTTTTTTTTAATTTAAAGATTTTTATTTATTTATTTGACAGACAGATTACAAGTAGGCAGAGGAGATAGGCAAAGAGAGAGGAGGAAGCAGGCTCCCCGTCAAGCAGAGAGCCTGATGTGGGGCTCGATCTGAGAACCCTGGGACCATGACCTGAGCTGAAGGCAGAGGCTTTAACCCACTGAGCCACCCAGGCGCCCCGCATACTTTACTATCTTGACTAAAATTGGGCTCGTTTCTGAAGGCATTCTCTCCCCTGATTATCAGTCTTGCATGCTCTACATACCTCAGTGTTGGGGGCAGAAGTCTTATTCTCTTCATTCACTGTGTGGTTTCCAGATAATTTGCCTTTTCCCTTATGCCAAACCCACTATGCCGTTGATAATCCTGCTCTCCACCTTTGTAATCCTGTATCTCTCACACATTGTCAGCCAGCCTCTAGTCACCTGCTTTCATTCACTGATGTTATGAACTTGACATTGGCTTTCTCCTCCTAGCTAAGTCCTAGCCATCTTTCTCAGTGAGTTCAAATAATACTTCAACATTTCAAGGACATCTGAGACTATATGAAAACGAGTACTAGATTAATACAGATGCCCTACCTAATAGTGGTGATAGTGAGGTACCTGCCTATGTAGAAGTCATTGACAGGAGGGAGCCAAAGTAGGAGTGACCAACAAGGGAATATGCCACACAGTTATGGGAGCTAAAAGAAATAGTACTTGAGAGAGACATTCCAAAGCCTGTATTGCCAAAGGTATTACCAGATTCCAACAAGAGGAGAAAACATGGTTTCGTTGCTGTCTCTATTTCTTTTGCCAGGTGTGATGTTGGGGGACATGTTAGTTACATATACTTGATTTCTCAGTAGGATTCAATACGTTTTATAGAGACTGTACCATGGGTCAGGAATTATTCTATGTGCTTCAGAAATATTAACTCATTCATAATAAATCGTGATTTTATACGAGTCATTCTTTGAAATCCTTGGCCTCTTTTCTGTCATAATCTGATTTATATTTACCTCTCTGGCTAATCTGATTCAGTCTCAGTATAAGCTTATGTTTTGCTTTATCCTAAAATGCTTTCCAAGGTGTT
This sequence comes from Mustela nigripes, assembly GCF_022355385.1. NCBI lineage: Eukaryota > Metazoa > Chordata > Mammalia > Carnivora > Mustelidae > Mustela > Mustela nigripes. The sequence goes on along the minus strand of NC_081557.1, from coordinate 154,257,420 downwards.
ATTTTCATCCTTTTTCTTGTTGTTTTTCCTGCTCAGCCGGGATGATTTCATCCATTTCTGTAGATTTAATTTTCACCCCACATCATTTCTTCATTCCAGACCCAGATTTATAATTTTCTAGAGGAGGTCTCTACTTGCCTGTCAGGAATTTCACACTGAATATTCCTGAAACTAAATTTGTGAATCCTCCCCTTCACACTCCAAATACATTTTTCCTGATTTGCAAGTTCGGTATAGTCTATTCATTTGTCCAAGTCTGAAGCCCTGAGACCATTCTAACCAATCCTTCCCGATTAAGAGTTAATTACTTTCTTTTTAATGTATTTTCTCCAAATAGTGTCATTTATATTTAACATCTCTTTAATACATTTTGTTGCTTTTAATTTATCTACCAATTACCCCAGTTCAGGCCACCATCACTGCTAACATAAATTTCCATACCTCATAACTACTCTCTCATCAGAGTCTGCCCCATTCCAATCTATCCTCCACTCTTAGCTCATTTAGTTTTTAATGCAAATCTGATTATGTCATTCCCTGATTAAAACCCTCAAAAGGCTTCACATCAGAGTAAAATTTAAAGTCCAAACTTCTTAGGATGGCATAGAAGGCATTCAGAGTTGGCCCCTGATTATTTCCATGTACTCTAACATTATTGTTCATCACTGCCCCAGTGGTCTCTACTCCACCCTCATAGTCCTACTGAGAATCCTGCCCACTACTTCTAGGCCTCCTCTTTTTTCCAAGCCTTGGCACATTCTGCTCACTCAAACTTTAAACCTCTTCACCACCTTTCCCCATCCTTTATCTGACTTTACACACTGTACCACACACACACAGACACACACCACCACCACCGCCGCTGCCACGTTTTGACTAGCTCCTAATTTTGTTTCAGATCATAAACATACAGAAGCATCCATCTGACTCTTCTAAGCTTGGTTAAATGTCCCTTTTAAGTACTTGCAGTGCATACCATGTACTATCCTTAAATAAACTCTTGACATTTCCTGGTTATCATTTTTTATGTTCTCCATTAGACAGTTAGAACTGTGCTTTCTCTCCTTTGAATTCTGGAGTTCAGCTCGTTCTCAGAATATCATAAGTGTTCAATAAAATATGTATTAAATAAATATCTAATGTTGATGTCTCTATATTCTTGAGAAAGAGGTTCAGCTTGGAGCGACTGGAACTCTCTTCTGATCAACTTTCTGGCCATTCCTGGTAATGTGTTTCATGATTCTGGTTCAACTTGACTAGAATACCTAGTTCCCAAGGATGTTATGACCTTGTCTCTTGTGACTTTTCTGAAGAATTTCCATGAGAAATCAGAAAGAGTAAATGAGGAACTGCTAGTTGTTTCAGCTTACAAATCCTATTATCACCTTTTTCCATTGATTGTAAATCTAAGTTTACAAGTTATTTCTACAGAATTTCCCTGTTGTTCCAAACTATCAAGATTACTTTGATAGTAATTTTTGATTGATTTGATACTTTCCAAACTATCAAGATTACTTTGGTCATAGATGCTTTAGAGAAGATTTTCTCCTAGTTTTGTATCATTTTTAATTTGATGATGTTTTTCATATCTTTGTGCGTTAATGAAAGTTGTATGTGTGGTATTTTGAAATAGATCCTTTTAAATATTACTTATAAGAATGGAGAAGCCAAATAAAGTCAAATTCAAATTTTTGTGGCATAGAATTGAGACTACTGCCCTCCAAATTGATGTTATCTGATTAACACAGTTGGATACAATTGTCAAACCAGATTCATATGGAATATCTGTCAAACACCATGTTGAAATAAAACTCATTATGTCTATGGTATTTCTCTAACAGAGACAAAGAAACTATGTTAGTCCTGTGTTTCTTCTTTTTTGGTGAGTCAGTACACCTCCACTAATAATTGATATTGCATCCATCATTTCTTTTCCTCTAATATACTGCATGATATTCTAGTTCTCATAGATTTTCTTAAGTGACATAAGAATCAGCTGTGATTATCACAATGTGAGGAAGCAGTAAACTGGTATTTTAAAGACAAATTTGGATGATTTGCAGAGATAAACTGACGGGTGGATGTACACAGACTTTAGTGAAAAATTTTTCGGTTTTATAAAGTACTAAGGACGTGAGAGCAAGAAGAAAAAAATGAAAGTGAATATATATGATTCGAGATTTTGAAGTGGGTTCATATGTTTAAAACATTGTAAGATGAATATTGGGTATCTAAGAGAAAATTCAATTCTCTCAATCCTCTGAAAACTATTTCCTAGATGTATGGCTTTATTTATAACCAGAAGTGTGAGGATCTGAGTTTGAGAGAAAAAGTTTACTTGGAACAATACTCAGAAACTTTTTCCTGATTTCCAAGACAAAAATATGTATCCCGACTCTCTCTGTACTTACTCTGTGCTTCAGTAATGCCCTGGACATATCTCTGGCATTGTGCTTCCTAAATGTATTACATATATCTTTTTGCATTTCTGTTTTGCACATAAAACTGTGAGAAATTTAAAAAAGAAGAAGAAGACTACTTGTTATTCATCCTCATATCTGTAGTGACTATCTTTATTCCTGGAACATATTGAAGCTCTATGCATTTTTATTAAAATAAGAAATGAATGAAACTTTTTTGCAAAGTTGGAGATACTTTTTTCCTTGTTGCTATAGAGTGAGGTACAAGAGAAGTTGTAGGCTTAGAGGAAGAAAAAAAAGTATGAAACAACTTTGGTAGTGTTGGGCAATCCATTAAAGATGATCGAAAGGATTATTATGTAGCAGAATGATTATATCCTTCTTTGCATTATTTTCTATTAAATTTATGTGTGTAAATCTTAAGTCCTAAAAAATATGATTAATTATTGCAATAATTTAACTGGCTTCCCTGCTCTGTGGCAGTTTATTCACACCAAAGCATATAGGACAGTTATGTTAAATGTAGGTCAAGTAATATTACCATTTTGCTCAAGACCTGTCAATGGTTTCCTGATGATGAATGAGGTTTGCCACATATCTGGCCCCTCTAACTTCTCTGACCTCATCTGCCCTGGCTCTCCTTCTAGCTCACTCTGTTCCACCCTGCTGATGCCAGGTGCAGTCCTGCCTCAGGGCATTTGTCCTTGGAGTATCACTCTGTCTAGAAGGCTTCTCTTCTAGAAGTCACAAGCCTTGTGACCTCACCTCCTCCATGTCTTTACTTAAATTCTACCTTTTCAGTGAGGACTTCTATACGTTTTGTTTGAATCACCACCAGCCCCCCTGAGATCCTTACCTATACAGATGCACTTTCCTTACCCTCTTGCCTCTGCTTTTTCTGATCATTTATCACTATCTAACATAATTATTTTATTTATCTTTCTTATTGTTGTCTCATCAAGAATCAGGAGAGAAGGGACTTCAGCTTTTTTTTTTCTTTTTGTTTTTCACTGATTACCAACACTAGAGCAGTGTCTGGAATTTGGTACACATTCAAAAAATGTTGAATTGATGTAAAAATGAACACTTGATAGAAGATACATTTTGTTTTGATATACTATATTTTCTGATGACATTTTTATCTTTATATTAAAACATATCTTCAAAATAATGACAACCATATTTGGCACGCAGAGGAAATTTATTTTATGTACGACTCCTAAATACCGAAATTAAAACTTCTACGGCAAGGCAGATAGGAAGAAAATATTCAACACTGAATGAGGAATAAAACAGTTTTTTAGACCCGAGACTACTAACTGGCCTTTTGAAAGAAATAATTTTCTTTTTTATAGTGCTGATCCTAAAAAGTGTCTCTGTCTAATACTTACATTTACTTTATAAAGCACATTTTAGATCACCAGGGGATCAAGACCATTAATAAATATCTATCTTTAAAACTACTTCATAGGGTATAGTGTACACTGAAGAACTTTACCAAAAGAGCACCAGCATTGTCAATTTTTGGTTTTAACTGATAAACAGTGTATCATGCTAAACACTAAAATGTAGGTGAATGTCAAGGCAATGGCGAATGCCTTTGAAAATTTAATCTGTTCCCTAAGACACTAAATGATTTTCCAGCTTATCATAGATTTCACATGTGACATGAGAATCAGCTGTGACCACCACATCATTAGATAAAGGGCCACAAACTGGCAGCTGACAAACCAGTTTGGATAACTTCCAAAAACTCAGGAAAGAAATCCTTAACTCTCTCTGGTTCAGCCACCCTCTGGCCAGAAGGTAAAGACAAAAATATTATAATTGAATAAAGCATTATGACACGTCCTAAAATAGTCCAGAAATTTTGTTTTGAAAATGAATGGGTAAAGGAAAACCTTTACGTAGTAAGGGTTGAAGTCAAGCTAGCTGTTTGCGGGTCTTCAAGTCTCTTTAAAGCTTGTTATTTTATACCCTTTTGATAATGAAAACAAGATGTGTATTCTTTCCAAATACCTAATCTTACCCTGTGACCTCAACCTGGTCAGCAGCCAAACCCTCAACCCTCTACCAAATAAATGCGAACCCTTCCAAAACAAATACGCCTTTCACATTATGGTGCAGTTACTGGATGCCTGTGCCGTGGAGTATTCGTCAGCAGTGCAGTCGAGATTAGCACTTTTCCTGCTCCTTCAGATAATGGCAACGTTCAAGTAATTTGTTCCAATACTGTGATAAGCCCCTTGGTTTAGCTTAACCCCTCAGATAGTCAGAATATTGCTTGGATCACATATAAAGTTAATATTGGTGCTATTTTTCTAGGCCTAGGGATAACACAGGTCAGAAAAAATGGAACAGCATGTCAAGTGTTGTACTTAACTGCACTGAGCTTTTTTGCGTGTGGTCTATGATGGTGATTTTTTCTATATTTGTATCATATATAATGATATCTCATGGAGAATTTTAACTTCTTTAAATAATAAGCTCTCCTCATTTTTATTGAAGCTTTTATTTTATTTCCTTTATGTCTGTTGCTTATCTTTTTGTTTTGTTTTGTTTTGTTTTGTTTTGGAGAGTCTAAAGCTAATACTCTGGTATCTACCTAAATTTCAGAAATATTACAGAAACTGAAATTTGATGAGCCATCAGAAAGCCATATTTATATCGAAGAAATACCTTCTAAATAAAAAATCATTTTCAGTTAACAAAGTATCATTTTTTGAGAGGTGGAAGGAGTATGTCTTTATTCTGTTTCTAGACAGAGCAGTTACGAATAATCACCATCCTCATGTACCATCCACCGCCTGCTCTCCCCCACTGCAGTTCAGATTATGACTGGGACTAAATGTCATTCTGAATAAAATAAAATCCACAACCATGCTGAGCTGCCTGGGAAAATATTCTCTCAATTAAAAACACCCAAAAAGAAAAATGTCTGGTAGTTGGTGCGTTCAGGAAAAATGTACATATTACTGGATGAATTCTTGGGTATATCTGGAGGCGGCAATAGGCCAGAATGGGCTGACCTGCACTCCTATTAGTTGATAGAGAATGAGGAAAATACTTTTGGAGAAATAAAATATTGAAGGTAATAGTTTGCTTGTCATCTAAGGATCAACTTTCAGTGAAGTTGTAGAAAGAAATAATAGAGATTCCTATGTATTTTTTTTTAAAGATTTTATTTATTTATTCGACAGACTGAGACCACAAGTAGGCAGAGAGGCAAGCAGAGAGAGAGGAAGGGAAGCAGGTTCCCTGCTGAGCAGAAAGCCTGACACTGGACTCAATCCCAGGACCCTGGGATCATGACCTGAGCTGAAGGCAGAGGCTTTAATCCACTGAGCCACCCAGGCACCCCCTTATGTATTTGTTTTTAATGTAACTTTCTTTACTGAGATTGCATGCATTCAAGGATCAAAGAGGGAACCCCACAAAATATTTTCTTTTGTGCTATCCAACTATGTATATAAACTGAAATTGATTTAAGTTTATTAATTATTATTATTGGCGGGGGTAATCTCTATACTTAACTTGGGTCTCGAGCTCAGGACCCTGAGATCAAGAGTTACATGCTTGTCCAACTAAGCCAGCCAGGCACCCAGAAATTGATGGCTTTTAAAAATAAATAAAAGACGCCTCTGCTTCTCCTGCCATTCAAGTTCCACATTTCAGCATTATTGCCTGTATCAAATGTTATATTAGGTATTTACCTCTGCTATGATGACTATCAGTAAAACCAAAATTTTCTTTCTCATTGAAACATCAATTCTTGTCACATGCTCTAATTTTGTTGGTAAAAACATATGAATCTATATTCCCTACCCCATCTCTTGTTTGAACTGATTTACTTTTTTTTTTTTTTTTTTTTTTTTTTTGGTGGTTTCTAACCCTCTTAATACAAATTATGGCAAACAAGAGCAGTGTAACATTTTCCAGATGGCTTTCTAAGCAGGTACTTTTGAGTATGTAAATATGAAGGTCATTCAGCTATAACAGATGGGTGACTTTTGCATTGTTTATGAGGGTGAGTTCAGCTTATTTCAGATTCTTTCTTCAGGAATTTAGAGCTCTCTTTAGTGCACAAAAGGAGGCTTTAACACTCTTGGAAGATAGCTTTGGCTAAACCATCATACTCCTACCAGTGATACAGGATAATCTTCATGATTCATTTAAGAACAAGACATATTGGTTTTATGTCAATATTTGCTCCTGTGAAATGATTATTTTGTAGCCTAGTCTTCTCAGAATTTTATCCTTAGTATTCATAAAAGCTTCTAAATAGTGATGTCTATTTCCTGACCCTCCATGAAATCTGTAAATCATTTCTGACACCTCTTACCCTCAAATTAATGTCTTTTTTCTTCATGTGGATTTAGATCAATAGCAATATAAAGAAAGCAGCTCTCCCATCTAAATACTTTGTATTTGTGATGCACAATTAACCTGTAAATCACGCTGAGATTTGAGAAGAAAGACAAGATATTTGCCAATTTTCCCCATCAGTAGTAATATCAGTCTTTTTTCGTGTATTGCTACAAACAAACCAAGCACTACAGCATTTCATGAATATCATAAAAATATTTTTTGAGTTTTCAACGGGAAGAAAGAATTTGTCTTTTTTATTTGGGATAGTATAATGACAATTTTAGGCATATTCTCTATTTGTGATTTTTATAGTTTTAATGATGATTGTATATGCAGTAACAAAAATATAGCTAAAAAAATAGCTAAGTCTCAGTGATTTTTCTCCATCTCTTTATTTGAAAGTGAAAGTGAAAGATAAATAATAAATAATATTGCAAAAGCTAATTCGGCATTGTTCTGGTTTCTGTTTATTGTTTTCTTGCTTTAAAAAGTAGGCTGACAATGATTTCTTGGATATGACATCAAAAGCACAGGCAAAAACAGAACAAATAAATCAAGTGGACATTAACAAAATTAAAACATTTGTGCATCAAAGGGCACTATAAGAGTGAGAAGAGAATCTACAAAATGAGGGAAAATATTTGAAAATCACATAACTGATAAGGAATGGTATTCAGACTATAAAAAGAACTCCTTTAACTCAACAAAAAAGCCAAACAACCCAATTCAAAAAGAGGCAAGGGATGTGAATAGACATTTTTCCAAGGAACACAGACAAATGGCCAGTAAGCATGTGAAAAAATGCTCTGTAGCAATGTTAGTCATTAGGGAAATGCAAATCAAAATCATAATGAGCTACCACTTCCCATCCATTAGACTGGTTATACCTAATAAAGGAATAAGCAAACAGAAAGAGAAAATAACAAGTGTTCGTGAGGATGTGGAGAAATTGGAGTGCTCATGCATTCCTAATGGGAATGTAGAGAGGTGCAGCTGGGGTGGAAAACAGGTTGGTGGTTTCCCTGAAAATTAAACATAGAGTTGCTGTCCACTTCTGAGTATATACCCAAAAGAATGAAATCAAGGACTCAACAGATATTTATATACCAGTGTTCATAGCAGAAGCATTTACAATAACCAAAAGGTGGGAAGAACCCAAATGTCTGTGAACAGATTAGTATGTTTTTTTTTTTTAAGTGATATACACATACAATGGAATATTATTCAACCTTAAAAAAGAATGAAATTCTGAACCCGGCTACAAGGTGGATGAACATCAAAAATACTACAAGTGAAATAAGCCAAATGCAAAAATTATGATTCTATTATGGTAGGTATTTAGAATAGATAAATTCATAGAGACAAAGTAGGAAGAAGTAACTCGGGGCTGAAGGAAGGGAAGAACAGGGAATTATTAGTTAACAGGTACAGACTTCCTGTTTGGGATAGTGAAAAATTACTAAAAATGAATAGTGGTAATTGTACAACATCATGAGTGTACTTAATGTTACTAAGTCATACTCTTTAAAATGACTAACGTGGTAAACTTCATGTTATGTATATTTTAATCACACTTTTTAAAAATAAGATAATTTTGAAAAAAGGCAATGGAGTACTTTCAGCTGCCTGTATAAGACAGTTCCGTTTAGGAACTGAGAGGGATTAGACTATCTCAGTTCAAGAAATTAACCTTCTTCTGTGTAAATGTGTAGTTTCTGTGTGTGTGTGTGTGTGTGTGTGTGTGTGATTTTTAATCCCTGTTTGTTTTTGGCCCTGGACTATAGCACAGATTTTTCCTTTTGCATTTTTGAAGCTCTCACTGTACTGAGAACAATCTCTTGGCTTTGGCTTTTATCTTAGATGACAATCCAATTCTATAAGCTTGCTGATCTTGTGACATGCTCCCTAGTTTTTCACAATATACAGCCTGATGTTGATAAGTCCAATGTTACCACCATATGACATGACCCAGATAGTACAGTGTTTGGCTTCATAGAATTTATGTTCATATAAATGTCAGAGGAACAAAGTAAGTATAGAAAGAAAGCCAAGGGCATAAACTTCGCTGCTCTTTATTCCAGATTCATGTGATCTACATTAAAATCTGTAATTTATATATTCCCATGAGCTTTTAATGGATGAGACTCCAGTGCACCCATAAATACTTAGGATAGCTCTCATTTCCAACCTTTTTCCTGAAATGGTCTGTTTCTGTTTTTTTTTTTTTCTTTCTTGAGACTCCGTGGCAGAGACAATATCTTATTCATCTTTACATCTCCAAGCTCAGCACACTGCTTAATAGCTCTTGATTAACATAACCATTTAATAACAAAATGTCTTATATTTTCCCAGTTTCATACTTTCACATTCATTATTTGTTTTAACTTTTAAAATAAACTTAAAATTTAGATATGTTATTATTAATTTACAAATGAGAAAACTGGAGTTTGGATAGTTTCTTTCTTTTTTTAATTATCGTGTTCAGTTAGCCAACATATAGTACATCATTAGTTTTTGATGTAGTGTTCAGTGATTCATCAGTTGTGTATAGCACCCAGTGCTCATCAGATCACATGCCCTTCTTAATGCCCACCATCCAGTCACCCCATCCCCCCAACCCCTCTCCCTTCTGCAACCCTCAATTTGTTTCTTGAAGATAAAACAGCCTCTCAATGGTTAGAACCATAATCTCATCAGGGTGTCTTGATTCAAAAGTTGATGTATGTCCAATGACATCAGAGTTGCCTCCAAGAATATCATTCAAGTAACTTTGTTAGGGGAGAATACTTCATCTGTAATCTTCCTGTCTCTTTCCCCATTGAGGAAACTGAATTCATTCTGTCCCAAAGGAAAGAGTGAGAATCACTTGACTGGGCAATCTGAGAAAACCAAATTGAGTATGCTCTGCTTAAATCAGCTCAGCCCTTTTTTCCTTTGGGAGATAGAAGTCTGCAGATGTAGATAGCACAGATTTTCCTCAGTACTTCCAACCCATAAGTCTTATCCAGAACCAGACGCTTAGGTCTGTTCAAATTTGGGGTTTAGTTAGGGAGCTCATTCAGCCCTTATGTTGAACATATTCTCCAACTTGTAGTAAAGTAATAAATATAGTAAGAAAGATCATTCTTTCTTCTCCATCTGCCTCCCTGTTTCTTATTGATTTGTTCAGATTCCATTTCAGTTGTTATTAGATGTCCCACGAAGGTCCCAACAACCTTCCTGGAGTAATTCAGGCCATTTAAAGTATAGAGAAGAGAGTGTAAGTTGTGTGAGAGTATCAGTCAAGAGAATTTTTAGCTCACCAAGACTCAGTGATAGCACCTGGAGGTAGTTACTATCTGAAAGACATCTAATGGAGGCACTGGGTGGCTCAGTGGGTTAAGCCTCTGCCTTTGGTTCCGGTCATGATCTCAGGGTCCTGGGGTCAAGCCCTCCATTGCATTGGGCTCCCTGCTCCCCTCCTCCCACCCCTCTCTCTGCCTGTCTTTCTGCCTACTTGTGATCTCTGTCTGTCAAACTAAAAAAGAAAAAAAAGACATCTAATATCCTCATAAAAACAAGTTTTGATTTTCATCTTATTATTAGTTGCAGAATCAAATTCAAGCATAGGTAGCACTCCATCACTGGCATAGATATTAAGTGGATTCTCTAAATATTGTTACCTAAATATGACCTTTATTTGTTCTAATAGAACTGAGACTAATGCAATCACTTCTTACTTTTTAAGTGAAAATGAGCTTCTGACACATTTTTAATGAAAAGCGCGTAGAAACAACCTAAATAATATTTAGTATATCTTTTCTTTTCTGTAGGAAGTTATAACAGATTGCTCGAACACCTCGTTTTTTTTTTTTTTTAAGATTTTATTTATTTGACAGAGAAAGACACAGCAAAAGAGGGAACACAAGAAGGGGGAGTGGGAGAAGGAGAAGCAGGCTTCCCATGGAGCAAGGAGCCTAATGCGGGCTCGATTCCAGGACTCTGGGATTATGTATGACCTGAGCCGAAGGTAGCGCTTAATGACTGAGCCACCCAGGCACCCCCCTGAACAACTTTACGATCAAGTCCTTTTTATCTGACTTTGACATTATTTTATACAATCCTTTCTTTTCTTATAAAGCCTATTCCACAATATTCTAGCATAGTATATCAATAAACCAAGTTCATTTAAAAAATAAATTCCAGGCACTAAATTGGTTATCCAAATTTAAAGTATTACTGTTTTAAATTTTACCTGTTTTTTGATAAGAATATAAAAACACAGATATTTCAATTTATATAATGGAGCAAATTTCTTAAATTTTTTATCCTAGTACAGAAAATTTCTTAAATTTTTATCCTAGTAGGATCCTGAGTATCCTAAATTACTCAATATATTTAATCTTAAACTCAATGATACATAACTTAGTTTTTCAGCACCAGGTCCTTCATTTGTTTAATATACTTGACATATAACAATTAAAGGAATAAATTTAGAAATACTGTCAACTGAATGAAATCTTGCCAGGGACTTATTCCTCATAGTGAAGTTTAGTACAGGTGGCAATATAGTCAAGCAAATATTTACATATTCTGATATGAAATCCAAACACATTTTTTCACTTTCTGTGACGTTGCCAGGTTGGACTCCACAGAGGTTAAGAACATTCTAAATATAAAATGTAATTTCTAAATCAGGGTTTTAAAATACTTGAGTGAATACATTAATCAGATTTATTCACGGCAGGACTGTTCACAGTGATCTATAGATTGATGTATGGTGTTATTCTCTAGGAAATAATTGTGGAGGATTCTCTAAGCTTTAAAAAGAAAATTATTTGTTTGAGAGAGAAAGAGTGAGAGAGAGAGAGCATAAGAAGGCAGAGGGTCAGAGGGAGAAACAGACTCCCCGCTGAGCAAGTAACCCAAGGTGGAACTCGAATCTGGGACTCCAAGATCATGACCTGACCGAAGGTAGTCCCTTAACCAACTGAGCCACCCAGGCACCCTCTCCAAACTTTTTTGTCCAAGCATCTGAAGTGACAAAGTTTTTTAAAAAAAACTATATTAGTAAATACTGTTCCAAATCATGAAGGAGTGAGAAGTATTAACATATAAGCCATGTTTGTTGATCAATTTCAAAAGAAGCTATAATTAGAAGTATTTCAATTTGTTTTGTATACACTTGATAATGTCTTTAAATCATTGTGAAATATGTTCCTTATAATTTCAATATTTTGAGGAATTCTTGGAGAATTTCAGCTGTATCTATCTTTATTCCAGTTTTCAAGCAGCCAAACCACAGTCAGGTAGACATATTATGGCTGAAAAAAAAAGACAAATAACATAACAAGAAAATTTCATTAAAGAAACTGATATATATATATAGATAGACTTATCTATCTATATATAGATATATGTATACATAGATCGATCTATGTATAGATAGATATACATCTTAGGCTAGTCCTACATTCCATGTTTTCTCATGGAATTGGAGGACAAATAGGAAAAAGCTGGTGTTATTACTACCAAAATGCTTATACTAAAATGATTTACTTGACAAATATTTTATCAGATATATGAATATGCTATGATGAAAACAATACAGAATTCCCTTTAGGGAATTTCACACTTTAAAGTAGTTAAATTAATTTTTAAAGATAAATATGAGGTTCCTAAATATAAAGTCAGGGGTCTATTAGTTTGCTAAATATAGGAAAGGGTAGTAATTCAGAGCATGATCTTTGAGGCAAGTAATTCTAGTTGACAAACCTCTTTGTGTTCCTGTAGATCTGTATGACCTTAGGGAAGTTATTAACCTGTCTGAGCCCCAGTTTTAGCATAAAAATATGTACACTTTCTTCAGGGGTAACTGTACGGTGTCAATGCAATAATAATGGTAAATATCAATCAAATATTAATTTGTAATAACTATCAGCAGATATCTAAGATCTGGTAGATATAAGGTACTTAGACTGGCATATATTCAATACATAAAAACAAATTTATTAAATGAAATGACTTTGTATACAAAATGACATATCTCAACAGTAGGCATTTTGAATAAAACAAATATTACATATTGCTATAATTTAAAATATGGCTATTAGTTTAAAATTTCCACTTGTGGCTATATAACCAAAAGAATTAAAAACAGAGACTCAAACCAGTATTTGTGCACTAATGTTCATAGCAGCGTTATTCACAATAGTCAAAATATGGAAATGGCTCAAATGTCCACCAGCAGATGAATGGATAAATATGAAGGTGCGGGGGATGGGATGTTGGGGGAGCCAGGTTGTGGATATTTTGGAGGGCACGTATTGCATAAAACTTTATTCTGGTTTTGTGTGGTGTGGTGTGTGGGTGTGGTGCATAAACAATGAATTGTTACACTGAAAAGAAATCAATTAATTAAAAAAATTTATATATACATTATATGGGTAAACATATAAAATACTATTAAATATGTCATAGATAAATATATTTAAAACATATATTTATAATATATAAATACTTCAGCCTTAAAAGGAATTAAATTCCGATACACGCTATAAAATGGGTGAACCTTGAAAACACTGGGCTAAGTGAAATAAGCCAGACATGAAAAAACAAATATTGTATGATTCCACTTATACGAGGTACCTAGAGTAGGTAAATTCACAGGGAGAGAAAATAGACAAAAAATAAATGCTTGTTTCCACAGGCTGGGTAAGTGGGAATGGGGAATTAGTACTTAATGGGCACAAAAGTTCTATTCGGGGCAATAAAAAAGTTCTGGAAATGTTGAGTGACAGAAGTTACACAACATTGTGAGTGTACTTCATCCCACTGAATTATACACTTAAAATGGTTAAAAGGGTATGTTTTATGTTACATATATTTTACCACAATTTTGAAAGTAAAAAACAAAACATAGAGAAGAGCAAAAGCCGATGGGTAGCAAACAGTTCAGAGCCAGTATTTTGAAGGTGACTTTATATATTCTCCATTTATGATTTTGAGTGTCTGGTATATTTCTAGGACCATCATTTCCCCAAAGCTGTATAATAGAAGATTCAGGGCCCATTGTGATGTAGCACAGGGATCCATCTTCAGAGATGAAAATTTTCTTCAGGTACTCTAAGTGTGGGGAAGGGGACACTTCTCAGTTCTCAGCCCTCTCAGGAAATTACCTTCAGCTGAAAAACTCCTTGTTCAAGGTCAAATCCCTTTCCCAGAGAGGGCCACCACATGATGAATGGTTGAGGTAGGAATATAAAGCCCTTCCTCTTCACCATAATGTGGACAACTTGAAGGGACTACCCTCAGAGCTCCACCAAGGAACAACTGAAGTCAACCACTCCCTCTATTCAGTCTTGCTTTATTAAGCACTATGCAAAGAAACTATCAAATATTTGCTCAAATTAAATTCAAAAACAGTTGGGCACATTTCCCCCCCTACTACCCAGAAAGTCAGGGCATGTAAGTTCAGACTGTTAGTGCACAAAATAAAGAAACTACATTTTTGGGGCGCCTGGGTGGCTCAGTGGGTTAAGCCTCTGCCTTCAGCTCAGGTCATGATCCCAGGGTCCTGGGATCGAGCCCCGCATCGGGCTTTCTGCTCTGCAGGGAGCCTGCTTCCTCCTCTCTCTGCCTGCCTCTCTGCCTACTTGTGATCTCTGTCTGTCAAATGAATAAATAAAATCTTTAAAAAAAAATAAAATAAATTATTAAAAAAAAACTACATGTTTGCCTTACATTTAAGCTGTGCTATGAGTAAGTTTGTGGCACTACTTTGATTATAAGCAAGTAACTTCTTAGAGGGAATAGAGGAGATGCAGTGCTCAAATTAATGTCCATCTTCACCATGATAGTCTCGGGAAAATTATTAACAAGAAGTAAAGCTTATTGAGTATTATATAATGAACAGAAAAATCTTATAGATGCTGAAAATAAATTTATTACTTCATTTTATTACAGAAAAATAGGAATTGAGATACAGAAGAGGATAGAAATGGAATCAATATAGGAAATTTAATATAAAACGTTAAATGATCAAATACTTTTTAAGAAGGAGAAATAGCATAAATACTGTGATATGCTTAACAAATTTGCTTATAACTAAAAAGCTTTATTTGTGTACTATGATAGTGTGTGTGTATAAATAAATGCTCAGTGTGGAGAACCATCTGGTTTGGTAACATATTTATACATCTATTATATACACATATGATATGCATACCAATTTAAATGGCTACAAATCTTCAAATATGTTCAATGCACGTTTGTATGCATGCAAGTTTTACACAAAGCTAAGCACGAGTGTTAAAAGCAAGTAAATTCTAGGAATATGCTGGAGAAACTATTATAGAATGGATGAATGAATGCCAGTTTACAAAATTTAAGGGATTGCTTATTGCCTGAGAAAAATCTAGCATATTAAAATCAGAACCGTAAAAAAAAAAAAAAAAAAAAAAAAAAGATGCTTCTGCATCAGAACAGAGTATTTGTCTTTAGGGTAAGCATGTGTTCTTTGAACCCAGAAGAATGGGAGTGTAGGTAACATTTCATACACAACTTGACCACCATTTGCTTTCCAACCCCTTCCTTCACTTCAAATCAATTTGCTACGTTTGATTTTTTTTATCAGCTTCGATGAATGTATAATACATTTATAATTGCTTTGGCAATGTAATGGTTTGGAGGAATTCTGGTAATGGAAAAGTTATGCTATCTAAAGGAGACAGTAAAATTAAATGTTGGTAATGAGAACTGGGTTTTACTTGTACCATTTTGTACCCTGCTGCAAACTTGCATCAAGTCCCTTTGAGCTACACATGCAACTCCTATTACCACTAATTGCAGTCTCACTACACAGGCACATCAAAAGAAAAGACACAGACCTCCTTTGTGCTGTGGGTTCTGTAATCCTTTTCATATTATATAATGAGATCCAATTGTACTTTCACATTTTAGGTACTAGATGTTCTTATTCCAACATTTACCTATTTCTAGCTTTCCTTCCTCAGTCTTTGAAATTCTTGGGAATATTCAGATAGGTGTATTAAAATGAAAATATCTAATTATATTGGGGGGGATGTTATTCTTAATTCTAAAATGAAAAGAAAAGAGGCACCTGGGTGGCTTAGTCACATAAGCATCTGCCTTCAGCTCAGATCATGATCCCAGGGTACCAGGAACAGGCCCCACATTGAGCCCAACGTCTGGCTCCCTACTCAGTGGGGAGTCTGATTCTTCCTCTCCCTCTGCTCCTGACCCCTGCTTGTGCTCTCTCTCTCTCTGCCTCAAACAAATAAATAAAACCTTAAAAAAATAAAATGGAAAGAAAAAAATCTCATGAGGGTGTATTTTTTTCTCTTCAAGATTAGTTTAGTTAAAAAATACAAAATGGAATTTGAGATTTACATAGGAATTTAATAACATAAAAATATTCAGAAATTAGTTCAAGATGTATAGTCATATGGCTGTAATGTTTTATAGTTCAAAACAATAGTTATTTTAAATAAGCAATATGATGGTTCATGTTCAGGGAGGACAAAATCAAGGTGCCTGGTTTCTGTTGTGGGCTCTGTCCTTAGTTTCTGGAAACCCTCAGGCTTTTAAACATAAATAATGTCTATCCTCTACCAAACCTTTTAAGACGGAGGAGATGCCTGATGTAAAGGGAAGGTAGAGGTATGTGCCATCCCCAGCCTGCTCCTCTGCTGTGCCCCCATAGGAGATGACATCCCTGTCCACTCTACTGCACAGGCCAGATGCCTGTAGCAAACGCTTCCATCCTCATCCTCTCTGCCTTTATATCCCCTCTGCCACGGGCTCTGCATAGTTTTCTCTTCGAAGGAGCTTGTGATTTCAACAACTTTTCTTATTACCATCATGAAAGGTCATCCAACTCCTTCAACCAAATTTCTAGACTATTGCAGAGACTCCAGACTGGGATCTCTGCCTCCACTCTTTCTTACTTCACATGCACACATCATTATACTTCCTTTTTAGTGAACATACTTCAATGGCTCTTCATTGTGCTTCAGAGTCAAAATTGCTACAAAGGCTCCTGGCCCAACCCACGTCTCCTGCCATATGCTGCTTTTAAGTTGCCCCCTTGGCCTTCTTTCCCATTTTATATTTGGCAAGTTCTGTCCTACTACAGGCCTTTGCATACTCTACCCACCTCTGCTTGAAACTCCCTGCTACCCCCTGCCCCAACACACACACACACTCTCTCTCTCTCTCTCTCTACTCCTTTAGAACCTCATTCATTCTTCAGATTTGCAATTCAAGTATACCATCTCAAATATTTCTGGTTTCTCCTGTCAGATAAAATATATTCTTCTAATACTGTGCTTCCCCTCAGGAGCCTTTCTTATTTCTTTTCTTTTAACAAGCATTTAATGGATAACTAAATTTTAAAAGAGGCAGGCATGATTCCAGGCACTGGGGAACAACAGTCAATTAGATAGGATCCTTACCATCAAGAGCTTCTATTCTAGCGGGATATATGCAATAAATAAACATAGTCAACAAACAAGTAAGTGCTATGAGGAAATTCTAACAGTGCTAGATTCTAACAGTGTCTCTATTAGTGCAGATGGGGAGTGTTCTCTAGGGAGATATTTTGCTGAGACTTGAATGTTATCAGTTACATTTTCTTGTTTGATTACTAGATAAATTTCCGTTTTTCCTACTCAACTGTAAACCCCACAATACCAGTGACTATGGCAATTTTGTTCAGAAATTTTTTATCTTAGAGGGTCCTCTGGAAAAATTTTGAATAAATAAATGACTGTAAATACTGTAAGTTTTAGTTGAAGTCTGTCTGGACTCAAATCTTGGTTTTCATCTTCAACTTGGACAAATTATTAAAACTCCAACTTTCAATTTTCTCATCAACTGATGAGGATAATCACACCTACATATTAATTAAATTCTTAATACTTGGGCACCTGGGTGGCTCAGTGGGTTAAGCCGCTGCCTTCGGCTCAGGTCATTCTCAGGGTCCTGGGATCGAGGCCCGCATTGGGCTCTCTGCTTAGCAGGGAGCCTGCTTCCCTCTCTCTCTCTCTGCCTGCCTCTCTGTCTACTTGTGATCTCTCTCTGTCAAGTAAATAAATAAAATCTTAAAAAAAAAATCTTAATACTTATCTCAACCATCAGCTTGTGGTTTTGACTATCATAAATCCAGAGGTGACATCCTGCATGTGGTGTTTCTCTTCTCATGTCTAAATCAAGACTATGATTATTAAACATTTAATAAAAGCCTCTGGCATTTAATTTTCTCATTTGTTAATTAAGATAATGATACCTGTGTCTCATGGTTATTTTGAGAAATAAATGAGACACTAACCTATTAAAGACCTTAGTTCAGCTTGTGGAATGTTACATATTCAATTTAATTTTACTGTAAAAATGTTCAGAGTACATAAAGAGAGTGTGTACAAGTTTACAAAATTATTATCAGGCAACAGGTATTTAAAATGATTTTGCTGTGAAGAGAAGGAATTGATTTAGATTCTTATTATGCATGTATTCATATGTAAGTATATATATATGTATGTACATACACACACAGAAGTGTACATACATATACACATGTATTTTTATGGCCTTTCCAAGACAATATTATACATAACTTTTAAATAAATCATTGTTTACAAAACACTTCTGTGAATATTCTGTCTGTTAGATTCTCAGTAGCAAACCAGTGAGGCAGGTCTTACAAGTTGTAAGGTACCCCTCATGTTGAAAGCACTAACTAGCAGAGGCCAGGCTCTTAGGTTACATGCTTTATCCTGTTACTAACAGTGAGCAGTGCCCAGATTTGTCAGTAGGTGTTGGTAGAGAGGGCTCCAATTCTCAGCTGCTAAAGAGGCAGAGAGAGAAAAAGATAACCTCATTGCTATTTCCAGAGTATGGCACTGGTGACACAACCAGTTGGTGATGGAAGATAGATTATTTTACTCTAGCATTCTTTTAGTATTTTACAGTTCATTACCTAAGCCTGCTTGGAACTCTACGTTTATTAATCCTTCCAGTGGAGAATAATCACTGTGAGTTCCCCCACTGACATACTTTTATTTGCTAAAAGTTCATTCTTCGCAGGCTGAGCATATAAGAATTTAAAGATGGTATTAAAATCAATATAACTCACCCCCCCTCCCGAAAAATAAAGTACCCCACCTTGAGAATGGTTGAAAAGTGTTTACAGGAAATATATTCTACCTAATATACAAACACTTCAAAAAAATAAATAAAATAAAGAGCTAAACCTGCATTTTCACAGATCAAAATGGTCATTCAAGTAGTTTTTGCAAAAAAATAAAAGAAATAACTGAGTGTCTGTGATGCAAATGATGCTACATTTATCATATTGTCTTCAAATCTGAAAAAAGAGGTTGTGATAGGAGTAAAATTGTTTAGTTGACCTGATTTTGAGTTTCATGATAATGTCAATAAGGCTCAAATAATCTCTAGTTTCAGCATTTGTAAATATTTCCACTTAATGCTGAATGATTATACTTCTGAAAAAATTACTTGACAATGGAGAAAAAGTTGTATTTGTAGATGGGAGGAATTGGGCTAATGTATTTTTCTACTCACTCTCTCACATTCAATGATTCTATGATACCTGGTCATATGATTAAAATTTGTAAATGTTTTATGTTTGTGACATCTCAATTTAAATAAAAGATTATAAATGATAATAATACTGTATTATTTTCTACAAGTTGACATCAGAGAGGAAATTTGGACAATTGATTTTTCCTTGGACAAGGATGAAATTCTAAAATGTCATGATGAGAATATGACAAAGATGAAAGGATTTTGTAGCAGTAATTATGGTCCCAAATTAGTTGATTTGGGGATAATCAAAAGGGTGATTATCCTAAGCAGGCATAACTTAATCAGACAACAGCCTTAAAAAAAATTATCCTGAGAGCCTTGAGGAAATAAGTTGCCTTATTATGGAAGAGCCCACAGGCATCATCTAGGAGATGAGAAGCAATGCCAACTGACAAGAAGAAAACAAGAACCTCAGTCCTATACCCACAAGGAACTGAATTCTGCCTACAGCCACCTGGACTCGGAAGAAGACCCTGAGCCCTGGCAAAGAATGTAGTCCATTCATGACTCATCTGTCACCCTATGACACTCCCAGCAAAGGACCTGGCTAAGCCATGTCTGGACTCTGACCCACAGAAACTATGAGAAAATAAACATATGTTGCTCTAATAGACTAAAAAAACCCCAAATCCAAAACAACAGCAAAAATCCTATGAACTGTGGCTCCTCTATTAGGTATACCCACATTAAAATCCTGGATTTAATTACCAGGTATTTACTAAGTGGCCACTGCTACAGGTAGTGTGCAGGAACTGAAGACCACATTTCTGAGTGTGACTGAACCTATTAAAAACAATGAGCATTTGCTTTCTGATTCAAACAAACACGGTATAAGCATAGCACTATGACATAATAAGAGAGATCTATATCTGTTCTCTGTACCCAGTTTTGTAATTTCCTGCATGATAGGGGAGCTAGGAGCCTCTTTTGTTCTAATATTTGGTCTTTGGCCGTGATTCATTTCCTGACACAGAGCTGTTAAATACCTTGGAATTTCCTGGATGATGGGAATATCTTTTGTTCTAATGAAGTGACTATTGGTGGGCTCCTGGATTGGGGCTGGTCACCAGAAGTTGAGAGAAATTGATTAGAAGTTGATAAGTTTCAGCCTCACTCCGCTAAACCCACCAGTCCTTTGAGAAAGATACAGAAGTGGGAGATAGAGTTAATAATCCATCATGCTTGCATAATGAAGTCTCCATAAAAATCCCTAAATGACAGGGTTCAGAGAGCTTACAGGTTGGTGAACACATCCACGTACTGGGTGAGTTTCTGCACTCCAGCCGCACAGGAACAGAAGCTTTTGTGGTTGGCATTCTCCTGGACCTCACCCAACACACCTCTTCATCTACCTATTCATCTATCCTTTATAACAAGCTACTTAAACACAAGTAAATGTTGCCCTGAGTTTCTGAATCATTTTGTGAGCAAATTTTCAAAGAAGAGGGGTTCTTGGGATCACATAATTTGTAGACAGACATGTGGGTAATCTCGGGACCCACTATTCAAATTTGCTTGAAGTAGGGGGCAGTTTTGTGGGATTAAGCCTTTAATGTGTGGAGTCTGTGCTAACTCTAGGTAATGTCAGGATGAATTAAATTGTAGAATACCCAGTCCGTATTTACAGAGAGGAAATTTTTTGATGTGGAAAATATGCATTTAGTGTCAAAAGTGCTGTGAGTAGAAAAATAGCTTCTCTTTAATTAGCCTCTCCCTGACCTCTGCTTTTCGACCCCAGCTTTACCCACAACACATCTGAATTCTCTCTCCTGGAATGATGAATGCCAGTTTCTGCAGCTTTCTTACTCTGACTCAATTTCACTGAATAGAGAATATTTTTATCAAGAAGCAGAACGGGTGTCCTGGATCACAACACAGACTTTTTTACTAACTCCTTAGATTTTAACCAAATTCTTCAAGTTCTACATGTTACAAATTCCTCATGTTTAGAGCTGGGGTACTTGCTTTTATCCTAATATAAGCTACTTCCCTGACTTAAAAACTTGCTTCCTCAAACTAATGGACCCAGTCTTCCCTATGAAGACCAACCAGTTGGTCTCCCTAGACAGGAAATCTTACTGGCTGAATCCCTCTGAAGCCAATCTGCCAGTTGTAGGACTGCCTTGTTAAACCTATCCTGTTGCTTTTTATCCATTGAAGGCTATTAGCCACTCATTCATTCCTCAGTCCTCAGGCCTTGTCATCAGAAATTGCTCTCAGCATCTCTAGGAGGTGGGAACCAGACTTATCTTAGTAATATCAGACATTCTGATACTAAAACTAACTTTGAAACAAGTTTTAATTCCCGTATAGTTAAATACAGTGTTATATTAGTTTCAGGTGTACAATATAGTGACAATACATCACCCAGCGCTCATCATCACATGTCCCTCCTTAATCTACATCACCTATTTCACATACCCCCCCACCCACCTCCCCTCTGGTAACCATCAGTTCGTTCTTTAGAGTTGAGTCTATTTCTTGACTTCTCTCTTTCTTTCCCCTTTGCTCATTTGTTTCTTGATTTCCACATAATGAGTGAGATCATAGGATATTTGTCTTTCTCTTAATGACTTTTTTATTTAGCATTATACTCTTTAGCTTTATCTGTATTGTTGCAAATGGCAAGATTTCATTCTTTTTATGCTGAATAATATTGCATTATATATATCCCCTATATATTATATACCTATATATATATTTGTATATAGGTATATATATACACCACATCTTGTTCATTCATCTGTTGATGGACACTTGGCGTGCTTCCATAGTTTGGCTATTATAAATAATGTGGCTATAATCATAGGGGTGCATATATCCCTTTGATTTAGTGTTTTTGTATATTTTGGGTAAATACCCAGTAGTATGATTACTGGATTATAAGGTAGTTCTATTTTTAATTTTTTGAGGAACTGTCTTGCATAGTGGCTACACCAGTTTGCATTTCTACCAATAGTGCAAGAGGGTCTCTTTTTCTCCACATTCTCCACTACAGCACTTGTTTCTTATGTTTTTGATATAAACTATTCTGACAAATGTGAGGTGATACCTTATTGTGGTTTTGATTTGCATTTCCCTGACGATGAGTGATGTCGAGCATTTTTCAATGTGTATTTTGGCCATCTGTATGTCTGTTTTGAAGAAATGTCTGTTCATGTCATCTGCCCATTTTTTAATTGGATTATTTGATTTTTGGGCATTGAGTTTTATCACTTCTTTAGATATTTTGGATATACTACCCTTTATTGGATATGTCATTTGCAAGTATCTTTTCTCATTCAGCAGTTTTCCTTTTAGTCTTGTTGATTATTTCTTTCACTGTGCAGAAACTTTTTATTTTGATGTAGATCCAATAGTTTATTTCTGCTTTTATTTCCCTTGCCTCAGGAGACATTATCTAGAAAATTATTGCTACTATTGATGTCAAAGAGGTTACTACCTGCCTTCTTTTCTAGGATTTTTATAGTTTCAGGTCTCACATTTAGGTCTTTAATCCTTTTTGAATTTGTTTTTGTATATGTTGGAAGAAAGCATCCAATTTCATTCTTTCGCATGTTGCTGTCCAGTTTTCCCAGCACCATTTTTGAAGAAACTGTCCTTTTCCCTTTGTATATACATCTTCCCTTTGTTGAAGATTAATTGACCACATAGTGTGGATTTGTTTCTGGTTTTTCTATTCTATTCCTTTGATCTGTGTACCTATTTGGGGGCTGGTACCATATGGTTTCAATTACATCTGCTTTGTAATATAACTTGAAGTCTGGAATTATGCTGCCTCTTGCTTTGTTCTTATTTTTCAGGATTCTTTTGGCTATTAAATGACTTTTGTGGTTTCACACAAATTTTAAGGTTGTTCTACTTCTGTGAAAAATGCTATTGGTATTTTGATAGAGATTGTTAAATGTGTAGATTAAACGTGTATCAAATTGCTTTTGATAGTATAGACATTTTAATAATATTTGTTCTTCCAACCAATGAACATGGACTCTCTTTCCATCTCTTTGTATAACCTTGAATTTCTTTTATCAGTAGTTTGTATTTTGCAGAGCACATGCTCTTCACATTTTTGGTTAAATTTATTCCTAGATATTTTGTTATTTCCCTTTTGCTGGGCTCAGTTTTTGTTCATTTCTCTTTTTCTAGCTCCTTTAGATGTACGATTAGGTTGTGTATTTGGGTTTTGAAATATTGGCTGAAGTTGTGCTTTCATTTTCTCCCTGTGTCTCCCTTTATTTCTTTTATTCTCCCCATTCCATATATGGAGATCCCTGCTTGTCTTTGCCCTCCTGTGCATTTGAGCCAGGCTAGGGGAGGGGGAAAAAAAAAAGACATTTACTTCTCCTTTCAGCATTTTTTCTCTGCTGAAAGCTTTAGCTCATGTTAGAATTCTGGAGCTTGGTAGTATGAAGTAAAAAGTCTTTGCCTAAATCAGGAAGATATTTCTCAGGGCTGAAATAAAGACAGCTGAGAGGGCAAAGAATACAAGGAATGGATGACAGGCTGGAAAGCAGTAGGATTAAGTGCTGAATGAGTGACATGGATAAAATTGGGGAATATTCAATAGAGTGATCATAGACCAGGGCATGAGGTTAAGAGAAAGGCTTAGTGGGTTCTAAGGGACTTGAAAAGGAGTAAGATATGGTCAAATAGAAGGAAGGGCAGTCCCGAGAGCAGAGCAGATGGGTCTTGCTGCCCTGAAATGCCACCAGGAAATTGTCAAGATGCCAGTGAGAAATGTGGGCAAATGCATTTCCTTGCTGGGACCAATATAGCTTCACAATCTGCCTGCACTCTAAGAGCTAGGTGTACAACATGCAAGTTTGCCCTTCACGTAATCTTCAACCAGGCTCCTTCACCTGCCTTGACTGCCCTTCCTTCTATTTGACCATATCTTACTCCTTTTCAAGTCCCTTAGAACCCACTAAGCCTTTCTCTTAACCTCATGCCCTGGTCTATGATCACTCTATTGAATATTCCCCAATTTTATCCATGTCACTCATTCAGCACTTAATCCTACTGCTTTCTAGCCTGTCATCCGTTCCTTGAATTCTTTAACTTTTCACCCATTCACTTATTAATTTGAATTAAATTACCAATTCTTGGGGCGCCTGGGTGGCTCAGTGGGTTAAGCCGCTGCCTTCGGCTCAGATCATGATCTCAGGGTCCTGTGATCGAGTCCCACATCGGGCTCTCTGCTCAGCGGGGAGCCTGCTTCCTCCTCTCTCTCTCTCTGCCTGCCTCTCTGCCTGCTTGTGATTTCTCTCTGTCAAATAAATAAATAAAATCTTTAAAAATAAATAAATAAATTACCAATTCTTTGAGTTAAGGACAAGGTCTTAAATTATTACTTCCTTATAGTAGCATCCACAAAAAATTTATAGAAATGATATATAGTGAAAAAATGTCAAAGATGTCTTAAGAAGAAAAATCATACTATTCTAGCTACTAAATTGATCTTGAAACACCTATAAAATAGAATTTTATGGTTAAAATACAATCACATTAGGATTTCATTCATATGAATACAATATTACAGGATCTTATCTAAAGGTATGGGATGGCGTACAGGGGGTTTTTAAGGCAATGAAAGTATTCTGTATAATACTGTAATGGCAGATACACAACATTGTGCATTTGTCAAAATTCATAGAATTGTACAACACAGAGAAAACATTATTATAAACTATAAACCTTAATAAACAATTGTATCAATATTGGTTCATCAATTTTAATAAATATAACACTAATGGGAGAAGTTAATAATGGGGAAACTGTAGGTGTGTATGTGTGTGTGCATGGGTGTGTAGGGGGTAGAGTATATGAGAACTCCACACTTTTTGCTCAATTCTTCTGTTAACTTAAAACTGTCTAAAAAGTAAAGTATATTATAAAAAATAAAAAGCACAATATTATGGAAATCACTCTTCTCTAGAAGTATGGCATTCCAAGAATATTTAAAATTCCGCCAAATATTTTTAAAGTACCATAATTTGAAAATTTCATATCTTGAATTTTTTTCTTTTTTTTGATACCCCCTTCTCTATATACTGAAATGGGTCTTTTATTACAAAAATGAGATAGCAGCAGTTGTTCCCTCATGGCTAGCCAGATGTGTACTACAGCCAGATCATCATATCTTATTTCTACTTAAAAATCATGCTTATTACCTGCTAATTGCCATGTATTGATTTACCTAAGCATCCATGGTTGCTGTATGAGAAAGATAACACTTGGCTCTAGGGGGCCTGGAAATTCTTTACACTGTCAGTGACCTTGACTGAAAGGGTAATTAATCTGAACCTCCGGATGGAATTAAGAGACTTAGACCTTTCATTCTTTATGAAAAGCTTCATCTTTAGTGATGTGAGCACACAGTTCTATTTACTGAGAAAACATCTTATATTAACTTATCTCCTTCTCTTTTATGATCAGCTGCCAGAATTGCAGGTTTTCTAATTCCAAGGAAGGGAAGGGGAGACAAAAAAGACTTAGTATATTGCAAGGAATTTGCTTTTCCAAGGATCTGTGTAAACTTATCCATTGAGTAGCCCCATGGCAATAGCCAAGCCACTTTATTTTCCTGCCTAGTTTTTTTCACAGTGAAATTTTACACCACAAATTAATAAAAGTTTGCATCTGTAAGAGATTAAATGAAATAATAAATCTAAACATCTTTAAACTTGGTTACAAATCCAGGGTGGGTTTTGTTTTGTTTCTTTGCTTTGGCTGGTACAGAGCCACCTGAGACTGTATCAATAGATACAGTCCCTCACTTTTTATTCTTCATTTTTTAAAAAATTCTTCCTTTTTTTTTGGCCTTTTTGCAAGAGATAAATGTGAAAAAAAATCAAAGTAATAAAATATCAAATAACATTTTTAAATTTGTAAAAAAGGTAGAGATGTTTTGAGATATGTGTTCTTTAATGTGTTCTATGTATTAGTGATACCAAATAGGAAAATGCAAAACAAAATTTTAAAAATGAATATTTTGTATATGACTTTGGTTTGAATAATACCTGTAAATCACCAAATGACATTTGTTTTCAATATAGAATTACTGATTGCAATTGATTCAAACCAGGCAAAGAAAGTGTAAAGAATATCACAACATGTTACCCAACAGGAAACTTCCTGACTTTCAGATTCTCTCAGGAAATCTGTTTTTGTCAAACTCAAGTGTGTTTCTAGTTATTTTCTTCAATGATCAGCAAACCACCAAGCTAATTGAGGATGCCGTGGCTTTAAGAATTCTGAAATAAGCCATCTTCCTCCCTATTGAGTATTTTACTTTGTAGAGCTGACACTTCACTTTCTTTATCAAGTGCTACTTCTAGGATTGCCCTGGTTTCTCCTCCTTTTTTTTTTTTTTTTTTTTTAATTTTATTGCCCTCAGAGTTTCCACAAGGGTGTATCTCTGCCTGTTTATATGTGTCCGTATCATTTTTCTCTTCAGTAAAAGTAAATAACTACCAGTGAATAGTGGGGCTAATTTACTACAGAATAACAGAACGCATTCTGCACCTCTAGGAACACACCGACATTTACGTTCAATTGCCTGACTGAACAGTGAGCAAGAGAGAATAAAGTTGTGGGGAATGGGAGAGGAAGCAGTAGGCTACCACCAGTCACAGCAGTTTTTAAATGCAGCACATGGTCAGCAGGCTAGAACGCAGGGTCCCTCTGAATGTGGCATACATGAGCTAATGACTGCAGAGCAGCAGCGAACCATGCCTTTTCCATCTGCGGTTCTTATAAGTGAGCGAGAGCTGGAGAAAGAGAGGGAAGCTGGAGGAGGGGGCAGCCACATGACAAAAGAGTACAGAGGCAACACTATTAGGCAGCCCTCAAAGGAGGCCTCTGTTCTGAGTCTTGGTCCCTTCAGTTTCAGTATGCAGAGTTTTGGTAAGCTTCCTCTGCAGAGAGGGCTAGTAGAAAAAAGTCAATGCCTATGCAGAGAAACCGAGGTAGTATAAGCAGAGTTCTGCCTCTCCCCACTTCCTGGAGTTCTATCATTCAAAGAGAGTGATGACCAAAATTATTTGCTTGACCATCATGTTAAAGGGGTGTAATCACTAATACTAACAGAATTTTAAAATGAATTTGAAAATCACAATTCAGTTAAATCCCTGGTTGACACATACCTCAGGTGCCTCAGATTAGAAGATAAGAGAAAATCCCTTAGAATGGATGAAGACATGACTTGGGCCATGATGAGGTGCCCACAATATGTGAGCCGGCAACTTCTACTAAATAGTTTTTGTACCCATAACATAGTGAAACATGTAAAAATTGTAAAAGTTTCTTAAAATGTGAAAAATACGATGGTCTTTCTCACAGTCTTTCTCCAAAGAGTTTCAGCAGGTTCCATCTCTCTGTGGTAGAATACCTGCACAAACAGTATCGTCTCCACACTTCTTCAGAACTCCTGCGTGCTTAACATTATCTCACAATTTACTGGCAGTATCTTGATTTTCTAATGCAGATGGCTAATCATAACAGGTGGTTTTTGCTTCTGTTTTTGGATTTGAGGAACTGAACTCCCCTGAGGGCAATCTTACTTATAAATGTTGGGAGTATCTCACCATAACCTCTATTATCCTAATAGCAACATGAATGGGCAGAAAGTTATTTTAATTCGTTAATGTCAACAAAAGTATAGAAATAAATAAACACACACTGTGGTATTAAAAATTGTACTCAACTTCCAGAAAGTAGGTGGTAGCACGGGCTTTGGCATCTGAGAGAAATTTTATTCTTCCTCCAACAGTTATGAACTCTGTGACCTTCAGCAGGCTATTTATACTCTCTCCATTTCTTCATTTCCAAAATTGGGGGTAGTGGCAATGATAGTTACCCCATAAAGTTATTAGGATTAAATGCAGTTAATGTTTCCTGACAAAGTAGTGGGTAGACGGTATTTCTAGCCAATTATAAATACACTGGCTATAATGCAAACTGATCTATGTCTCTAAGGATTAAAAAAAAAAGTTTGCTTTTTTAAAAGAAAACGTGTTTTTATGTCTCTAGCCATATATTCTAGAGCCTTATTTCCATTCCTTGATATCAAGATGTTTTTCAAATATATGGTAATATAATGAGAAGGCTAGGATCCCAAATGATTTCATTCCTTTCTTATAAGAAAAAGGGTTTTATTTGGAAATAACAAGTGTTCTAGCAGATAGCAATTATTTGGCATTCTCCAAATTTTTAGATCAAAATTATAACTATTTCCTTGACTCTCTGAACCAATCAGGATTATTGCAAAGGGAAGATAGTAGAGAAGGTACATGTTATCAATGTTATTCCTGAAACTTTGCATAGTACTTCCTTCCCAGGGAATGTGGTTTCTAGATTCATTATTCGGAGGCTTCCAATTGATACAGTTATTTCCTCCTCAATTTAAGCGATATTCTGCCAAATGAATCAAATAAAAGGCTTTAGAACCTTTATGACCTTAACTCTAGGGAGAATAGCCCCATAGCAGTCATAGCTCACAGAACTTCATAGTTCATGGGGCCAGAAAAGACCTTAATTCTAACATTACAGACAAGGAGAATTGATTCTGCATTTCCCCAAGGTCTCAGGTTTAATGTAAATGGCAGAGAAGAGCCAAAACCCAGATCTTCATATTCCTTATCCAGAGCTCTTTGCTTGCCTTATGCCTGAGATGCCATCTCATCTAGATGGATAGATTATACATAAATTTCATTTTCTGGGTGAGTGTTCTTGTTCACTGGTATGGAAAATTGAACAATTGATTTTTATTAAGAGAAAGTTTATGGTAGCTTTGCCAATGACGACCGTGGTTAAGTTTTGAATGCTGATGGTACTTTACTGCTTCTAATAACTCTGTCAGCAAAGGAAGACAAAACCCACATCTATTGTGAGAAGAAGAAAAACTAAGAATTGATGGATTTCATTACTATATTTAAGGTGTTATCACCTCCTGGGAAGAAAGAGAAATTAAAAGTTTGAGAAACTGTTTACCATTTCAAATTTAATCTCAGAGTATCTGAAATCTAACAACTTTTGAAATACTTGTTCAAAATTTTAAATTATCTTCAACATTCCCCCAACGCATTGGTAAATAAGGGACATAAATGACGTGAGAAAGGGAATTTGCAATACTTGAATGAAGCAGATTTTTTTTTTTTTTTTTTTGACATGTAAAGACACATTTTCTTTACTCAGTACTCTTACTGACTCCATATGGGTCCCTGGTCACAGCCTCCTCCTGGATATCCTCTTCAGTGGCTGACACTATGTGAAATAAGCTAGAATTCCTATTGAGGCATTAATGACTTGAGCTCAACCCTTTAAACATACCTGCATGGCCTGTAGACTGCTATGCAGACACACTCTGTTCTCCACCAATTGTTTTCTCAGGATAGAATAAAAATTCTACTCAGGCTGGCTGAGGCTTTCTCCAGAGCAAAGCTTTCAGAAATTTTATCTTCTATAATCTTGTTCTATGAGCCTCTGCCCCTTTATGGAACATTTATATAAACCGTAAGCATTTTTAAAAAGTGCTACCACACCAGTTTATGGACTTGTTCCCTCTTCCTCCTGACCATACCCTAGAGGATCTCTAGCATTCTGAGGATTTTTGGCCCATGAGCCTCAAGGGATATATGATATCACAGGTGTTAAAGGCCTGACTTTTAAAAAAATCTAATTAATCAGCCATACTGAGGAGACCTTCATAGCTGGGATAAGGAACATATGGCACATATCAGATAATATATACATATTGTTACAGCTTATTCTGGCTGAGGTTAGGAAAAACCTATTCTTTACCACCTAAAACCTGAAACTATCAGCTATTCCTTTTCTGATTCCTAAGAAACAAGTGTGGGGACAGGACTTTCCTTCAGTTCCTACAGTATACATCTCTAAAAGTCTCTAAAATGAATAAAATCTTTCTTACTCCCTTCAGATAGAAATGCTTTTTATTCTGTACATATGTATACACAGGTAACTTATGGCATAGAGCAATTAAATTGAAATCTTTTGAGTAGCTTTTTAATTGTGCAAGGCTAAACTCTAAATTCTATGAGGAAATGCAGGTATCTAAATGGGCTCTGT
The DNA here is from genome assembly GCF_022355385.1 of Mustela nigripes. NCBI lineage: Eukaryota > Metazoa > Chordata > Mammalia > Carnivora > Mustelidae > Mustela > Mustela nigripes. Next base: position 154,226,938 of record NC_081557.1, on the reverse strand, counting down.
GTGTAATTCATATTTACCACAAAAATCTGGTGAATGAGATACCAGTTTATTTTGAGTCTTAAATTTATATTCAAATTGAGATAGTCTATAAAGTAACACTTAAAAAAATAAGCTTGGCCAATAACAAAAACTGAGATTGTCTTTGAAGGGAAAAATGTTAAAGTGGTTCACTTAAGAGAGTTTACATTTAATAACCTCATTTATTCCTCATTTCCATTGTGATGAAAGTCACACATGCAGGTTTTGTGATTCACACCTGGCTCAGATGTGAAGACAGTGAGAGATTTGCCTACAGAAGTGGCACTGTATTTCTACAAACATTTAAAAGATTCCCTCTGAAGACAAAAGGCATTTCCTTTGAACACTAAGTCTTAACCATCTATTTTTGCAAAATTTATATGATATTGATAGCATGATAAATTGTTAAGGAATGCCCAGGATTCATTATATGGTGGTTTTGCTTTTTTTTTCTTTTTCATAGTAAGTACATTATACTTTTTTTATTCATCTTACTGCTCCATTCTAATCATAAATTACTTACTAGTTTTCAGGAATTAGGATTCACAGAAATGCAGCGTTTCTGTAAATATTAGTTGTTCCAATAAATATTATAAAATTAACTTCCTCAATTTTACTGCAGTAGACTGATTTCTATACTTCTAATTTCAAGAAAATGCATTGCTTCATTTTGGGATGATTATTTAACCAACATTTGTAATGGTTTTTCCATAACTGTTTAATGAAGAAGCTACTCAAAATATGCATTATTTGCTAGTAGTTCCCTCCTACAAAAAATCAATGACTATGTACCTTTACTACATGTAAGGATCCTACTTCTGTAATTAAGGTCCTCAGTGGTCATGGATTTCATCCTAATGAAAGATGTTTCTCTATTAGTTAACATAACTTCCTATTATAGGATCTGGTCTATTGACTTTTTGACAGCACGTGGCTTAGGCCTTTTGGGCATTCACAGTGCTTATGACGATTTTGTGGGAGAGTGTTGGAGGCAAAGAAAGAACAAAGTACACCATATCCAAGTATCTAAGTCTTGGCTCGACCATTAAATAGCAAACCATTGTAATCATTCTTAACCTCAATTATTAAATTCATAAACAGTAGCAATAATAACATACTGTCATGTTTTTTAAGAGGACTTTTATAAAATAAGTAAGGTAATACATTTAAAAATACTTTTTAAATTGTTAAAGAATATATGAATACAAAACATTAACATATAATTAGATGAAACATTCACATTTCATAGAAAAATAAGGTCTTAAAATTATGAAATTGTTAAAGTGGTTAGATACATTAATCAGGTTGGACTATGTTATGCTGCATAATAAACTCAAAATCACAGTGGCTGAAAACAAAAGACTTACTTTTCTTCCAAAGTACATGTCCTTTGAGAATTGTCTGGGGGGAGGCAGATCAGGGAAGCCACCTTCTGGAACATTATATTACCATGTCAAAAGTAAGGTGGACAACAGAGGGCTTTTTATGCTGTGACATAAAAGTGGCACACATTATTTCCATTCATATAACTTGGCTAGAACTAGAGAGAATTCACCCAACTATTAGGGCCACAGAAAATTTTATTCTGCAAGGAGCCTGGATGATGGAGAGCAGGAGACGTTTACCTCTAATGACATCTCAGATCCCCAATTGACAGAACTTAGTCCCACATCCCAGTTTCAGCTATTTAACCTGCATATCTTTTTTTTTTTTTTTTACAATTTAAATATTTGTTAATAGGATTCAGCATTGTAATAATGGATATACCCACATACAGAACTAGAGAAGATGAAGATACTTTATTTCCTCAAAGTCATCTCCATTTTAACAAATGGATTTTAAACAGTAAAAAAACAAAGTCCGCAGAAATCCATCAGTGAATCCTTACTTCTGTTTCTACTTTTTAGAACCTTAGAACTTTATTTGCTATTCCTGAAAGAGAAATTTTTAAGCAAGAGTGTCTCCCTTCACAGTTCGGGTCACAACAAATAGTTTGCCTTCCTTTATGAAACACAAAGTTGGACTAGAACTACTTAATTCCCCTCATCATTTATGGTACTTTCACCATCACTGGGAAGTGTGAGGGCATCATTCTATGACTCGGAGCTCAGAGGCTGATATTTCAGGGAGTCAACTCAAATACTGATTTATCATAATGGAATGAGCAGGTAAAAGAGAACAAAGTGATTGTTCTCATTTCCCCTCTGCTGTTCCAGGTATTATTTAACCAGATGGTTCATATAAAATGGAAGATTTTTTTTATGGTTTAAGATAAACTTTCTTTTTTCTTTCACTGTTTTTTTTTTTTAAAAAATATTGTTCATTTGACAGTCTTTTTCAAAAAGGCAAAAAGCATTTAACACTTTGCTCCGTAATAATAATCCTCTTTCACACTTTTTAAAATTCTGTGAATTTTCAAAGGCCAAGATAAAATGAACCAACCAAAAACATTCATGGAAAGTTGTTTGAGATAAAGGTTGACCGTTGTTCGCCCCCTCCCGCCAAGAACGTATAATATGACCATAAGTTTCCTACCTCCGTGAAAGCAATGGCAGATGATTAGTAGCCAGGACAGTGGTCTCAAGCCCTCTAATAGCCTATCACGTAGTGAGTTAAGAGTCCACGGGAACTTAGTACAAGTTATGTGAAAGTTAACAAGTTATATAACAATATATGACATGTGGATGGTTAAATTTTGTGTGTGAGAGAGAGACAAATATTATGGCTAAATGAACATATATAAGAGAAAAGAAAAATCTTAAAAAGCTGTCTTTCTGTTTCTGAATAGCAAAGTAAACAAGAGTCATAGGTATCCACTTTTGGCTTCTTTTTCAAAGTCTAGCTTTACCCATAGCTAATAGTTTGGACAAAAAAAAAATCTATCTATCTATCTATCTATAAACACTTTATAAAACATAAAAGAAGATATTGAGTGTTTTAAAATTAATATAATTGCCCTTCTAATCAAGATATATCCCTGGGGGGTATAGCTCAGTTCTAGAGCATTGGATTGCAAGATACATCTCTGTTTAATTATTTATAACCAAATTTCAAATTTCGAATCTCTTAACTGTCTTCCTAAATTAACATAATACACAAAAGCTTGTAAAAAGGAAAACCCTCATGTACTTACCCAAAGTGAAAACACTAATTTGAAAGTTATATTCAACCATATGTTTATTGTGGCATTATTTGCAATAGTCAAGGTATGGAAGCAACCCAAGTGTCCATTGATACATGAATGGATAAAGAAGATGTGGTATAAACACACAACGGACTATTACTCAGCCATTAAGAATGAAATGTTGCCATTTGCAATAACATGGATGAACCTAGAGAATGTAATTCTAAGTGACATAAGTCAGAGGTGACACTTGTCAGTAGTCAGTCCCCCCTGCCCCCGCCTACTTGTGATCTCTCGCTCTGTGTCAAATAAATAAATAAAATATTTTAAAAAAGAAAAAACAACTGTGATATGATCCCACAGTCCAATTCTGGGTGTACAGCAGAAGGAAGTGAAATCACTATCTTGAAGAGATATATGCACCCCCTTGCTCATTGCAGAATTATTCACAGTAGTTAAGGTAAGGAGACAATCTAAATGCCTATCTATGGATGAATGGATAAAGAAGATATGGCAGTATGCCAGGTAAGAGAGATTTATAGTTAAAGTTAGAACTAAAATTAGGGTAAAGTTTGGGAATGATCGAGGAATCTGGACAGAGAGAAAGGAGGTAGCAGTATCATACCATAATGGTGGTAGGAAATACAACCAAAGGTTTAAGTGAAAGGACAAGATGATTGCACAGTACTCCTAAAACCCATCCCACTGACTAACGATCATCTCCCTGCCATTTTTCTCATGCTTTATTTTTTTCCTTCATAGCATTATAACAACTGCAGTTATATATTTTTGTTGTGAATTGATTAGTAACCGTCTCTTCCTTATAGCTCCAGGTATCATGATGAAGATGGTGTCCATTTTGAATTGTGTACTCAGCAGCTAGCTCCATGCCTGGCATAAAGCAGGCTTTCATTAAATCTTAACTAAAATAATGGATAAGGGGCACCAGGGTGCATAGTTGGTTAAGTGACCAACTCTTGGTTTTAGCCCAGTTCTTGATCTCAGGGTTTTACAGGCCCCACATGAGGCTCCACACTCAGCATGGAGTCTGCCTGCGAGTCTCTGTCCCTCTCTCTCTGCCCCTCCCACTCATGTACTTTCTCTCTCTTTCTGAAATAAATAAATCTTTTTTTTTTTTTTTAAGATTTTACTTATTTATTTGACAGAAACAACAAGAGAGGGAATAACAAACAAGCAGACTGGGAGAAAGAGAAGCAGGCCTCCTGCTGGGCAGGGAGCCTGATGTGGGATTCAGTCCCAGGAGCCGGGGATCATGACCTGAGCCAAAGGCAGATGCTTAACCACTGAGCCACCCAGGTACCCCAAATAAATAAATCTTAAACAAACAAACAAACAAACAAAGAGTGAATGAATGCATCTCTCTTCCCCATGTCTTAGGAAGAAAATATGTGGTAGGCAGTGTTAAGCCTTATAATAGGCCTCTTTGTGTCAATCTCAAAATTCTAGATTAAAAAATTCAAGATTAAAAAAAATGGATCTCATAAGTGTAAAGTCAGATGTCATTTATATATTCTAGGCAATATTTAAATTAACCACAATAGCGTTCCTAGGATTTGACTAGAAATTGTACATATTACCTAAATTATAGCTTTTACCTATATCAAGTATATACCTTTTAAGCTCCTGACTTCAGTTGCCAGAAAATTTCTTTTATTCCTAGGGAAGCAAGAATAATATGTTCTCATTTATGCTGTCAGAAGAAGCTGGTTTTAGAGTGGAATTTAAAGGGTCTATTTTTCTTCCCTTGGAACTTATTTCTAACCTCTCGCAACACAGCTACCTTTAAAAAAAGAAAAGAAAAGCCATGATAATAGTGTTAGCAAGAAGTGCATCTAACCTGTTTAAGAGAATAAAATCTAAAGATAGTATTAACAATTACTAAGCAATGATAAATTGGATATTGTATAAATCATTCTCTCTTATCTGTTAAGTGAGATTTTCTCAGGAATTCATTTGATAGCACTTTGTTAACCCACCTTCGATATCCATGTGAACATAATAAAACCATAATTCTTTAAAATATTCTGATGATACAGAATTCCATCAATTTACTGTTCTTCCCCTTTCACTATAATTTTATTATTAACTAAGGACAAAACAATAATGATTGATTTATGTATTTTTTAGATCATGACATTATTAAAGACAACAATAAATATTAAGAAAGGAAATTATTTTCTATGATCAGATTATTGAAAAATTGTTGCATTTAAACAGAGGCTTGATAAAGGGTTTTCTATGAGAACACTTCTTTGAAGATTAAATTCAATAAACCAGTTATATTTGGCTTTTAGAATTAAATTATTTATAACAAATTATAATGAGTAAACTGGTATTTTTTTATAGCATTTGCTATACCCAACATTCTAATTTGACATGTATGTATATATGATACACTGATTTAATGTTAATTAAAATATCAGTGGGTTATATGTCACATAAAAATCCGCTAGTAATACTTTTAACTCCTTTCTGCGTCAGATAATTAAAAAAGACGTTTTCAATTTTGCATGTCTGTATAAAATAAATGAGGTTCACACTAATTTGTTCCATGTAGTCAATTAGCCTAGTTAAATTTCTCATGGATAATAACAAGAAATTCATTGCAATATTTTAAAAAATGCAGTGAGAGTTGCACATCTATGAAAGCATTGTCATTTTTGACCCACCACATGATCATGCCCATGACAGATAACACAGCTTAGGAGCCATGGCTTTGTGGGAAAGAAAAAACAAAAACCAAGACTATATATGAAAATCTAGTTGAAATAGTAAAATTGCCAGTTTCTTCTGATTAAAAAATTGCAAGCTCCTCTCAGCTCTGGAGAGGTAAATGCCGGTCAACTCAAGAGTGGCAATGCATGGAAATTGTCGATGCAAATAAACTATCCTTATTAGGCAACTCATTTGTTTCATTGTTTCTTTTTATTATTCCACTTAGTAATGAATATTGTAGTCAATGTGCAAAGTAATAAACAGTTTTATAATACTAGTGAAAAGCACATGGCAACAATTTTTTAAAAATACCATTTTGCATAGTATCTTTTGTCATCTAGAAATAAACAAACTTCCAGTTCCAGTATTTTTTATAACTAGCCTCCTTAGAAATTTTGCCCTTTGCTACCTTTCAAAATATCTGTGCAAGAGTCTGCATCTTGTTAATATTATTGTATTAAACCATCTGCAATATTTGCAAGTTACATTGTCTCATGGTAAAACATTAATGCTGAGTAAATACACAGAAGCATGAAACACTGAGTCATTGAATTATGGTTGTAAATATGCCTTTAGCAGGAGTATAGTCCAAAAAGCTGCTTGGATTGAAAGTGTTCTTGTCCCATCTATTTGCAATAAAAAAATGAATACTATTATTGTTTTAGTTTGGGCTATGTCTAGGTCCTTTTGGACTGCTATAACAAAATACCAAAGACTGCGAGGCTTATGAACAAAATTGTTTATGTTTCACATTTCTGGAGTCTGGAAGTCCAAGATCAGGGTGTCAGCACGGTCAGCATCTGGTGAGAACTCTCTTCCTGGTTTGCAAACTGCTCGTCACGTGGCAAACAGTGTGGGCCTGAGGAGTATAGGGGACGAAACACGGCTTTCTTGTGCCTTACTCATAAAGGCATTAATTCCATCATGAAGGCCCCGCCCTCATGACCTCAATCTAACTCTAATTACCTCCCGAAGGCCCTATTTCCAAATACCATCCCATAGGGGTTAGGGTTTCAATACAGAAATTTTGGGAGGCATGTTCAGTCCTTAACAGTGATATATTCCAAGGAAATTGGTTGAGAGAAGACAGAGAGAGAGAGAAAGAGAGAGAGACTGAGAGATGGATCTTTGCCTTTTTATAATGGAGAATAATTCTATTTGCAAATAGTTGGTACTTATCAGTACCAGTGTAATGGCAGGTGATGCTAGTTATATATATATATATATATATATATATATATATTTAGAACATACATATATATTATATTTGGCAAAAATTATTATAAATCAGCTTATTATTTGATAAAAAGGCTTAATTTATTTGGTGTTTGTAAAATTTTCCTATATGTCAACAAATAGTAAAGCTATATATTGTTTTATTAAATGTGTTTGTTTTATAATTTCCACCTACCTTTTGTTTTTTCAGGTTCAGAATAAATTCTATTAGTGTATGGCTTTGCCATACTGGAGATAATATGTAGTGACCTATAGATTACCTTTGCCAGCATTATTGTATTTTGGTTATAATATAGTGGACTTATCTGACTGGAGAGCAACAAAATGAATTAAACAAATTTAAAAGAAAGGTAGAATTCCCATAGTTTGTATCTTGTAGAATGAATAATAATCATTAGTAATAGCGAAACTATAATGCAACTTCTTGGGTTTTCATTTAAAAGTATAGAAAAATAGGAAATGTTAGATGGTTTTCCTAGAGAACTAGTGTAGTCATATTTTCATGTTTTTGAGCATTATATTGTGAGATAAAATATTTACAGTTAGACAAAGAAGAGCAATATATTCTAGCTGTGATTTTATGTCTCATGCAGCTGTGGCTCACCCACCCCCCCAAAACATCAATGGGCATTTTGTCTCAGTAATACACTTGTTGCAAAATGTTAAAGCAGTTAGCAGAGGCAATCTCAAATGAGAAGACCCAAGAGAATCATGTCAGTGAGGCTGTTGAATAAAACATATCATCTTAAAATCTTTGCTTACTTCTTCTGTATAATATTAGCACAATTAAAAGAACATGCTGGATTTGGCCTGGAATTAGGTTTCTTTAGTCCCTCAATTAAGCTCTATTCCAATAGTTATCATTAGTTAGCATTTCCATAGCAATATATACATTTTAGCACAAGTGCTTTGTAACAATTTTTAGAAGTTTCTCTCCTCTGTGGTTTTATGAGATAAAGTTAATCTACTTTAGATTTACAAAAGAATACAACAAATTATATGGATCCTATATCTCATACTGAAACCACCAGCACCTGTCTGTGCCACAAGCCAACATCTCTACAGTTCTTGCTGAATCAGAGGAGAAGTAATTTATGCAAGTTTACATCTGGAGTGAGCCCAAGATCCAGGAATAAACCTCTGTCCCCATTATCCATGGTCTTGAGCTCCCCAGTAATATCATAATGATTCTGAAGCTAATTGGCAATAAAACCCTAATGTGAACATATACGATTCAACATAGCATGGGAACAGCCAGATACCACTAGATTTGCATAATACATGGTGACCATAAACACAAAGGAAATTGAGCTCTGATTCCCAAAGCCATGGAAACCTGAGCCTCAGCCTCAGGGTTGGATAATGCCCTCTGAGGGGTTGACTTTACCTGAATCAGCTTAGATTGTTACAAGCTCCACATTGATTCTCTGGTAGGATTCCTAATACAAAATTAAAATAGAAATCATATATATATACAGACACACACACACACACATATACATATACACACAAAATTAAAATAGAAACAATCATATACACACACACATATACACACACAATGGCTCTTTAAAAGTCAGTCACATTCCTTAGGAAAAAAGTCTCAAAACTCTGATAAATACGACTTCTAAATATCAGAAAGCAATTCATTCCCACACTCAGCTTTTCAGTCTCCCCTATCAACCCATCTCTTATTTTTACTTTTCAGAAGCAGCCAAAATGCTCAATGTTTCCTGAATCAGAGGCTTTCCCCAAAGGCCTGCTTTGGCTGTCTCTTTTCTCTCGCTTTATACTAGTAGTAAAAATTTGCCTATGTAAATATGGTAAATCTTTCATCTCTTTCCTCTGTGTTTTTACTTTAATGAGGGGGGAACATTAGGAGGGAAGGAATTGTACAGTGGCATTCTAGCTGCTATTTCCTCACTGAAAATGTCATCTTTTGAAAATCACTTTGTTTCTCTTTGTTTTCATGCAAAATGCTTTATTTCTTGGGAGAAGGGGATATATTTCCTCTATTTAGGAAGCAAAATGTTCTGAGAGGACAAAAGGTAAGATATCTGGGCTTGACACATCATATCACCCTCTTATGCAATTCAGTGAAGATTAAAAGCATTTAAAGATCCCAACCATCCTAGTAATTTTCTCTCCAATGGATTATTATAAAAATATTAATATAATCCATATTAAAATGGAAAAGAAGGAAGGAAAATAAGTTAATATAATATATTTAAACCCACAGCATCTTAAAGAATACCAACTAATTGCTATTGACCCATGTGACATGGATCCGTTTCCAAAAATGTCTTCAGTGTTCCAAACCTTAAATTCTCAGCTTCCATTAAACCTGACATATTGTGTTACTAATTTTTATATCTTTTATCTAAAATATGGAGAATATCTTGCAGTTTTACAGAGAATCACCAAATCTGCGTAGAATATAATCAGGGACTGTGAAGTTCTGTGAGTTCATGGCCTCTTGACACAATCTACAGCCCTTTTCTGCTCTAGAACCCTGTGGCAGGTGTTTGGATATGAGCTTACATCGCTCCTAAACAGACAGGGTTTCTAGTGGCCCTTTGATGACCACTGTTCTCCTCAGGTTTCCCAAGTCTCCTTGGTCCTGGTGAGACCGAACACCAAGAACTACCCTGTGTGTTCCCCTAAACTCAAGTGTACCTCTTCTTTTTACTACTGTAGGGTTGAATTCTACTACTCCTTTGACTTTGGTCTCTATTTCCAGGTTCTCAGGAAATTTTACTCATTGTGCCTCCGTGGGACTAGAACTCTATTCTGATTTAATGATTGGGAGCCACTGCGGTCTGTTCCTCATCAGGTCTGGAGACTTAGTTGCTACTAAATCTCTTGCCTGGAACTTTGTAAGTGGAAAGATTTTCTAAATGGAAAATGCCTACTATTAAAGTTCTGCTGCCTGAGATTCTTATATAACATTTAGTATCACTATTAACATTTTCTCATCAGTGGTATACAATGGCTCTCTCTGATTCCCTCATCTACTTCTACACAATCTAGATGGTATTATCCTTGAAATAAGTTACTATAAAATTATTTTTTTATACTCTAGACCCTGGTACAGTTAATTTTATAGGTGAAGGTATGAATGAATGAATTCCTCTGTAGTGTAATAGTCTAAATTATGGCTCTTCAATGTTGTCCAGGCCCTAATCCCTGGAACAAGTGAATATGCTACATTACAGGGCAAAGAAGACTTGGAAGATGTATTTAAAATTATGGACCTTAAAGAGATTAACCTAGATTATCTAGGTGGTACCCATCTAATCATATCATCCCTTAAGAGCAGAGAATTTCCTCTGGCTAGAGTCAGATAGAGTGGAAGAGGAAGGCAGAATAAGAACATCAGTAAGAGAAGGCAGGGAGTCCAAGAGTGAGAAGGATTTGATGTAGGTGGCTGTATGCATGGACTGGAGGGAGTCCTCTAGGAGTGAAGGGTGGCCTACTGCTGACAATTAACCAGGAAGTGAAGATCTCAGTCCTACCACCTCAAGGAAATAAATTTAATCAACAACATGAATGACCTTGGAAGTAGATTCCTGTCTAGAGCCCTCAGTAAGGAATGCTGCCCTGCTAACATCTTGATTTTAGTATGGAGAGACCCATACCAGAATTCAGATTTACAGAAACTGTGAGATAATAAGGTCATACCCTAAGCTTTTGGTTATTTTTTTACAGCAACCAACAAGATTAATACATTCCATTTCTGGGTTTTCTTTAGTGTAATTTCCTAGTATGGGTCATGTCTTAAATCTATTCTCTATATCTTCTTGAACAACATGCCTAGGAAGAATCATCACTAGAAGGACCAATTATATCAATTGCTGGCCAATTTCATATAAAATATTTTTATCCTTTGATCACACTCATTGCAGTTGAAAACTCAAATTCCCCTAATATGCCAAACTTTTACAACATTCACTCCTTGATGTTTTTATTCTAGCAGTTGTCAAAATTTGGAATATATCAAAATCACCTGGAAGGGCTGTGATTATACACATTGCTGGATCCTAACCCAGAATTTCTGATTCAGGGTCTGGGGCCAGAGATTTTTATTTCTATCAAGTTCCTAGGTGATGCTATGCCACCGGTAAGGGTACCTAACATATTTTGAGGAACACTATTTGGTAGAATCAAATGATTCTTTTCTTCATAAGATGTTAATCCTGTTCACCCACACTCCCTTTTTTTAAGCCTATTTCCATAATAGCATTCATCTGGGAAAAACAAACAAACAAACAAACAAAAACCATTCATCCAGGTACATACCCTTTCATATGAGAGTAGGAAAAACCAAAATAGATGAATTCGAATCAGGAAATTTTTCTGATAATGTACACTATTAAAATTACTTGGAGACTACCTATGCCAATATTCCTGAAGAGGGAGGCCACTGGCACTTAGGGCAGGATAATTCTTTATTATGTCAAATTTTATGAAGTGTTCCATGCACTACTTCTAACCACTGTTCACCAAATGCCCATAGCATTCTCCAGTCATTGTGATAACCAATAATGTTCCCATACATTCCCAAATGACCCTGTAGAGAATGTACAACACTAATTGAGAACTATAAATCCATGTTATTCAAGTTTACATGCTATTCTTCCGTAATATTAGTAAGGATTTTCAAATTCTATTCTCATGTTTTATTCATAAGTGCTGGTTATTCTAAATATTTTAATTAATAGAATATATTACTCTACTAACTCCCTGAGGCCACAATCACAAAAAACATGTGGCTGGTACCATGAATTGACTCATGCAGTATTCCATCCACCTTTAAGAGGGCAGAGGCTGGAAAGTTAAGGGCACCCTTATCAGCTCCCTGAGGTTTCCCTATATGTTTAATTTCTACCAATAGACCTATTCTTAAGACATGGAATTGGAAGAAAGACTATGAAGGGGAACTGAGCAGGAGGCATTCGTTTTATTCATAGATGTTATAGTAACAGAGATATATTTTGGAGCCAAAAGCTAACAACAATAGCTGCCTTGTTTACTCACCGAGTTTCTGTTTCCACAGGTCCTCATCTTTTCAAGGTCAGTAGTCTCCTGTATGGTTCAGTTCTACTGCACTGCCTCAGGATACTATCCTGGAAGCTGTATGACTTTACGACTAATTCCTCAAAGTTCAGCCTTGAGTCAGTGTCTTTAGCATTCCCCCAGATTCTGTAGGCCACTTAGAGCCAGAATAAATCCCCTTATGTTCAAACTAGCTGTTGGGCTGGCAGGAAGGGCTACTAAAGATGGCGAAAGCTCCCGCCACAAGACCTGAGCTCGGACAGGAGAACAAAGGCCCAAGCAGGAATCTGAGACCCCCGCCCCGGGCTCCCGTGGACCAATGGGATCCCGATGAGCGGCGGGATATCCAAATAAGGGAAACTTCCAAAAGACCCCTGAGCTTCCTCCGAGACCCCTTAAAAGCCCCCTCCTCCCTGCCTTGGGCGCGACTTCCGCCACTCTGCTTTCCAGAGTCGCAGAACCTC
>NC_081557.1:154205845-154214208 GCF_022355385.1 Mustela nigripes | reverse complement strand
TCGAGACCCCTTAAAAGCCCCCTCCTCCCTGCCTTGGGCGCGACTTCCGCCACTCTGCTTTCCAGAGTCGCAGAACCTCGCCCGAGGGTGCCCACCTCCTCCCCGCACAACTTTCCTGGCTCCCCCTCTCCTGAGCCCTGAAACTTCGCCGGAGAGCGTTTTTAATAAATCTTGCCTTGCACCCACTTTGCCTGGTGTTGTGTTTATCTCGCCGGAAAAAGCTTTACACTAGCTAGCAAGGAGTCTGAACTCTGTAAGGAAATCCCCCTCAATACAGAATACAATTAGAACTAAATAATCAAGAGAAAGCCCATGGGATTTCTATGTGTTTATTTGTTTGTTTTTAAATGTAGAATCAAGTTAACTCAAAAGTAATTATTCTCATATCCACGCACAGAACACAGAAACTGTTAACAGTGCTTAATATTTTTCTCGATAGAAACCTAGTGACCATTCAGGCAAAAATAAAAAGAATTATTTGCTTATCAGTGGGGTTGGAATTATAGATAAATTAGTTTTCATCTTGGTAACTTCCCTTCTCTTTATTCTGCCTCTACTTCAAGCTGTCAAAGAAATCCTGTCATTAAGGAATGATATTTTTGGCTTTTTTCAGGCCTGTCAAAATGCATTTCTAATTAGAAACTACCCAGATAGAATTGGCCACTTATTATTCATACCGCACGTTAAAAATATAGAAGAAAAGAGCTAGATTCCATTTCTGGATCTAAAGAGATCTGAACTAAATCACTGAAAGTGAACTATGATACCATAATTAGCCACAGAATTCATTTAACCCCACCTGCCTCAACCTAAAACAGATGCACACACATACATAGGCACAGCCCCTGGTTTTGAGGAATGCAGAAAAATTCTGGTGAAGTTATGGAGCATTCTAAACATGATAAAACTCACTTATCAGCCAACCTTATCTAGTGTTTAATGGGCAAGGTTACACTAAGATTGTATCTAGCTTTTCCCCTTATGCATCAAAACCCAAAATCTAACGCTGGTTTTTTCCATAAGAAGCCAGCACTAGGAATGCATTAAATTATATATTTATCGCTTTGTTCAATATCTTAGAGTTTTTCTTATTTTTTAAAAGAGATTTTATTTATTCATTTGACAGACAGAGATCACAAGTAGGCAGAGAGGCAGGCAGAGAGAGAGAAGGAAGCTGGGTCCCTGCTGAGCAGAGAGCCTGATGGGGGATTCGATCCCAGGACCCTGAGATCTTGACCTGAGCCGAAGGCAGAGGCTTTAATCCACTGAGCCACCCAGGCATCCCAGTGTTCTTATTTTTAATAATATTCTAAAATCATCATCCAAAGTACATATATCCATTTCTAACTATCTCTTTTTCTTATTTACACACATATGAAAATGCTTGCACAGGTACACACGTGGGAAGCCTTTGTGTGTATAATAGACCACTGAGATTTTGGGGCATGGAAATCTACATTGCTGCAATACAAACTAAATTGAATATGAGATATCATTTCTTAAAATCTCCTTAGATATTTTCAAAACTCGTGCTGTAGCCTTCCACCATTCTGTTTGGTACCCTCCTGTACTCTCTTGCTATTATACTGGTTCTCTTTCCATCTTTTTCTCCTCCTTGTCTTTTTTTTTTTTTTTTAAATTTTTTTTAAGATTTTATTTATTTATTTGACAGAGAGAGATCACAAGTAGGCAGAGAGGCAGGCAGAGAGAGAGAGGAGGAAGCAGGCTCCCTGCTGAGCAGAGAGCCTGATGCGGGACTCGATCCCAGGACCCTGAGATCATGACCTGAGCCGAAGGCAGCGGCTTAACCCACTGAGCCACCCAGGCGCCCCTCCTTGTCTTATTCATATGCATTTTTCCTACCTCTTTTCTTCAGCATTCCTTCCTTTTTTTCTCTGTCTCAGTCCCCCCGACCCGACAAAAAAACAAGAAAAATGACCAAGAAAAATCCCACTAACAAATAAATCCTTCATTTTCTCATATATTTATTTATCCTTGATTCCTACCCCCCAGACTTCAGCAGACCTTTCATGTATTCTAAGAACTTATCTAGGGAATTCCAAGCTCTCTGTCTTACATTCTTTGATAATTGGTGGGAGGACTGGGATTGGGTTCTGAGGATGGTATAAAAAGATTCAAAAAGGATATCATAGCTTTCAATTACATAAAAGTATATCTATCTTCCAGTTACTTTTTTAAAAAGATTTCATTTATTTATTTGACAGAGAGAGAGAGAGCACATAAGCATGGGGAGCGGGAGAAGCAGGTTCTCCACTGAGCTGGAAACACAACATGAAGCTCGATCCCAGTATACCCTGGACATGACCTGAGCTGAAGGCAGATGCTTAACAGACTAAGCCATCCAGGAACCCAATCTCCCAGTTATTGATATTGAAATAACACAAATTAATTATAATTGTGTGGTGACATAGCAGATATTTCAAATTAGAGAATTAAGGGGAAAATATATAATGATAGGTTTATATTACTGGAAGCATCAAATTAATTTTAGTTAATATTGGTTGATAAAGAGTGACTTTTTCCATCATATATCTTTCCTTAAGCAGCTCAAATAAAATCTTCATATATATCTGTGTAAACATTTTCAAGACATGTTTTTATATTAAGTTTTAAAGAGGCATTAATACCTTAATTTATTATTCTAATGCTCTAATGCTTTTTTGCTTTATGAAGTTTAGGGGTTTTTTTTTCTAGCTTCTTACTTCGGTTATTTATTGCTCTCTTGCAATCTCTCATAAGTTAATGTTGTTGCCAAAATCATTTTCCGTTTTCTAATCAGACAGCATGATGGTGTGTCATTCTTCTTCACTTCAATACCTCATTCCAACTGCATTTGGAATCCTCACAAATAATGAACATGCACTTAATAGACATGTTCTTCAAGTCTGGTAATGAGAAAAAAAATTAAACTATCTCATTCATGAGTTGAAATTATTAACTGTGAATTTCCTCATTTGTCTCATTTAATGAGGTAATTCATGTGCCAGCACATTCAAAACTATGCAGTGTTATGTAAATGTTGGTTATTATTTACAATAATAATAATAGTAGCAACACTCTCTCTTCTCTATTACCATACCCTCCAGAAGCTAATACAAAGCATAAATGTCATGAACTATGACTTATCCACTAAAGCCTAGTCAGAAGACAGCCTACTAGAAGCCTAGTTTTGATGGAAAAATGAAGTAGAGTAGGTATGTTGGATGGTAGGCATTTAAAAGGGATTTCTAGATCTAGGAAGATACTCTTATGTAAAGATATAAGCATAAACAAATCATAAAATGGCTATTCCAACAATAAGGTTTACTTCAAGCTTTTATTAAAGAACTAGTTGTCATAATTCATTTAAACCAAGTTATTTCACAGAATTTACAGTGGGAGACACATTTTTATTACATTTTCAGAAAAAAAAAACCCACCTTATTATCTTTAAAATAAAGAAGGGGAGGGGCATCTGGGTGGATTGGTCCGTTAAGCCTTGGACTCTCGATTTCAGCTCAGGTCATGATCTCAGAGTCATGAAATCCAGCCCGGTATTGGATACACGCAGTGTGGAGTCTGCTTGAGATTCTCTCCTTCTCTGTCTGCTTTTCACCCCACTCCTGCTTGTGCTCTCTCTCTTGCTCACTCTAAAACAAACAAACTCTTTTTTACAAATGAAATAAAGGAGGGGGAAAATAAGTGGGTGTGGAAAATGAGCAAATATTTATTCCCAAACCTTCAAATCATCCCTAAATCTAGAGATAACTATCTGGTAGGGTAACCAGCAAGAGGTTGATAGGAAAGATAGTTTAGAAGTGGACGTTTGTCAAGAAATCCACAGAAGTGTCAGGAAGGATTGTCAATGCACAGTCTTCCATCTACTGGCAATGTCCAGAAGTCAAGGTATGTGGCTAAGGATGGTGAAACTGTCCTAAGGACTGATCTCCATGATCTTTTATTTTCCTAAACAAACAAACAATCAAATGTTTCATAAGAAAACACAGGAATAAGTTCCATGGGGTGGGTCTTGGTAATGATCATTTGAATATGACACTTAAAGCACAAGCAACAAAATACAAAAAAATAAATGAAATACATTAAACTAAGAAGCTGCTGCATAACAAAAGGAACCATCAATAAAGGAAAAGACAACCTATCGAATGGGAAGAAAAAGATTCGTAAACCATACATCTGATAAGAGGTCAGTATACAAATATAAACAATTCATACAACTCAATAGCAAAAAACTAGCTCAATTAAAAAATGGTCAAAGAGGCTGACTAGACATTTCTCCAAAGGAGAAATACAAAATGCCCACAGATGCCTGAAGATTGCTCAACATCGCTATTAATTAGGGAAACACAAATTAAAATCACAATGAGATATCACCTCAAGCCTATTAGGATGGCCTTCATTAAAAAGAGACAACCAATACTGATAATAGGTCTGAAGAAAAGGGAACTTTTTGCACTGTTGGTAGGGTTGTAAATTGGTGTGCCACAATGGAAAATAGTATGGAAAATCCTCAACAAAAAAATGGAACTCCTATGATCTAGAATTCCCACTTCTGGGAAAATACTGAAAGGAAATGAAAAACTAACTTGAAAAGTCACCTGCATTCCCATGTTTATAGCAGCCTTATTTACAACAGTCAAGGCCTGGAAATAGCTTAGGTGTCCATGGATGGATGAATGGAGAAAGAATATTCCACACAATGGAATATTATTCAGTCCTAAAAACAAGGAAATCCTACCATTTGTGACAAAATGGTTGGACCTTGAAGAAGTGCTAAGTGAAATAAATTAGAGAAAGACAATATGGTATACTGTCACTTATATGTGGAAGCTAAAGACAAAAACAAAAACAAAAAACAAACTTACAGAAAAATAGATCAGATTTGTGGTTACCAGAGGCAAAATTAGAGTAGGGGGACAAAATGTATCATTTCTCTAGGGGCTTTCTCTTCATTTTTGGCACATATCATGAAAGTAGGGCCAAGTCCTATAGACAATGCAACAATAACAACAAAAATCTGTTTGAAAGGAAAATATCTGGTTCATATTCTAGCTGGAAGGTCTTCATAACCCTCTATAGATAGTTTATTATAAATTTTTCCTCTCCTGATGATTTTTCTCTCTTGTTGTTTTGTCCACATGTTATTTCCCTTTCAATCTGAATTTAGGTACATGTCGTGTTCTAAAATCTTCCTTTTTACTTCCCACCATTCTTAAATCCCCTTTGGAATTTTATGGTTGCCATCTGATATGACTACTCCTGATGTAAACACCTGCAGCATACAAGATCTTTATGATATATTTAGGTACAGATATACCCAGGTCTTTTAAAAATAAATTGATTTTAGTTGCATAAAAGTATAAGATAAAAGGATGAAGGCAGTAAGGAATAAACTTAACTGGATCAGGGGAGAAAATCAAGAAAAGGGAGGTCCATAGATAAATGCAAGAAGTAATCAAATTAACATGGATTTTTATAATGGTATAATTAATGAACTGCAATTATAACATTAGTCTCCAGCAAAAAAGAAATATGGAGAAGGAGTAAGGGCAATTATGCATTAATGAGGACTATGATAATAGAGTAGCAATGTTAGAGAGCAGTAATGGAATTAAGTTTTGTAAAGGAAAATTTCAGAAAGACAGCAGATAAAACAACATAATGATATGAACTAGACAATTGTTCGAAGGAAATTGCACCTAATAACCTCACTGCAGTACTAAAAATTCAATTTTATTTCTAAAAAAAATACAAAGGTAAGAAGAGAACTTATTTATCATGAATAAATAAATTAGTAATTTGTATTTCCATAGGTATAATTTTCAAGACTTTTTTTTTATATGGAAGTATTATCTAAACAACTCTGATTAGAGATTTACAGATGGGAGCACTAAAGGCTGAGAGGGATTAAATAATTTTGCAAAGGTACACATGCCTGTTAAACAGAACCAGAGCCATAAATCCCAACTTGAGTTCTTCTCCTGATGCTTATTTTACCTCCTTCATGACCACCTAACTCCATCTTGGTGTGTTAACCCAGAACAATTTCTTTCTTCTTTTTTTTTCTTTTTAATTGTATTTAAGATGAATTTATTCTAACATTATCAGAAGTTCTCATGCTATGCCATGTTGAAAAATCACTTTCAAAGCCAATTTATTTCTTATTAGAAGTGGAGTCAATAAAGATGATTTACTCTAGCACTGTCTTTGGAGTTTCTCCTTTTCTATTTCTAGAAAATGATAAGTCATCATTTTTTTGTAAGAGGTAAATTGTACCGTAAGGAAGCCAGCAATATGTAATTGGTTCTTTCAGTAATATAGTAGTTGCCTTTCACATACGTTATAATAGCAAAATTATTCATTCTTTTGTGGATATTGTTTCTTTCTCTATAGATAAGAATTGTAAAATGCAATTTGTTGGCTTTTGCAGGATCTAGAGAAAAAGATAATTTGGTAAAATAAAAATATAGAATATAAATATGTAAGTGTAGAACATGAGGTATACATAGCTAAGCACATCAGGCCACTTGCTGTTTTAATTATCAATAGCTTCCCAAATAAAATCGTATATTTTTTTAAATTTGTGTGTGTGTGTACTTTTTTCCCCCTTAATGCCTGTCACCCATTACCTACTCCCCACCATGACCCCTCTAGAAACCCTTGGTTTCTTTCCCATAGTTAAGAGTCTCTCACGTGGTGCTTGGGTGGCTCAGACCATCAAGCATCTGCCATCAGCTTGGGTCATGGAGTTCTGGAATCAATTCCTGCACTGGGCTCCTTGCTGTAGCGATACTGCTTCTCCCTCTGCTTCTCTCTCTGATGCCCTCCCTGTTTGTGTTCTATCTCTCTGTGTCAAATAAATAAATAAAATCTTTAAAAAGAAAAAAAAAAAGAATTACCTCTTCTCCAAAGAATTTAAGGCAACACATGTATGAAAGTAAGTAAACCTTAAGCATTATGAAATTTAAAATATTAAAACCAAAAAGAGAAAGGAGAAAGGAAAGTAAGAAAAAACATCCAGTATGGGACACAATATCTGTGAATCCTACTAAGTTGGTAAATATCAGCAAATAAAACAATACTATTTCCTGAATGAGTAACTTTAATATGAATAGTGGATTCAAGCTCTTCTCATACACAAGAATGAATGAGAGACAGGAAGAGGATACTACATGAGAACTGATTGCTTAATGCTTTTATAAGTTTCTTTGAAAATGAACTGGTCATGGTTTGTCTCCCTCTCTGATTATTTCCCATTCTCTTTTCCTCTTCCTTCCCCTATGATCCTCTGCACTGTTTCTTATATTCCTCATAAGAGAGAAACATATGAAAATTGTATTTCTGTATTGACTTATTGCATTTTAAAATGAGCTAATAACATAACTTGTATTTATAATCATTTCCTTGATTAAGATTTCATAGTATGTCACAAAGGGAGAAAATTCAAGAATATGATATATATATATTTTTTAAAGATTTTATTTATTTATTTGACAGAGATCACAAGTAGGCAGAGAGGCAGGCAGAGAGAGAGAGAGAGAGAGAGAGGAGGAAGCAGGCTCCTTGCAGAGCAGAAAGCCCGATGTGGGGCTCAATCCCAGGACCCTCGGATCATGACCTGAGCCGAAGGCAGAGGCTTTAACCCACTGAGCCACCCAAGTGCCCCAAGAATATGATATATTTTTATTGAAACATAGGAATTAGAATTTGAGGCGAGTGTTTAATAAATGATTAAGTATATTTCATCACGCAGATACCTTGAGGTAAGGGTTTTATATCCTAAACTAGAAAGGCAATGGAAAATAAAGCCATTGTTTTCCTCAAGTAATGCATTTCACATCAAAAAGAAAGGAAATTTAACATATAAACTTTACTCTCAGGTAGTTACAATGGAAGACCCTGACTGTCAAAAATGTCATTATCATTGAAAGGAAGACATCAGTCAAAAGAAATTATTTGAGCAAATTATTTCCTTGCCTCTGTTGCTATATTAATTTCTTTGTGAGATTTTGAATTACCTCTTCTCCAAAGAATTTAAGGCAACACATGTATGAAAGTAAGTAAACCTTAAGCATTATAAAATTTAAAATATTAAAACCAAAAAGAGAAAGGAGAAAGGAAAGTAAGAAAAAACATCCAGTATGGGACACAATATCTGTGAATCCTACTAAGTTGGTAAATATCAGCAAATAAAACAATACTATTTCCTGAATGAGTAACTTTAATATGAATAGTGGATTCAAGCTCTTCTCATACACAAGAATGAATGAGAGACAGGAAGAGGATACTACATGAGAACTGATTGCTTAATGCTTTTATAAGTTTCTTTGAAAATGAACTGGTCA
>NC_081557.1:154113853-154205835 GCF_022355385.1 Mustela nigripes | reverse complement strand
ATAAAATCCCCTTTGTTTACTAGGAAGTAGGGAGGCAGTCAGGCTTTAGGGCAGAAAAAATTAACAGAGGTAAGGAGTAAACAATTCTTCTTCCCCTCATTTAAGGAAGACTTAAATTGGAAAGATAAGGAAAATATGAGGTCTCTTGATTTCAATAGCTTCTATACTAGAAGCTGGTGCTAAAGACCCTCCCAAATGTCAACAGGTGTTTGCGTTCAAACGCAATCATGCAGATGCTGGCTGCTTTGGGATGGACGTCAACCTCAGAAGTCCTGTGTCACAGATTTTCCCTAAATCCCATGCTGTACAGCAGTTGCGGCTAAGATTTTACGTTTTTTTCCCTGGATAAGAATATCTCTCAGCTCATGCCCATGATTATCACTTTGCTACTTAAATCAATTTAAAACTGAAAAAAATAAACATCATCAGAAACTGCATTATTATGAATAAGGCTTGTCCTATTGGGTACAAGGAGATAACCAGGTCTGATCAGGTCTATTTCCACTGGCTTAATCTCCTCCAAATTTGGGGCTTCCAAGTCCATTCAAACAGTTCTGCCCAAGAGCAACTTAAGGGAAGCCCTATATCTGCCTTAATCCAGACAATTTTTATGCTAAGTATTTCTTCAGCAAAAACACAATGCGCAAGAGATTATTACTGCCCACCTCTCTCACTGATCCCAGAATGGAAAACTGACTGCTCTCTTACTGCCCTGCATCTTTTTCTGGATTTTTCTCACATCATTTGGGCTGCTGCTCCAAGAAAATATGTATTTCAAAATATATAAAATATCCAACAGTACATCTTGAATTCCACGTTGAAATATTTAGGTAGGAGAGGGACTGATACTTCCCGGGCTCACATGTGCATTCTTGTTAATTCTAATAACAACCAGATGGGGTACCTATTATTAGCTATACTTTTGAGGTGAGATTGTCACAGGGCTAGAAAATGGAAAAGCTAAGTTTGAGACCACATTATCCGACTATAAGGCTGTGCTGTTTCCTGTACTTACCATAAAAAATTTGTGTTAAGGTTTCCATAAGCACTGGATTATAAAAACCTAATAACTAGATAAAGATTGGGAAAGAGAATTTGTTAAGGAAATATGGTTAGGTTGTGTTCATGAATTTAAATTCAAATCAGTTGTCAGGATTGTATGTATCCAAGGAAACCATCTCACAAACAAAATTGCATGCATTTGATATCTCATAATACCTGCTGGGGGAAAAAGGGTACTTAGTAGCTGCTTAATAAATGCATTATAATAGGCATGACCTTAATATTTTAACTGTATACCTAAAATGCAAGGTGTCACTTATTTGTGTTTCATTTCCCCCATCTGTATAGATGTGTTACCTATCCATATTTACCTCTTATAACCTTCTTCAGGAATTTCCCTCTGTTCCTCTTTGAAGCAGTTGCAAAACCTAGAATTTATATGGCAATACAAAACTTGCTTGACTGTTCCATTTCCTGGCTCAGAGTAGATACTCAATGCACAGTTGTAGGATGTTTTACAGGCTATAGGTGTCCCACCTCAACCAGACTGCTTGGCAAGGCAAAATGAGCTAATTTGGAAATTAAGGGTCATTTTTTTCCTCATATCCAGATAATCACGTTAAAGAAAAATTATTTGGGTGCATTAATTCTTTTGTTACCAGCATTAACAGAGAAAAGAAAAAAATATGGGCAAAAGAGAAGATATAATGAAAGCCAGCACATAAAAATTGAGATACTAAACGGTGCCTGGGTGGCTCAGTCAGTTAAGCATTTGATTCTCGGTTCAGCTCACATCATGATTTCAGGGTCCTGAGATTGAGTTCTGTGTTAGGTTCTCAGCTCAGCAGGGAGTCTACTTGAGATTCTCTCCCTCTCCCTCCACTGCTCCCCTTTCTCTCTCTCAAATAAATAAATAAAATCTAAAAGAAAATTGAGATGCTATATTTAGTGAAAACTGACCAAACTGGTGTACTATAGTCAGTAATAGAGGCTGCTCAAAATCAACTTGTCAGAGTAACAGAACAGTATTTGTAATTATAAGGTAAATATTTTTGTATGCTCTAATATTGTCAGTATAATTGCTTCCTTTTTCTATAATATAGATTTATAATTTATAATATTTGGGGGAGTTTACAAATTATAAAATAATATGTTTAGTCTAAAATTGGGTTTTAAACTGTTCCTCAAAGTTCTAGCATCCAGAAGAATGGAACACCTACAAGAAGGCAGTTTGAGGGGGGGGATATCAAGCTCTATGCCATATTTTTCAAATATTTTCTGCATAGGAATCTATCAAAAGAGGTTTGTCGGAAATGATTTTGCTGCAAGTATTTTAATCCAATCTCTGAGGTTATTTTTCTGTAAAAATGTTATTCATATCTTGTCATATATTAAATAAATTGTAATTCTTTTACATATGTAAAGGTATTTGGAATTATTCAGTTTGTAAATCTATAATAAAATATTTAATAACATTTTAAATAATATTTAATGGACACCAAACTGAGCCTGATATTCCTGAAAATATTATGTAGTTCATGTATTATTCATGTTTTTCTAAATTTGCATATTTAACATTTGCTAAATCATAGAAATTAATAAATTATATTAAGATGCTGAATCAAACTATATGCTATACATGCCAAAGGCAGTTGAACATGAGGGTTAAGAGCCCAGACTTCATAAAAAGAGTACCTGTGTTCAAATCTTAGTTCTGCCAGTTATTTGGGAAACTTTGGTTGTGATGATTAATTTTATACATCAATTTGACTGGCCACTGGATACTAAGATTAAATGTTATTTCTGGGTGTGTCTGTGATGGTGTTTCCAGATGACATTAGGACTTGAATTCCTGGACTTAGTAAATTGCTGTCCCCGGTGTGGCTGGGCAACATCCAATCTCTTGAGGGCCTGAAAAAGAACAAAAGGTGGAGGAAGAAGGAATTTGCCCCTTGTTTTTTTGCCAGGATGAGCTGGAACATCCCATGACATCTTCTCTTGGCCTCAGATGGTACTTATACCATTGGCTTCCTTGGTTCTCAGGTCTTTAGACTTGAATTGAGTTGTATAAATCAGCTTTCCTAGGTCTCCAGCTTGCAGGCAGCAGATTGTGGGACTTCCTAGCCTCCATAATCATGTGATCCAATTCCTCAGAATAAACCTCTCTCTCTCTATGCGTTTTCTATTGGTTCTGTTACTCTGAAGAACCCTAATACACTGATGAAACTACTTGAGCTCGCTAACACTTCCCAAATAGGAATATTGGAAGATTCAATAAGAGAGTATATGTAAATATTTCTTAGAATTTAACAGATTATTCAGAACAGTGCCTTGCAAGAATTATAGCCATCACTTTACGAGTGCTTGCTTTGTGCCAAGTAGGTGTTAGAGTTTTACATTATTCATTTATTTATTTGTTTACTTAGTCAAAATAAAGTGATGCATTATGGGTATTTACTTGTCAGTAACCACTGGCAGTGGTGTATTAAATGGTATTAGAGCAGGGTGCCTGGGTGGCTCAGTGGGTTAAAGTCTCTGCCTTCAGCTCAGGTCATGATCCCAGGGTTCTGGGATTGAGCCTCACATCATCGGGCTCTCTGCTTAGTGGGGAGCCTGCTTCCTTTCCTCTCTCTCTCTCTGCCTGCCTCTCTGACTACATGTGATCTTTCCCTGTCAAATAAATAAAACCTTTAAATAAATAAATAAATAAATAATGGTATTAGAGCAATTAGGCACACATGAGACTACAAGTAATATAATAATGTTTTCTGTGATAAGGAATGCTTAGTTGAAGGTATGTGGTTATTACTCATTAAATAGCTCTGCATGTGCTTTAGTTCTAATTTACTTTATCTTTTAAGAAAATGAAATAAATTATACAGGGAATTTTTATTAAAAAATAATAATTCCACACGTATGAGACTGGGGGAAATTTTTAGAGGATAGGTCAGTGGTTTTTCATTCAGTTGAGCAAAGGTGATTTGCTTCCTTTATAGGACTAGCATTTTGCTCCTCATTATATTAAGTAATGTGACATTTTTCTGACATCTATCTCAACCTTAGAATCAGGATTATTATGTCATTAATTTTCATATTTTCTGCAAGAAAGTCAATATTATCAACTTTCATAATGGAGAAATGGTATGGCCAAAAGTGTTAGTAATTTGTCCATTGTTTCAAACCAAAGAGAGAAGCAGAGATTTTGTAATTCCAGAGAGGTATTATACTATTAGTATCATCACTTTATAGGTATTGAAAACTAATAATTACTTTTCTTCTTGGAAACCTAGCAAAATGTATGTTTAGGGCATCAATAAGAAATATTACATTGTTTAGACTTCAATTGCTACATTGTTCTTTTATCATTGGAGGATATTTAGCTATGACTGACCATGCTGGTTGGCTTGCGATCTCTCTCTCTTTCTCTCTCTCTCTCTCTTGCTGTCATCTATCCATCTATCTCATTTTTTATCCTTCTATTAACTATATATATTTATTTTTCTTGCTCAAAATTATAAATCTGAATATGTCAAAAACCTGGCTTTTTAATTTACATTTGCCTGCAAAATTGTGTTTCTTCTTTACCGTTTCCAAAAATAAACACTTTTGGGATCTATTTTTTTTGCTTACTTCTATTATTCAACTCATCTTGAAACCATTCCAGGCAGTAATTTTCTAAATAATTCAAAGTACATTGAAATTTCTGCCTTAAGATACACTGTATAAAATTTCCTTGTCAATAAGGAGTTTTCAGCTTCCTTTTACAAATTGTTTTGCTCCTTTCATATATAAAAATATTTTCTTATGTAAGTTTTTTTTGTGTGTGTACGTATCAGTAGAGGCTTCAGTTGGTTGGATGTTAAAATGAGGATTATTTTTGAAGTGTGCCTAATTAAGACTATCAGGGAGATTTAGAGCTTTTGTGGATGCATATGAAGCCAAAGACAAAGATATAAATGCATTATCATAAAAAACCTGCAAGATCAGTGAGGGGTGGACAAAAGACCTATGTATTTTTATAATTCTTTTGTCATCTTACCCTTCCCCCCACTCTTCAGAAGCTGAAAATGATTGAGTAAAGGATAAAGCAAAGCACAATGTTCTACTTAATTTAAACAGGATTTTCCCAGATAATGGAATTATAGTTTTCTTGTTATTTCACATGAGCCCTTAAGAGTCATCAGACATACTTGAATTTGTATTAAGAATTCCAAATCACCCATCAAGGATTTTTCTAAAGCACAACCTCTGTTATTTACTTCTATGTTGCTAGAGAATAAGAACTCTGCTTTTCTCACATTTTATAGACTCATCACTGTCATTCAAAGAGGTTTTTCATGATGGCGATGACACATCTTCTCTTTTTTATGTGTTTCATGCTTGTTCTAGCAGTTGTGTATATTCCTTCCCTTCAAACAAGGGAAGGAATGTGTTTTAAAAACTATTACTGAAAATACCTAAACCTACTTGAACCAACCCTCTTAATACAAAAAATATCCTTCAATGAACGCCAAGTATTTAATGATAAGTAAATATAGAAAACAGAAAACACAGCTGCTTTATTGGCTATATGTATTTATGTGCATAATTACATATGAACAAGGACAGGAAATGGTCTGGTCTTCTTTTTGATAAAACAAGAAAAAAGATCCTTACCATTGCTGTCTCCTGCAAGCACTTTTTCCCACTTTTTTTCTGGTTCCCCAGATGGGGGGTAAGGGAATGGGACAGTATAACATACCCTTGCTGTGTACAAGTTACTCCAATTTTTAAAATTTTGTTTTATGTAAATTATAAGGTTATATTTTTTAAAGTTGAATATAAATTCTATCATGTAAATTATATTTATTATAGTGTATAATTCAGAGATGTGTTTTGATAAGTACTTACTAAATTTTTTTTCTATGTTTTTAGAAGTTTTAATACATATATAAATTGTTCCTTGTTTTTAGCACATTAAATTGTCACCTGAGCATAAAGTAAAAATGTTTGTTAAATTCTTGGAAAAAGAAACCTTTGAAATTATAGTGTTATTGTCGTTAATAAAAAATATTGAAAATTATTTTAACCAATATACTCTAGAATCAATTAGAATTATGTATTTGATTAATTATTTGGTTAAAGAAGAGTGGTCAAAATAAATAACTAGAGAGAGAACATTTTAGATTTAAATGTTGGAATATAATTTTATATTGCCACAATAAGCCTGATACAAAGCAAATTAGCAAGTGTAGGTAACATTCAACTGAGAATGCAATCTCAAGATTTGGAAGTTGAGGTGGCACTGAACCATTTGGTTTTAAAAATCTTGTTTTCAGATTTATTTTGTTTTAAATCTTGTGATAATAAGCCTGCTTTATGAGTTAAGACTACTTTTAGACTTCTGCTTTTCATTTGCACAGCTAAGAAGTTTGGAGGTTGTCACTCAGTCCTAACAAGTAAAAAGCTGAACAGACTGAAAAATTAACATCTCTTCTTAGATGTGTCAGCGAAGTGACGTCACAGAGCAAACCACTGCCCCTAAAATTAGAGAAACAGACAGACTGGATATGGAGAATCACAACTTAGTGAAGCCGAAATCCCTGTGTAAAATCCTTTGTGGAAATCAATGTTGTGGTAGGAAAAACTAAAGTGTAATTGAGGAATTGCTAGAGGATCAGAGTGGACAAGTCGTTGAGTTAAAAACTCCAGGGGGACTGAGTCATAGGAGGGTTCACACACTTCTGAGTTTTAACTACCATAGCTTTCTCTGGTTCCCATAGTCAAGATTAGAGAAAAATCCCCATATGCTTTTGGCAAGGGAAGGGAAAAGACAAAATTTTGAAATACAGCAAAGCATTATATTCTTCTTAGCAAAGACTTTCCTCAAAACACTATTTAAAAGAGCCTAACTTGCTGGGATTTTATCAGAAACCAACCGACCTGAAATATGGAAAATATCCAACACCAGCCACTTCTAGATATCCTGACTTATCTGAGGGGCTGAAAAATACTGAAAGTAATTGTGCTAACAGAAAATAGTTTCAGGGACACAAGATCACTAAAATACTGCAAATGAATCATAGGATTAAAGAATATTCATTCTCCCCCATTCCTGACCACCTCATCACTAAAGGCTAATTCCCCCAGTTCCTTTTATCTGGTACATCATGTACAGCTAGCAAAAAAAAAAAAAAAAAAAAAAAAAAAAAAAAAGTACATACTAAAACAAAACCACAGTTTGAAGAAATGAAGAAACATCAGAATGAAAGCCAGATGTAGCAGAAATGTTAGAATTATCAGACCTATAATTTTGTAGAGATCTGATTAATATTCTCAGACTTTTCATAGACAAAGTAGACAACATGCAAGAACAGGTAGGCAATGTAAACAGAAAGATGGAAATTCTAAGAAAGAGCCAAAAAGAAATGCTTGAGATAAAAACATGGTAACAGAAAAGAAGATCTTTGGTGGACTCATTAGAATCTCTGAGTTTTTTTTTTTTAAGGTTTTATTTATTTATTTGAGAGAGAGAGAACATGAGGCAGAGGCATTGAAGAAGCAGACTCTTTGCTGAGTAGGGAGCTGGATGCAGGGTTTGATCCCAGAACTGATTATGACCTGAGCTGAAGGCAGCCGCTTAACCAACTGAGCCACCCAGGCACCTCAGGAATCTCTGAGCTTAAGAATACTTAAATAGAAACTTCCCAAGCTGAAAAACGAAGAGGAGAAATGATGGAAAAAATTGAAGAGAACATTCAATAACTGAGAGATACCTATAGAAGGTATAAAACACATATAATGGGAATGCCAGAAAGGGAAATGAGTGATAAGAACAGAAGAATTATTTGAAGCAATAATAACTGAAAATTTCTACAAATTAATGTCAGACATGAAACCACAGATGCAGGAATTTCAGAACATGCCAAGTAGGATTAATGCAAAATAAATTACACCTGAATATATCATATTCAAAGTGGAGAAAAATCAAGATAGAAAAAAAAAAAATGAAGTTAGCCACAACTTCTGGCTCCCACCACCTTACCTATAAAGGAGCGAAAATAAGAAAACATCTGACTTATTGTCAAAAATCATGCAAGCATGAGGAGAGTGGAGTGAAATATTTAGTGTTATGAATTTTATATCTTGCAAAATTCTTTTGAAAGTGAAAGAGAATAGACCTTAAGTGTTCTCAACACACACACACACACACACACACACACACACACACCGCAAGTAACCATATAAGATTATGGATATGTTAACTAACCCTAATACGGTAATCACTTTACTATATATATGGATGTGAAATCATCATGTTGTAAACTTTACACAATGTTACTTGTCAATTATATCCTAACAAAACTAGAGGGGAAATAAAGTGGAAGAGAAATAAAAATTTCTCAAAGAAAAATTGACAGAATTTGTTGCCAGTAGGACTACATTGAAAGAAATATTAAAAGGAGCTCATCAGAGAAGAGGAAAATGATATAAGCTAGAAGTTTAGATCTACATAAAAAAAGGAGCATTGAAGAAGTTATAAATGAAGGTAAAATAAAAGCTTCTATTTTTCTTATTCATGATTGGCCTAACAGATATTGGTTTGTCAAACTAAAAAATAGCAAAAATATATTGTTATATATATATAACTATATATATATATATTTATTTGATTATTTATGTGTTTATTTATGTGTATGTGCACACCTTATTTAAAATATATGTTATGTATGCTTACTATAAGTGAAATGAATGACAATGATGATTTAAAGGACAGGAATGAGGTATTAGAATTATTTTGTTATTATAAAGTATATGCACTACCTGTGAAGCAGTATAGTGTTATATAAAAGTAAACCTGGATTTTGGGTGTATTCTGCTCTCTTAGAAGAAACTACCTCTGAAATTTTTAAGGAAAGAAAAACTTATAGATATAAAAAAATAAGGGTAAACATGATGAAGGGATGGAATATGACTATAAAGATGAAAATTTTAAAAAATTATAAAAAAGGAATTGATAAGATAAGTTGGTTGGAAAAAGAAAAAAATACAAGAGGAGAGAATGTGCTCAGGCTGGAGACTAGAACAAAGCCATGTACTAGATTTAAATCTGAAGGGAGACCCTTAATCTCACAAAACAAACTGAGGGTTTGTTGAGAGGAGAGGGAGTATGGAGAGGGTGGTTGGGTTATGAACACTGGGGAGGGTATGTGATATGGTGAATGTGTAAATGTGTAAGCCTGATGATTCATAGATCTGTACCCCTGGGGCAAATAATACATTATGTGTTAATAAAAATAATAAAAAATAAAAAAGTAAACTTGCAAATGTATATTGCAAATTCTAGGGCAACCCCTGAAAAAAGTAAGACAGCAGTGTAACTGACATACTAGGAAGGACGAGAAAATAGAATCATATTGTACTCAATTAAAATAAAAACACGCAGAAAAAGAGTGGAAGACAAACATTGGAACAAAGAATTAGGGCAATGAATAGAAAGCGGTAAGAAATATGGTAGATATTAATCAAACTGTTTCAATAATTACTTTAAATATCAAGGATCTAAATACATGAATTAAAAGACAGATCGTCAGAGTTGATCAGAAAACAAGACCTGGCTATATGTTGTTTACAAGGAATTCACTTCAAGTATATAGACACATACATTACAAGCATAAGCGATGGAGAAAGGTATACATTGACAACACTAATCAAAAGAAAGCTGAAGTAGTTATATTAATTTCAGAGGGAGCAGACTTCAGACTATGGAAAATTTTTCAGGAAAAAGCAGAGCATCAAATAAGGCTAATGGGGTTAATTCTCCAAGAAGATGTGACAGTCTTCAATGTGTATGCACCTAACAAGAGAATATTAAAATACGTGAGGCAAAAACATGAAATTACAAGGGGAAATAAATGAATCCACTATTATAGTTGGAGAGTTCAACACCTCTCTGACATAATTGGACAGATCTGGCAGGTAGATATTCAATAACAACATAATCAAACTCAACAACACCATCATTCAACTGCATGTAATTGATATCTATAGATGACTTCATTCAACAATAACAAAATACACATTCTTTTCAAGCTGAGATGGGGCATTCATCAAATATGTCCCCAAAATATTTTGGGACATAAACAACACACTTTCATAAATTTAAAGGAATAGAAATCATACAATGTCTGCTCCAAGACCATAGTAGAATTAAAATAGAAGTCAATTGCTTAGATAGCTAGAAAATCCTGAAATATTTAGAGACTAATATCATATTTCTAAGTAACACATGAATCAAAGAGGAACTCTTAAGAAAAGTTAAAAATTATTTTGAGTCAAATAAAAACTAAAACACAAATTTTCAAAATTTGTGGGATGGAGCAAGAACAGTTCTTAGAAGGAAATATATAGCATTGTATGCTATATTAGAAAAGAAGAAAGATCTAGGTCAATAATCTAAGTTTTCACCTAGGAAACTAGAAAAGAAGAGTAAATTAAAGTAAACAGATAAGATAAGTACCAAAAATTAGAGCAGAAATCAATGAAACTGAAAACAGGAAATCAGTAAAAAAAAAAAAAATCAACAAAACCAAAAGCTGTTTCTTTGAAAAGAAAGATCACTAAAATCAATAAGCATCTAGCCATGCTAAGAAAAAAAGGAAGAGGACACACATTATTAATATGAAAAATGAAAGAGAGGACATCACTACAGATCCCAAGGACATAATAAGAAATACTATAAGCAAGCTATGCTCACAAATTTGAAAACCTAGACTAAAAGGACCAATTTCTTGAAAGAGACAATCTGTCAAAACTCAGACAAAAAGAAATAAATAATTTGAATAGGCCTATATTTATCAAATATAAATAACTAATAACCTAATCAAATAACTAATAACCTAAGGCTAAAAGCAACAAACTCAGTTCACTGGTGAATTATACCACATATTTAAGGCAGAAATTATACCAATTTTCTACACTATATTTCAGAAGATGGCAACACAGAAGGAATATTTCCTAACTCAAAACCAGACAAAGACATTGCATGCAAAGAAAAACACAGACCAATATCTTCCATGAACATAGATGCAAAAATCCTCAACAAAATATGAGCCAATCATATCCAAAATGTATAAAAAAATTATCAACCAAACCAAGTGGGATTTATCCCAGTTATGTAAGGCTAGTTCTATATTAAAAAATCAATAAATGTAATTTATCACATCAACAGTTTAAATAATCACAATTATATCAATAGATGTAGAAAGTACTTAACAAAACCTAATACCCATTCATGATAAACACTCTCAGTAAAGTAGGAATACAGGAGAACTTTCTCAACTTCATAAAAAGTATCTACAAAAACTCTGCAGCTCACATCATACTTAATAGTAAGAAATTTGAAGCTTTATTAAGATCAGGAAAAAGGCAAGGATATTTCCTTTCACCACTGCTTTTTAACATTGTAATGGAAATTCTAGCTTAGTGCAATAAGCAAGAAGATTAAATAAAAGATGTATAGATTGGGAAGGAAAAAAATGCTAATCTGTGAAGAAAATTCAAAAATATTGACCCAAAATCCTGGAGATAATAAGCAATTATTGAAAGGTTGCATATACAAGGTTAAAAAGACAATCATCCTATATAGACATTTGAAATTAAAGATTAAAAATGCAGTATTGTTTACATTAACACCAAAAAATAAAATACTTATGTATAAATCTAATGAAATACACTCAAGATCTATAGGAGGAAAACTACAAAATTCTGATAAATGAAATAACAAACCTAAATAAATGAAGGAATATTCTATATTCATAGATAAGAAGACTGGTATTGTTAAAATGTTCGTTTTTCCCCACTTGTTCTGTAGGTTCAGTAAGATCCCAGTCAAAACCATAGCAAGTTATTTTGCGGGTCTTGATAAACTGATTCTAAAGTTTATATGAAGAGTCAAAAGACCCAGAACAGCCACACAATATTTAAGGAGAAGAATGAATATGGAGGACTGATGTTACCAGACTTCAAGACCTACAATATAAAACTACAGTATTCAATCATGACTTACTATAAAATTAGTGTGGTATTGGGGAAAGAATAAACAAATAGATCAGTGGAACAGACCAGAGATCCAAGAAACAGATCCACAGAAATTTTGATATTGGACAAAGGAGCAAAGGCAATGCAAAAGAGAAAAGACAATCTTTAATAAATGGCACTGGAACAACTGCCTGTAATTCACAGGCAGGAGATCAATCTAGACACTCAGGAACATATTCAACTCTCAGTGCAGTATTTGCAGCTATAGTAGTTTTTCTCAGTGGCCATGTCTTATATACACTGTATTCAAGAAGATTTTCACTGATAGAAAAACAAGCTAATACAACTAACATTTTATCTTATTTTCAATATACTTAATGGATATAACATGAATCAGCCAATTGTGAAGTTGCAAATAAAGTTTTATTGAAACACAGGTCTGTCCATTCATTTATGTACTGCAGTTTTTGAAATAAAATGACAGAGTTAACAGTGACCATATGGCTGGCAAAGCCGTATTTACTATTTGGCCCTTTTAAGAAAGTTTATAAATCACTTTTATTTGAAAACCTTGTCATCTTCCACCTGAAAAGTGAGCAAGTCATGAATAGTTCAAGTAATGTAGTATTTTTTCCTCCTTAATTTTCTTCATAATTACGACATTAGAAATTTTACCACTTATCTTGGGAATATATTTGTGATAAATTTGAAGAGTAATCTCAATAGGCAAAAATATAAGCTAAATTTTGCAAACTGGGTAGGAAGGGAGAGGTATAAGAAACCCATTCTTGCTACATTTAATAAATAAAATATTATCCTACGGTTAAAGATAAACACACTGAGAGGGAGAGGTATAAGAAACCCATTCTTGCTACATCTAATAAATAAAATATTATCCTACAGTTAAAGATAAACACACTGAGACCTAGGGAGGACATATAACATAAACGGTTAAAGATAAACACACTGAGACCTAGGGAGGACATATAACATAAAAATGCAAAATACCATGCAGCTGATCAATTAGAGAGCCAGGATTCAGACCCAGGTCTAATGCTAAAGCTTGCATCTCACCCCACCCATCCACCTTATGTCACACAGCCTCCTACATCCAACACATGTATGCAGGCAGCAAATTACTTGTTGGTGCCAAGTAACTCTAGGTTTAGGTCCATGCAAACTATCCTAATTTCAATGAAAAATCGACTGTTCAAACCATGGTATAGCAAGAAATGAGAGGGAAGGGTATGTTCTTGTGTGTTTTTCCAGAATTCCTGTAAACTAATGAGATGGGAACTCTGTCCTTTTGGAATAATTAGAATGTCATTCTACTCCTCCCCCCATCCTTCTTTATTTTCCCAGGGAAAACAAGAGCCCTCTCAGCACTTCCTAGTTTCCCTGTTTCAGATTAGCTCCTCTGCAGGGAGCACAAATATTGCTTTGCTTCTTTTCCCAAAGGTGCCCTCTGAGGAAAGCAGCATTTGTTCACCTGTCCTGGGTATGACTGATGGTGTTGGTTTAGTTGGGATTGGGAAGGATGAATAGCAGGTTAAGGCACATTTTCTACTTTGCCAGCAATGAACAGATTTTTATCTCCACCTTTTTGTCACTAATTTGGAGGAAACTGGGATATAATCACCTGCCCACTCACATTCTAGAATCAAGGACATTACCGTGTACTCAACATCTTTTTGTCACAGGAGTGCTGTTCTCAGTTCTCATCTCAGACAGATAACATTCTACTGTTAGAGGCACAGAATCTTATGACTGTGGTGGGGATCTTAGAAGTCATTTAGTTTAGTTTCCCCAGAAATGCACAATTCGACAAATACAATCTTAACTGTTTTAATTAGCTTATTTGTGTATGTTATCCACAAAACTGCCATATAAAAGAAAAGCTGAAACACATTTGCTGCTTATAAAGTCACAGTCCTTGAAGCTTGGCAAAATTCTGACCATCTGAAATGTGCAAGATTTTAGCCATGCTATTAGAAACCAACTTTTGATGGGGGGGCAGGAAGGGGTTAGTACAAGATAAAAGGTTTAGTGTTGATAGTTTTACTGCCCTTGGAAGTCCCTATTTTGTAAATTTTTGAAGCAAACACATGTAAACAAAAAGAAAGAAAGAAAATGAAGGTTATTTGGAGTGGCAAAATCTTAAGTCTTTCTTTTTACATCTCTTGTATCTCTAAGGAATTTCTTTTGGCTCACAGGTCATTCTGCTATTAGAAGGAAATTCAAATGTAAATAATGCAACACAAGGTGTTCAATGACCAATGCTGGTTTTTTGCCAGGATTGGCTTCACTGAGAATATTCCCTAGGCAGTCTCATTTGCTTACTATTCAGCTATTTCTATCTTCAAATTTTTAATAATTTTTGGATAAGGAATTCTATAGTTTGTTTTCATTTTGCACTGGGTACCACAAATTAATGGAGCCAGTTCAGGTTCTTGCTAGTGCAGACTTCTGCTCTGTATCCCATTACCCAAATAACATGAAAAGTGTATGTTCTTTGTTGCTGTTGTTTGTTTTTAGAACAAGTAAATGACTTTTTAAGCTACTTACCAAAGACAGCATAAAAACAAGTTAGACCATCAGTGAATATATTTTACGTTTTCTGTTTTTTTGGTTTGGTTTTGGTTTATTACAGTTCTGTAAGGGCCTATTTAGCCAGGGCGGCCCCACCTCAGTTGAACCAAAAAAAAAAAACATTTTGTTGTTTATGCAGTAAAACTTAAATTGACCCTGCCCTGCCCCCGCACCCCCAGGGGAACTTACTTAAGAGCAAGTCTGGGAAACCAGTCCCAGGTAACAAAGCCCAAATTCAAGGGTGGGTCAGGTCAGGTGGAGATAACGGCCAGAATGCAGGGATGAGTCGGGCCAGGTGGAGACATCCAATCTGTAAAGCGTGCATACTGTCTCCCTAGCTACCAAGGAGTGTGGGCCCTGCCTTTTGGGCGCCAATTCTGACCAAGGTGATAGATTACTTCAAATAGCTACTGTGGGGTGAATTATGAGATATATGTAAAACACTTAGCACAATTGGCCACCCGTGCGTGACCTAGCATGACTGTGCAGCTTTCTCTGTGTGCTACAATCTCATTCACCACCTGTGTGTGGCCAGGCCCAACCACATGGCCTTTGCTCTATAAAAGTTAGTCTGTAAGGCAGGGAGGGGTCGCCCTTTCTGTAAGAGGTGGCCCTAACCGGTCTGACCGTCGGTTTGATTCTTGATGCTTGGAGTGAAATAAAGCTTTGCTTGACCTTTGCTTTGTATCAGTCTCGCTCCTTTGACCATGGACCAATTATTGGGGGACCCAACATTGGGGACCCATCAGTTCCATATCTTTTATTTATTTATTTATTTTCATTATGTTCAGTTAGCCAGCATATCTTTTTAAGAAAAAATAGAAAAAAAAATAGTAAATAGGATTAGAATAAAGGACAGGAGTAGACTTTTTTTTTTTTTTTTTAAGATTTTCTTTCTTTATTTATTTAGAGACAGCATGCACATTTGCATTGGGGGAGGGGCAGAGTCTCAGGGAGCCTGACTCAGGTCTCTCAGTCTCACCACCCTGAGATCCTGGTCTGAGAGGAAATCAAGAGTGGGATGCTCAACCGACTGAGCCACCTGGCACCCCCGAGTGGGTTCATTTTTAAAACTAAGAAGAGTAAAGCCTCTAGAAACCCTTTACACTTCTGTTCAAATCTGGGGTAAATCATTTGTAAACTCTGTGATTTTGTAAATTAGGTAACTTCTCTGTTTCAATTTTCCCATCAACAAATAGAGATAATAGTAATACTTATCTTGTGGGATTATTTGAAGAAAAATGAGATATATGTAAAACACTTAGCACAATGTGACTAATACTGAGATATTAGTATTTCCAAATGCTTATATTCACTAGCACATTGTTGTATAGGTGCTAAAATAAATATTAATTAAATTGTTAAATTTAAAAAAGGCCTAAAAAGATGAGACTTATCCAAGAAAAACTTTTTACTGACAAAAGCTATTATACATTTTCCTATATACTTCATTTGACACATTATTTTTTTCAGTATTGATTCACCAAATAGGGACCTTAGAATACTGACATTTTTATTGTCTATAAACCACTTGGATTTTCTTAAAAGAGAGTATACATGAATTCTTGGACATCAGACAATATTATCCATCTTCTTTAAATAATTTCCATCAGTTTCTAAAATTTAAACAAATCAGGAGGATATAAAAAATTACCAACAATCTTGAATACTGTGTCATTTTTAGATATCAAATTTATTAGGTTGACTCAAATGTATAATTAAACTTTGAAATGCATTTATGAGTGGCCTGCATCTACTCTGTATAGAATAAAAACATGCACTGATAAGAAATAGCAAAAAGTTTCCTCAGAATCCACTTGATAAAGGGTGCTGGAATAAAGGGTGCTTGATAAAGTGTGAACTGGTGATCAGTGGACCTTTTACATGAGGATGAGATTTGCTATACAGGCTTTGAAAGCACAAAGCCTCCAAGGCAAATGAGAATAATAATCATAATCCCAATCATAAGCCTAATAACACGGGGAGTGATTAAATACCACTCTCTGGGGAAGAAATAGATTGATTCTGTTTCATTAAGGGTAAAAAACCCACATCTTCCTCAAGTATGGCATTAACTATATGGCTAAAGTTGGGTTTCAAGTAGAGGCTGGTAAATTGAGGCGAGATAATTAACTGCTTCTCTGAGGCATAAGCACTTACCACATGTAGAGGTGGTTATATTGACTAAGCATCTAATTTGGTATTGGCACATTTTAGCTGCAGAGTAGATATGGTCTTCCTTTTGTTTCCAACCTGCTAGCAACCACGTAATTAGATTCTCTCTCACATCCCTATCCACCATTACCAACAGCACCCTTCTGTCAAGATACACTATCTTTTAAATAGCAGACCTCCATGAACCTGGTGGCCATCAGAAAGCTCATCTATAGCTGGTAACTTCCAGTGTGCCTGTCTTTGCCTTCAGCCAGTTCCATTTCTTAAACTATAAAAAACTGTTTTTTTTTTTTTTTAACAAAAATTCTTGTGAATGGGTCTAGCACTTCCTCTTCCATGTGTTTGGGATGTACTCTGAAAGTCATTAAATGTATGACTGACTCGAAGGGAAGAAATTTGGTATTTATTCACCTGTTTATCACAATCCCATTCTTGCCCACATTTTTCTTATTTGACCATTGTTTAGGAAGGAAGGTAATAACCTGATCTCATTTATTCGTGTCCTCTCTTGTAAAGATTTTTATCACATTGTACTTATAACGTATATTGTACTGTTTAATCATGAGCACAGAATTGTCCCATAAAGACTACCAAATAAGCATCTCAGTACAACAGGCTTAGTTTGCACTAAGGCAGATTTGACATAGGACAAAATAAATATGTCCCATTTTGTCCACTCCCTTCAAAGATGAGCAATACTTCAAAATAATATGTTTAATAGAAAAGTTACCCAGGCAACTAAAGAAAGTATTCCTTTTTTCAAGCTCTCTCAGGTACAGGTACTAATTGACTTGATTTATTCACTTTAAATTGTTGGTTCACACAACCTGAGAGGTCAAAAAGAAAATATGAAAAATAATCATTAAAAAAATAAATTTAATGGTTAAAATGATAAATGCATTAATTTAATTGGTGCAGTAATCAATGTTTAAATCCTAGTTCCCTTTCTTTATTTCAGGATGAATCACATGGTGGAAAAACCCCGTTAAGTTCATACCTTAAAGAACCACAAGTCTCTTTCTACTTCCTTATTACTAAAGGAGAAGTCAATTGCTGCACGGTTAAAAATATCTGTAGAAGCCAGAGTAGTATAAATTACAAAAGAAAAATGTTATACAATCAATTTAAATTAGGCCATATAAATAAGGACAAGGTTTATGTTTGTTTTTTTGGAACTGAAGTAAACTGAGACTAGAAAAAGGGTGATTGTTGGGACACCTGGGTGGCTTAGTCAGTTGAGGGACCAGCTCTTGATTTTGGCTCAGGTCATGATCTCAGAGTTCTGAGACTGAGCCCTGTATTGGGCTCCCCACCACTCAGTGCAGAGTTTGCTTAAGATTCTCTCTTTCTCTGTCTGTCCTTCCTCCTGTTCATAAGGATGTGACCCTTCTCTCTCTCTCTCAAATAAATAAATAAATAAATAAAATCTTTTTAAAAAAGATGATTGCTTTATCCAGTTTCGTAATATAAATTTCCAGAAACTAGGAGCACTGAGTTCTAATCCTGTATCCCCTCCTTTAGACCTTGCTGCTCAATGCATGCTGTAGGGCAATCATATTAATATTCAACGATAGTGGTTAGGTTTTTGAATAAAATGAAATATGACTAAGCTATTAGGTATAAATTTAGCAAATTGTGATACTAAAATCCAGTTTAGCAAAGAAAGAGGAAAATAAGAAGGAGAAAGAGAAAAGAAAAGGAGAAAGAAAAAGAAGAGAGGAAGTCAAAGAGAGAAAGAGCAAGCTTTGGTATCAGATAAACACTGTTTGAGCCTAACGTTTGTCAGTTAAGTAGGAAACAATGCATGACATGTGTACTCAGGGTGCACAATCTGTTTCTTTGTGAGGTACTCAACCTTCCTGATCACTAGTGTTCTTACAATTTCTCTTTCTTTTCTACTCAGCATTGCGGATCCTGGATGTAAGACAGAGTCAATGTTTAAAGTCTCTATCTTATCAAAGAGAAAGACAAAAGCATTAAAATACTAAGGGCTTCCAGGCACTAAGTCTTTTTAAAAATTAATAGTTAATAATGATTACCTATAATTATATATGTAGATGTTAGCTAAAGCTATACATAAATATGTACATTTAAAAACTGTCAAAATTTTAATTGCTTAAGATTTTTAGACTCAATAAAATGTTTGGAATCATCAATTGTAATCTCAGTGGCTTTACCATTAGGGTTGCAATCACGATTGGGCTTAATTGGAAAATAACTTATGTGTGAAAAAACAGCAGACAAATAAACAAAAAGCCAATTCTTTATAGAAGGAGTATTGGAG
Source organism: Mustela nigripes (assembly GCF_022355385.1). Classification (NCBI taxonomy): domain Eukaryota; kingdom Metazoa; phylum Chordata; class Mammalia; order Carnivora; family Mustelidae; genus Mustela; species Mustela nigripes. Next base: position 154,186,766 of record NC_081557.1, on the reverse strand, counting down.
TTTATTCCCAGTTGAAAAAGACTATTTGGGGGAAAAAAGTAAACAAACCTCCTTATGAACTGAAATACTCTCATATTCTCAGAGTGCTTTTATTTCTTTTGTCTGGAACTTTTTCTCTCTGTTTACTATAATTACTTTAATTATCTTATGCCAAAATATTTTTAATATAGCAGAATTTAGCCTTGAACTGAACCCTGTGCTTACATTATTTTTCCATATTTAAGGTTCGAATAATTTAAAATAAGTCCCAAAGTGTACTGATTTACACATCTCAATAATAAAATATCTTGGTGACTCTTTTTCTTTTTCTTCTCCAAATTTTTATTTACATTTTAATTAGTTAACATGTAGTATAATACTGATTTCTGGTGTAGAACTTAGCAATTCATCACTTACAACACTCAGTGCTCATCACAAGTGCCCTCCTTAATCCCCACCACCCAACTAACTTACCCTTCGGCCCCCCACCCTTTAAGCAACCATCAGTTTATTCTTTATAGTTAAGAGTCTGTTTCTTGGTTTTCCTTTTTTTTTCTCCCTATGTTCATTTGTTTTGTTTCTTCAATTCCATATAGAAGTGATATCATATGGTATTTGTCTATCATGGGAACTCTGTTCTACACACTAACATTTGGAAAAGCCTGTAAATATTATCAATCATCTTGACCTCAGTCATTAAAATCTTTTAAAAGCTGATATGACGGGACGCCTGGGTGGCTCAGTTGGTTAAGCAGCTGCCTTCGGCTCAGGTCATGATCCCAGCGTCCTGGGATCCAGTCCCACATCGGGCTCCTTGCTCGGCAGGGAGCCTGCTTCTCCCTCTGCCTCTGTCTGCCTTTCTGTCTGCCTGTGCTCGCTCTCTCTCCCTCTCTCTCTCTGATAAATAAATAAAATCTTTAAAAATAAAATAAAATAAAATAAAAGCTGATATGACATTTGAGCTTCCGTTTGTGAGTTCTTTGGATTGCTTTCAGTAGAAGTCAGGCTGTACAGTGGCTTATACAAAATACTTAAAGTTTATGCTGCTGGAGATAGATATTAGTATATGCGTCTTTGACTTCTGCTTTTCAACAGCATTTTTCCACTTCAAAAGCATAACCTTTTGATGTGTGCAGGCACAACATATCTGCAATTATATAATTACATGATGCAGATGCATAATATTGAAATTATACATGCTCCTCTGTGCTCAATTAGCTGACACTGTAAAAAATCCTACCATTCTATTAGCTCACTGGAAGCAGCCAGAAGATTAAAATGTTCACAAATATTCTTAAGTCATTTACCAAAATGGTCAACAGACTAATTTTTTTATGACTCCTCTCCAACTTATTTTTCTTTAAAAATGTTCTCTCAGAAATATTTAATTAGATGTCCAATTAAATTCAATATTCTGCAAGTGTATTTATATTAACTTCAGGCTAACACATAGATTATTAGTTGTTAGAATTTTTGCTAATTCTACAAATAAATAAAAGTGTAAATAAATATTAGTTGACTACCTTTTTACTAATTCTAAGGCCAGAATTGAATACCAAAAACAGAAAGTCCAGACCAACATTTCATCAGAACAAAAGGAGTAGTCAAACTCCCAGCCAAATTTTATAAAGCAGGAATAGATATATTAAACCAATGTCCTATTTCCGTGACAGCAGTATCTGAGCGTCTTTTGGCTTTCATTCAAGCATTAGATTTTTAAGACAAAAATCTTAATGTTGTAGTGGTGATGTTTTATTTTTAAATTAGATCCAGTTCAAATAAGGTGGATATTAGAGAATGTCAAATGTGGCTTCTTTTTTTTTTTCTTTTCTGTTTCTTTTTTTTTTTAATTTCCTTTTTGTAGATTAGAAGAAACAAAGAAGGATATGTGTATGTGCCCTCTGCTGGCAAAGTTAAGATCATAGTCTCTTTCTAGAGACAATAGAAACAGAATCCCAGAAGCAGAACAGCACATTATATTCAAAGACATTTTACAGAAGGAACAAAACAGATTTGAATTAATTAAGGAAATGTTTTGAAAGGACTGGAGGCAAGTGTGGTATTGCAGTCTATAGCAAGGCTAAATGAAGTTATTGGAAAATAACAATGTTTATTTGTGGAAAAATAATGAAGCTTAAACATCTAGTTTGTTTAATTCTATTAAGGTTCTAGAAGACAAAATAAAACTAAATTACTTTATGAGATTAATTCAAGCTTTGTAAACCTCTGACAATAATTATAATTCATTTGTCTCTGAATCTTAAATACTAGATAAATTTGGTGTTCTTAGAATTAATAGAATATTGATCGTTTTAACAATTGAACTAATCTAACATTTCTATCTTTTTAAAGTCTCAAAAAATAATGTATAAAATGAATTTGTATGACCTCATTGATTTGAAAAAGCAAGTTTTAACGAGTAAAAATACAGAAAGTAAAATTAATCTATCTTGGAAATTTTGTAAAACAAGTCAACAAATGTTCTCCAAATTGAAAACACTTGCAGAGAAAATAAATGAGCAGTAGGGATGCAGTCAATACATTAGTGTCAACTCAGGAGAATGTGACAAATGGTGTCCTGGAGAAGTTGATCTGGGGCCTGGTAGTGGTCTATCTTCTCATCAAGTGCCTGGATGGTAAAATACAGAACATATTCTTTAAACCTGAAAGTGGCATTAAGGAGTCAAAGATTGATTTAGTACCAACTTGGAAAGGAGTGTTTTGGAAGTAAAGAGTGCCTCAGGACTTAATCCACCCAAAGTTCTTTAGTCTGCAAACGAGGAAACTGAGGCCCAGAAAGATTAAGTAAGGTAAAAAGATTAGAAGAAACTATAGTTGAATAACAAGACACAGATACAGAATATAGTTCAACAGAGACAATTGTGGAGCTGTACATTGGAGAGGAAAACAAAAATATCCCATACAGCTGGCAGAAAATGGCTTGGGGTTATAGTTCACAGGTTGACCATGAATCATTACTCTGAGAGTAGAGTAGGAACACTTTCTTTAAAAAAACTAACCCAACAATAGTAACAAATTAAAAATGATTCTAAAGGAGGGAAGATGTATAGCAAAAAATGTAATAAATGTATATAAATGGGCAGGGACTCTATTCTCTATGCTGCCAACAATTAGTTAAAAACTTTGATCAGTTGCTTAATCAATCTGACTTCCACCTTCCAGATATATAAACAGGTTAGTTAGGGGATCATCATCCATTAAGGGTTATTTTTGAACAATACAGTGTAAGTTTCACATATACTGAAAGTTGGTTTCCTCTACCAATGAGGGGCACACACAACAATACATTACTTTTAATTTAAAATTATATAACTTTTAAAATTTGAAGAATAGTCATAAACCTAATAATGGGTTGGAAAGAAAAGCAAAGGCCATGTGGTTGAGCCTGGCCAATGAGATTATCTCCACCTGGCCTGACTCGTCCTTGTATTTGGGCTTTGTTTTCTCCACCTGACCTGACCTATACTTCTATTTGGGCTCTGTTATCAGGAACTGGATGACCATATTTTACTGGTTTCCCAGACTTGCTTTTAAGTAAGTTCCTCTGTGAGGGGCGGGCAGGGTCAGTTTAAGTTTTACTGCACAAACAACAAAATGGCTGTTTAACCAAGATGGAGTCGCTCTGGCTAAGTAGGCCCCTACAGTTGTCCTCGTCAGTTATAGCTGTAGTTCAATTTTGAACTTTAGATGAAATTTTCTGAGAGAAAATAATGGAGTCTATTTTACAGAAATACATCAAGCTTACTCTATTGCCATATTAATAGTCAATGAATCAGAGTGTAAGAGACAGTACAGTGATGTTCAACAGTGGATTTGTTTCTTACTGGCCTACCACCTTTCATTTTTCTTTTTTCTTTATTTATTTTTTTTTTTTTTTAGAGGGAGAGAAAGGGTGGGAAGGGGCAGAGGGAGAGGGAGAGAATCCCAAGCAGGCTCCATACCCAAGCATGGAGTCTGACATGGGGCTCAGTCTCAGGACCTTGAGATCATGACCTGAGCTGAAATCAAGAGTCGGAGGCTTAATGGACTGAGCCACCCAGGCATCCCTAGTCTAGCACCTTTAAGAGACAACCAACCTATTCAGGTTTCATGTTTCTATTTCCTTAAAAAAAAAAAAAAGAAAAGAAAAGAAAAGTAAAGAAAAGAAAAAAGAATTGTCCTCCAAAAAGTAATGTTAAAGAAATTTGCAATTATTTTAGTATTTGTGGAAAATGCAACCATAATAAATAAAATCTCCAGAACAAAGGAGCATGTCATTACTGATAAGTACAAAATAATAAAGGACCATTTGCCAGATGAAAGGGTAGTACTACAAGATATAATAATGTCTTTAGATGAGGGAGTACAGCAAGGGTAAGACACAATTGGATCAGAAAATAGACCATGCAGATGGAGTCTGAGCTCTGATAAATATAACAAAGTATGGTCAAGATACAAACCAAATAAAAAGAATGGGAGCTTGAGGGGTGACAGCTTAGTGTTATGTGATAAAAGCAAAAAAAAGAGACAATTACAGATGTAACTCTTGGTATTCAGTCTTTGTGAAGATAATGGAAAGGCTGAAAGTCAAATTTGAAACAATGTATGAAACCTACCAACAGCAGAAGTGCTTAACTGAAACATGATCAGATCTTCACACTGTATCCATGCTATTTGCAATTAATTGTAAAGTGTGGTAAAAATCTAAATAATACTAAGCTAAAGGGAATTAGTGGCTAATATTTGGAACTGAAAAACAAAAACACAGGTATAACCTTTCCACTTAATAACATAGACAGGGCTGAAGTTTCTAGAACATAAATAGGCTTTCTCTTGGGACAGTCATTTCTTTAGGAGGGATTTGGATGGGGAGGCGTGCTCTGTAGTACCATATTTTCAGAAGGAGAAAACTGACTAGTCTTACCTCCAGTCAAAATTTTGCCAATGGTGAGTGCCTTTTCCAGTTTGCTGTATGAAGACGTGTGACTGCTTTTTAATCTCACTTCAAATACCGAAGAAGTGCCGTAGGAACCACAGCTGGCCAATGGAATATTGGAATATTACAGATAGTTTCATGCTTTATTAAGATTAAGGATTCTGAATTTATTTTCATTTTTTTTTCATTATCTAAGTTTTTGTGGTTTCCTAAGAAATTCAATAGTCCAGAGTAGCTAGTTACCATAATACTCATTGTTAGTGGATTTCCATGTTTACATGGTGTAAGCTTTTATAGTCAGAGTTGATTTTTAATTTTTAAAAATTAATTTTAGGGGTATCTGGGTGGCTTAGTCTGTTAGATGTCTGCTTCGGCTTAGGTCATGATTCCAGGATCCTGGGATTGAGTTCCCCCAGGCTCTCTGCTCAGCGGAAAAAAGCCTGCTTCTCCCACTCCTTCTGCTCGTACTTTCTCTCTCTCTCTCTCTCTTTCTGTCAAATCAATAAATAAAATCTTTAAAAGAAAATAAAAAAAAATTAATTTTACCAAGCAGCCACATATAATGGGAAAAAAAAATCATAGTCTGTGTATTCAGGCACATCTATTTTTATAGTATACTTCTCCTTGGTAGAGAAATACTCTAGTATTAAAGAACTTTAGAACCCAAGTTCTATAGATTTTGATGAACAGCACCAGTTCTTTCTGATAGACAACAATTTGTTCCTGCTTTGTTCCCTACAATATTTCTTTGACAGTTTTCAATCAGTGATTTGATCACACTCTCTCCCAGTTTAGCTCTATCTTTATCCCTGCACTCACCACCTTGCTCCCTAACAGCTGCTCCTGTCTCTCTTCATCACATGTGGACAGCTGTGGGTAGGATGGGCTCCAGAGGATGGAACTGGCTGACGGTTGGGGCAAGTGCCGGAGGTGCTCCCAAACTTTCTGCTTTTAGTTTGAGGCTCCATTTCCCCACAATTCAAGAAAATCTTTACTCCCTTGAGAAAAAACAAAGTGAAGTTCATACTGTACTACATTCTCATCCGTAATACTCTATTCAGGTATGTAATAAATTCTACAATTATAATTAACCTGCCTATCCTAGTCTGTTTAGGCTACTAAAACAAAAATATCATAGACTGGGTGGCTTAACTAACAAATATTTCTCACAGTTCTGGAGGCTAGGAAGTCCAAGATCACAATGTCGGCAGATTTTATGCTTAGTGAGGGCTTGCTTCCTCGTGCATAGGGGACCACCTTCTTACGACGTACTCACATGTCTGCAGGTGCAAGGGTCTCTCTCTCTCTCTCTTTTTAAAAGTTCATTTATTGATTAATTTGACACAGAGAGAGACAGAACACAAACAAAGGGAGTGGCAGGGAGAGGGAGAGGGAGAAGCAGGCTCCCCGATGAGAAGAGAGCCCAAGGTGAGGTTCCATCCCAGAACACTGGCTGGGAACATGACCTGAGTCGAAGGCAGACCTTAATTAACTGAGCCACCCAGGCACCTCTCAAGGACCACTTAAGGGTACTAATTGCTTTTAACATCTATCCTCATGACTTACCACCTCCCAAAGGTCCCACTTCCCAATACTGAGATTAGGTTTCCATATATGAATTTTGGGGCAATACATTCAGTTTATGGTACTACCACTCCTATTTACTTCTTTTCCCAGTGTCTATATTACAAAATGTTTTCCCGTCTGTTCTTGAGGTTTTCCTCTCAATATTTAATGGCTGGAGATAGTCCACAAACTAGCAGACAGTCTGAATCACCAACTTGGGTTAAGTGCCAATGCTTTGGCTTGATTTAGTCTTACCAAGATCATACACAATTCAGTTGTGTCAAAGTCCAGAAATGAAACTTAGCTGCCCAAACTTAGATGTTGGGAAAACCTAAAATGAAACAAAACAAAACAAAAAACCCATAAATGCCTTCACTTTCAGTTTCTGACTGCTAAACTTGAGTCTGTCCAATCATTTTCTTCTTTACCTCTTGGGTGTTTGAAAATGTCCTCCATCTTCAGTGCATATAATTCATTCTTTTCTAGTTGGCAAACCATGAATTTTGCTTTCTTTTTTTGTATGAAAGGGACCTGGCTACAATCAAAGCTTTCTTAAAGTGACAAAGAGCAAATGTATCCTAAGGATAAACCTGGATAAAATATTCTTCCCTCAAGATCAATATGCAATCTAGGATATCATAAGAGTTTTGAGTAAAATGAATATGAATTGTTGCTCTAAAGAGATATTAATCTGTCACAAGTACAGCGGTAACACATTTCTACTGGCTAATGAAATTAATCTTCCATGTAAGTGTATGTTTTTTAGTAATGTCACTATTAAGCACAATGATACAAATTAGAAATATTCTGACTTTTATGATATCCTTAAAAATACAATATAAGTAAAAAATATTTAAGTATATTTTAGAAATAGGCACTGTACTTTCAGTAAGGTAAGAGATGAGTGGCAAAAGCTAGTTTTCCTAGTACCTAACCTTGAGGAGGGATCTGGATATCAGTTTACCCACTGCCCAGGGACTATTCTAAAGGGTAATAATGAAAACTATACCTTTATAAAACATAAAACCAAATATAGGTTAATAATGACTCCATGCAGTTGCCAGACAGTTCATCCCAAACACATTCCAAATCCTCTCAGAGAGCTGAGAAAAAGTGATCATTTCCTTTTAAATAGAGGCTATTATTAATGTGCTATTAGTGACATTAGTAAAATCTATAATTTTAATCATAAATGGATCAACATAGCTTGTATTTAGATTCTTAGTCAGTAGTCAGATGTGGAAATAAAACAAATGTTTTAAACTGTCTCCAAAACAAATAATTTCCAATCACACTTAATGTCAATAAAAACTTAGTTTATCCATAATAATCTGTGTATGAAATGTAACTCAGAAAGAACTACATTTCATTTTCGGGCTGAAAATAATTCATACTACTCAATATTTTCATATGAGAATATAAAATAGGAATAGAGGTTGTGAAAGAGTAATCTACAATGCATTTTGAACGAATTTGACTGTTAAGATATTTTCAACTATAAGAGAAATTCAAAATACAAGATTTAAATTATTTCAAACAAACAGAATTGTTACAAATTTCATTACGGAGGATTATTGCTGGATTCATAAAGAGAATGGAATCCTACCTTTGTATTACCTTATACTGAGGATATTAAAAATATAAAATGATTATAGCTACATTTGAACTTCTTTTTATTTCTCTTAAGTTTCTTGCACAAAACGTATTTATAAAGTGTTAAGGACTTCTGAACTTACTCTTCCAAAGATTGTCCACTAGGGTCACGAGATTGGACAGTTCACCTGGCCAGTAGTAATGCAGAGAGAAATGTGGCTGACTCAGAAGTCTTTGGAAAACCACTAATTTTGCTGGTTTCATTTTCCCCACTGGTAGAACACTGGTTATCTAAAAGATCTTTTTTAGATCAAGGGTATAGCAAATGAAGATCACAGGTCACTGTAAACTTTAACAAAACATTTTTTGAGTAGGCTCCACAACCATGAACTCATGATCTTGAGATCAAGAGTCCCACTCTTTGCTGAATGAGCCAGCCAGGCACTCCGTAACAAAACATTTTTTAAAGTGCATATAAGTTTGCTAGCATTAAAAATACCATTGACTGGCTGACTTAAACAGCAGAAATTTATTTTCTCACATTTCTGGAGGCCAGAAGTCCCAGAGGAAAATACCAGCAGGATTGGTTTCTTCTGAGGCCTTTTTCCTTGGCTTGTAAGTCGTAGCCTTTTTGCGGTGCCTTCACCTGGTCATCCTTTGATCTGTATTGCCTGTGTCTTAATCTCTTCTTTTTATAAGGATACTAGTCATTTTAGATTAGGCTTCACCCATATTACCTCATTTTACCTTAATTAGCTCTTTAAGACTCTCCAAATATAGTCACATTTTAGGTACTGGTGGTTAGGACTTCAACATACGAATTTTGGAAGAGACACAACTCAACCCATAACAAAGTGTATTTATAAGTAATATCTCTTTGTAAGTGCATTAGAACAAGTAGCAATATATTAAAACTTTAATATATTAGAAGGCAATAAAATAAATCTTATATATCCTCACATGACCTTGGAGAGAGCTCAGTCCATCTGCCCATTTAACATGGAAGTAATAAGAAAGACCTGGCACATGATAGTGATTCATTCAAACTCACTCTTCTATGTCACGCCATAATAGGCACTTAGTATGTTAAGCATTTACTGATTATGTCAATGCAATTTATCGTACATATAGCAGGTTTTTGATAGTGTGTTCTGTACTATGGAGATTGTGGCAGGCACAAACAGAAATAGCTCTAGTCCTCACAGAGCATACAGCTTTGTAGAAGGTCAAAACATTACAAAATAAAGATGCCAAAAATGTAAAACAAAACTGCAATACAAAAATAAGAGAAATGTACAGTGCCGTAAGAACCTACAGAAGACTGACTTACCTGAATTAATCAAGATGATTGTCCAGTGGAAGTCCACTTGAACTGAGAGCTCACGGGAATAGAAACTAACCACATAAGGAAGAGCCTGGTCTGCAGCCCCTATTATCCCTCTGACCTTTCTTGACCAGTTTCCTCCTCACCCACATGGTGTCAATCCCAGTCTGACCTCTGCCATTCTCTGTGCACGCCGGGCGTGCTACCTCTGCAGCCCATCAGCTGTCTTCCACCAGATACCTCCTTAGCCAGCTCCTTCACATACATCAGATCTCCATTATCAGGAGGTCTATTTCCACAAAACTATATCCTGTTCTAATCCATCTTCCAGTACTGCTCTATCGGGCTCTATTATTTTTTTTCCCTGTAAGACTGATCACTTTCCCACATTATTTATAATATATTTTTCCCTATAAGACTTACCACTTTTCCACATTATTTATAATGTATTTAAATATAGTTCTTGTGTATTGATTGACTCCTCAGCTAGAACATAAGCTCTGTGGATGGCAGCAGTTTTTGTCTGTTTGGTTTGCTGATGTATACTAAATCCCATGGACAGACACATAATAGTCGTTCAAAAAATGTTTATTGGTTGAATTGACTGATTTATTGATTGCTGAAGGAAGGCTTGTGTCTGGAACACAAAGGTTAGAGAAGTAGTACTTAAAGGCCAGACCCTGCAGAGTCTTGGAACATTTTTGTAACAAAGATACAGTGAAAGAGAGAGGGATGCAGATGCAATTAAAGAACTGTAAGAAAGGGAACATGAGCAGATTTAAATTTGAAAAAGTGTCTCTGGTATTCCTTACTGTAATAATCCAGGTGAAAGATATCAGCTTGGGCTAAGGAGCTTGTGGGCAAGATGGACAATAGAGGAATGAGTCTAGAGAAATTTAGGAGGCAAAATGTGGATTACATGAAGAAAATGCATCTAGTTGCTAGCTTTCTAGCCCAAACACCTTCCACCACACAGAGGGAGTGATGAGGAAAATAAGACAGACTTTATATTCAGTAGGTCCTTGGTTTACATCCAAATTTCATAACACATCTATGTGACTTTGGACAAGTAACTTAACCTCCTCACTCTCAAATTACTTTCAATGCAAAAGTAGTAATAATTGCTACATAGCAGACTATCTGTAAATATGAAATTAGAAAATGTATGTCAAGCATCTGGTAGCCAATAAATAGAAGTTATTCTTAGCAGCATGTTTATCTGAAAAATATCATTCTTTTATTTAAAAAAGCTGTTTTATAAGGTTTAATTCATATTTTGTTTTTTTTTCAAAATGTCACTCATGCATATTACAATATTAGATGTCTAGTTGGTACTACTGTGAGAGTCTACTGTAATTGTCACCTTTGATAATGCACATCATTTATGGTGGGCTATTTCAGCAATGCCCCCAATGATCACTTTTCACCCTGACTCTGGACTTGGCCATCTGGTTTGTGTTGGCCAATACAGTAGAAAATAAGACTTAAGATGAGGCTTGAAAAGTACTTTCACTGTGGGATTTCCTGTCTTTGCTGTTCCTGGAATCACTGTGATTGGTCCCTGTAAAGAAGTCCAGGCTAGCCTTCTTGAGAATGTGACCACAAAGAACTAAAAGGAATTTTTTCAGATGTGGCCAAGCACACTGCCAGTGACCAGATATGTTCGTCAGGTAATCCTAGACCAAACAACCATAGTAGATACATTACTTGACCAAAGAGATCAACCAAGCTGGTTCATATAAGAAGAACTGCCCAATGGATCTACAGATTCATGAGAAAAAATAAAGGTTTCTTGTTTTAGGCCATTAAGTTTTATATAGTTTATTATGCAGCAAAAGCTCATCGACATATCATTGTATCTTCAAGTCCTTAGTAAGATATCTAGAACATAGTAAATGAATAATACATTCTTGAAGAAGTTTGTGAAATCTTTATTTAATGGTTGTATAATATTATGTGATTGGATTAATTGCTGAAAATAAATGTTTTCTGTAAGAAACAACTTTTCTTCCATTGTACTAGAATATGAGTTAGCTGCTATGATTCCTTTTTACCTTGGTAACAGTATGAAAAATGTTATTTTCTTAAATGTATATGTGATTTATAAGCTATAAAAATAAAGTATTACTTTGGCACATGTTAACTTGGAAATTTTAGTTTGTATAAGCTAATTACTAATTATGAATGTCAGAAAAATATTTTTATATACATATCTATATATTCACTTAAAAATGTGTATATATGTGCAAATGTATGTATACAAAGGTATGTATCTGTATATATGTAAAGCATATGTCTATATGTATGTATATATGTAAGCAGTTAAACTTTACACTGTGAAGATTAAATAAAATTATGTTCTGTGGTTTGGAGAGTAGTCACAGTAAAGACAAAAATTTGGTTAAAATCAGTCTGTGGAGAGTCTAGCTGAATATACCTGAAGGCTGACATTTCACTAGAACATCAAGATACTTATTATGACTTACAAGACCCCATATATCTAATCAGGTGTTAGTCTCTGACTTTGTTTGTAACTCCTCATCTCCTCATTCTTCCCATTACAGCTCTGATGGTCTTTCTTTCTGCTTCAACATTGCCAAGCATGCGTACTTCAGGGCCTCCGCAGTTACGAATTTCAATGCATGTATGCTATTCCCAAATAGTCCTAAGACTTGCTCACTCACTTCCTTCAGGTTTCCGCTCAGAAACCACTTTCTCAGTGAGGGCTTCCCTGGTTAAGCTATTCAATTTCACATCTGCCCTTCAGCATTTTATATACCATCTCTTGGATTCCTATTTCTTCCTTAGCACCCATCACAGTCTTGCATACGTTTACTTGCTTATCTTCTTGACTGTCCAGAGCATAAGCTAAATGAGGGTAGGAATTTTTAACTGTTTGTTTACTACTTTATCCTCAGCACCTAGAGCAGGGACTGACATGTGGTGAAAGGCCACTAATATTTATGGAATGAATGAAAGACAGGGGTTCTTATTCCTGGGTGTTTCAGAGCATCCGTGAATTAGCTGAACATTATATAGAACTTTGGTGTAGATATAAATATAATTGCAGATTTGCTGGGAGAGGGTCCGTACCTTTCAGTGGATTCACAGGTTTATTGGTGCAGGAACCCAAAATGCTAGAAATAACTGATCTAAAGGAATTTAAAATATTTTTTTGGGTAAAGAGTCGAGAGTTCTTGAAGCTTTTTGAGAGGGGTAGTGATGAGAATAGAATGGTACTAACAGAAGATTAATCATGAAGAATGACGGATTCAAGTCAGGTGAGATTAAAGGCAAAGAGACCAGGCAGGAGGTTATTGTAGTAAGTAAGACAAGAATTAATGAGGTCCTGAACTGGAAGCATGGTTTGGGAATGAAAAGAAGCGTTCCATCTCATTATGTGTGAATACTGTCAGTACTGCTGCTGTGTTAGTGGGATAACATTGCTGAAATGGAAATCAAGTATCATACTCAGAAAAGTATATTCTTATTTTAAACCAAACAAAACTTCAAATAATGGGATGTTGTGAGCTGAGATAACCTCACTGCATTAAAAAGAGAAAGCTTTCCCCAACAATTTCAATCTTAATCGAAAAGTATATATTTTTTCTGCCTACCAACACCACCATGAGTAGATTTATTTATGAGAAAGATGAGGGGGCATGATTTGCTGAGTCCTATTAGAGACACTGGATTAAGACAAAATAGCACATTATTTACCAGTTTCACCCTTTTGATTTGATTCGCCATAAATATATTCAAATATTTTCATTTTCAGCTAGAAACCTAAAATAACATTTGGAAAATATCTTCATGGAAATTATTTGAAATATTTCACCAAAGAGATCCCTGCAGCAGAGAGGGCATATGACCTTGAGAATTGGCTTCTCACATTTAATTAATCCCATGTCCTATGTTTTATGTGCATTTTGTGTTCTCATCAATAATTTATATGTGTAATTTTGACAGAAAATAATACTTAAAATTATTCATTGGCTAAAATCTGATGGAAAAATTGTTTAAGAATACTGATGCTTCTCTTTAAACACCCCCAGGACAATGCTACATTCTCAATTTGGGGGGAAAAATGGTCTTCATAAAAATTATTTTCCTTTTTTCAAACTGTTGTAAAAGGGCCACAATAAGGTGAACAAAGAGCTGTTAGAGTCAAAAATTAAAAATTAAATAATAAAAACATTATCATCTAACAAATCTTCTTTTACATGAGAAATTCTTAGTTCAGTAATACAATTGTGCAATTGGGAAACAGATGCTCCTCACACTGGATTTCTTTGCACATTGTTGTGCGTTTGATACCTTTACTGCTTTGTTCCTGCAAGCTCAAGTCAGGTGTCTCTTTCCTTCTTTGAGAAAGTCTAGATTACGATCTTACCCCATAAACTTACCTGTCCAACTGCTATAGTTCTTCGATTTCTGCAATTTGATAGGTAACCGATCCAATGCATGTGTTCCTCATACTATGTCATGGATGTCCTTCAAAGGAAAATTCTCATCCTAAATTAATGTGTATTCCTCCTGTGATATTGTGATTTATAACAAGAAATATATGTTTGATCTTATTCCTTGTTGCTAGCATAGAGCTCCTAAAACTTGGGATTTCTTAAGTGATAAGAGTGATAAAATTGTTTTGATATTCATAACAAACCTCTTCCAACCACACCTGAATTTGTGTTAATGAGGTGACTTTTGGACGCCTAAGAACAGGACTGATGGGTGGGAGAACGGACCTTGCGATGAGAGAGTTGGAGCTTTCTGCTCCACCTCCTTGATCTTTGGGAAAGGAGCAAGGAGCTGAAGACTGAACCGGCCACCAGTGGTCAATGATTTGATCAATCATGTTGATGTAATGAAACGTTCATAAAACCCCAAGATGATGGGGTTCAGCGTGCTTCCATCGGTTGCTATGTCGGGCCCCAATCTCTATGGAGACAGAAGTTCCTAGTTTGAACCTTGTCCTATGTATCCCTTTATCTCACTGTTGGTTTACATTTTCCAATATACTTTGTAATAAACCAGTAATCTACCAAGTGAACGGATTTCTTGAGTTCTGTGAAATACTTTAGCAGATTAGTCAAACTCAGGAAGTGGGTTGTGGGAACCTCTGATTTATAGCCAGTTGGTCAGAAACACAGGTTACAACCTGGACTTGTATTTGGTACCTGAAGCTGGGGCAGTCTTATGGGTCTGAGCCTTTAATTTGTAAACTCTGACTATCTCCAGGTAGATAGTGTCAGAATTGAGTTGAATTGTAGGACACCCAGCTGGATCAAAGAATTGCTTGGTGTTTTGTTAAAAACACACTTATCAGAGTTGGGTACAGAATTGTGTCTTCCTAAATATCTCTTATTCATGGCCCTTCTTCTACATGTTCATTGGCACTTGTCCATCTCAGCCAGCTCTTTACATCAGTCTCCTAACTGCTATCTCAGCCCTCAGCATTCAGATCTATCTTCTGTGTTGCTGGAATTCACACTATTCATTTACTTAAAATCCATCAGCAGGTTCTCAAAAACACAGGATATGCTTTAGATTATTTATGCAATCATATAGACCCCTCTGTGTTCTGGCTTTGCCTTCCACTCTTGTCTCATCTTCTTTTTCATAGGTTGTGTATTTTCATTCTTTTTTGTGAAACACCATGCTGCTCTCCCCATGTGCTCAATGAACTAATTCCTCAAGTCTTAGTTTCAACCTTCTCTTGCCTAGGCAAAGCCATCATTTTTCATTTCTCAGTACTTTGTATATATATATTTTTAATACTATCCTCTCAACTTTGTATTTTTTTTACTTTAATTCTAGTATTATAATTAACATACAGTGTCATATCCATTTCAGAGGTATAATACAGTGATTCAATAATTTGATACACTGCTCAGTGTTGAGCACAGTAAGTATACTCTTAATCCCCTCCACTTAATTCACTCATTCCCCTACTCACCTCCCCTCTGGTAACCAGCAGTTTGTTCTCTATATTTAAGAGTTTGTTTCTTTGTCTGACTCCTTTTTTTTTCTCATTTGTTTTATTTCTTAAATTTCACATTTGAGTGAAATCATATGGTATTTGTCTTTCTCTGACTGACTTACTTTGTTTAGAATTATGCCCTCTAAATCCATCCATGTTGTTGCAAATGGCAAGATTTCATTCTTTTTTATGGTTGAATAACATTCCATTGTATAAATACAGCACAGCTTCTTTATCCATTCATCTCTCATGAACACTTGGGTTGCTTCCATAATTGGCTATTATAAATAATGCAAACAATAAACATAGAGGTGAATGCATCTTTTTGTTTTCCTGTTTCTGTATCCTTTGTGTAAATGCTCAGTAGTGAGATTACTGGATCATACGATATTTCTATTCAAAGGGTAGTTCTAATTTTAATTTTTTGAGGAACCTCCATGGTATTTTCCACAATGGTTGCACCAGTTGCCAACAAGAGTACACAAATGTTCATTTTTCTCCACATTCTAGTCAATGCTTGTCATTTCTTGAGTTTTTTATTTTAGCTATTCTGACAGGTGTGAAGTGGTATCTCATTGTGGGTTGTTTTTTTTAAAGATTTAATTTATTTATTTGAAAGAGATGGAGAGCACAGAAGGAGAGGGAGAAGCAGACTCCCTGCTGAGTGGGGAGCCTAGTGTGGGACTTGATTCCAGGATGCTGAGATCATGACCTGAGCCAAAGGCAGACGCACAACCAACCCTCATTGTGGTTTTGATTTGTACTTCCCTGATGGTGAGTGATGTGATTTATTAGATATATCATTTGCAAATATTTTCACTCATTCCATGGGTTGCCTTTTAGTTTTGTTGATTGTTTCCTTCACTGTGCAGAAACTTTTTATTTTGGTGTATTTCTAATAGTCTGTTTTTTCTTTTGTTTCCCTTGCCTCAGGAGACATATCTAGAAGGCTATTGCTTTGACCAGTGCCACAGTAATTACTACCAGTGCTTTCTTCTAGGATTTTTGTGCTTTTAGGTCTCACATTTAGATATTTAATCCATTTTGAATTTATTTTTGTGTATGTCATAAGAAAGTGGCCAAGTTTCATTCTTTTGCATGTAGTTGTCTGGTTTTTCCAGCACCATTTGTTAAAGAGACTATCTTTTTTTCAGTACCTTGTGTATTTCTACTGAAGCATTATGGTCATCATACACCAACCATGGTTGGACAATTCCTTAGTTATTTTTTACTTCCAATCCTAGAATAGTGATTAGTGTATAATTTATTTTTGCAGAGGTAATACCTTCAAGCAAATAATGGTTTTAATAATTAAAATTCCAGGTTACACTCAAGGTGGGCAGGAAAATAAATATTTTTCAACTGTTCACTTGTGTTTAAAGTAGTCTTAATTGTTGCTATTCACCTGCCACATTTGGGAAACCTCAATCCAGCTTTGGCTGATTCATTTTCTGGGTTCTGGCTCCCATAATGAGGCCATGTGGACATCTAAGAATGTAAGAGGATAGAAGGAAAAGTTTTCAGGGAAGAATTGAGGAAATTGCTACTTGGCTTCCATAACCTCGTGTGTAATGACTTCTGGAACTACAGACAGCTGGGCAGGGAAAGTGCTGGCTCTCAGAGGAGATAAACAAATGCCAACCATTTTAATCCTTGCTGTGACTATGCAGGTAAAAAATACAATAGCAACAACAACATCAACAAAAACCGCACCTCTCGACAAAGAAGTGGCATTGTTTCCTCTGTACCAAGGAAATTTCAGCAGCCATGATAGCTATTTTTTTCCAGCCATTGTTTTTCCTAAGCGCAAATATTAGACCATCCCAGGAATGCTTGGCAGCCTGACAAGAGAGGCATCTAATCTCACTGTCTACTCAAGCTAACCATCTGGAAATGGAATCTGCTTGCTAAGATGAGCCACCTTGTGTGTATGACATCGAGACAGACTGGCACAGTAGCTTTGGCCCAAAACCAGGGTCTCCATACAGTCGGTCCAACTGCTAGAGCTAGAGAAAGTGCTCTAAGTTTCTGGATTGTAGCCCTTATACCTGTGAACTGATTATCAGACTGAATTTCATTTGTTAAAGGGTTGAGCTTAATTTACAAAAATGAAACAATGATTGTTATTTTAAAAGGACATTCATTGATGTTCAGACCATTAATAAGTATATCAATTATACTTGCTTTTTAGCTTTTAAACATATTCCTTATATTTTTGCATAAAACCAAACTTAAAACATATTATCCACAATAAATCTGCTTTTTTAAAAACATAATTCCACCTTACTAGTTTTCTTTTTATTACTATTTTAAAATATAGCATAGTAATATACCTATAATATTATCAATATTTCCTTATCTTATAATAAAGAAGCAATGAAACTATTCCAATAATAGTTCTATTAAAATCACTCTTATATTCATCTTCCCCTGCCTCATAAGGATTTGAGGGAACGATGTGAAAAAAGACAAAGCACACACTAGATTCATTGATTCCCTCTTTCCTTTCCCTTCCAGTATTCCAGTTGGCAACATTTGTAAATAATGCTTCATACAAGATTTGAGAAAAATAAGATGAGTTTGAATATAATTCATATACATAAACCTAATAGTATATTATTTGATCTTTAAATTTTGCCTAGCATGTATTTTATCATGCTGCCATCTCTACATTATACACTCTAGTTCCATCCATGTCCTTGGAATGGTAAGGTTTCATTTTTGATGGCTGTAATATATATATATCTCACTGATATGTGGAATTTGAGAAACAAGGCAGAGAATGATAGGGGAAGAGAGGAAAAAATAAAACAAGATGAAAGCAGAGATGGAGACAAACCATAAGAGACTCTTAATCTCAGAAAACAAACTGAGGGTTGCTGGAGTAGAGAGGGGTAGGAGGGATAGGGTGGCTGGGTGATGGACATTAGGGAGGGTATGTGTTATGGTGAGCACTGTGAATTGTGTAAGACTGATGAATCACAGATTTGTACCCCTGAAACAAATAATACATTATATTTTAATATAATTAATTAATTAATTAATTAAAAATAAATAAATAGCTTAGCATCTATACAGATTAGTTGAGCAACACTTTTCTTAATAAAGAAGGAAGGAAAGAAGAGTTTTGTGTGAGGCAATCATACTCAGAGGCTGCCTCTGCCAATAATTTATTTAATACACATTTGCTGTGGGCATTATAATTTAAAATAACAATATTTTGCAAGCCACTTGCAGAGAGAATAATATCTCTTAATAAATAAATAATTAATTAATTAATTAAAGAATTAATTAATAAAGAAATAACATACTCCAAACAAATGATAGGTTAATTACACTGTTGTTCCAGGCAAAGGGGAGATGAAAGATCTAAAATCCAGCATTAGTTGAGGCATACCTTTGTACTAGTTGATTATCAGTAGAGTTGGCCCTTCCAACTAAAAGCTGGGGATTTGCTACTGGTGCATTTCCCTCACTGCTGGTGTGCATAGGTAGCAGATGACGGCACTGGAGAGGCAGGCAAAGTGGGCTGCTCAGAAGGTTATTACCATCACAGAGTTTATACCACTACCTACAAAGAGTAGCCTCGCCGACACAAGAATGGTATCCCTTCTCCTCCTGAGACTACCACATGGTTTAACACCACTGTTGACCAAGAGTGCCTATTTGCCACAGAAGAGAGTGTTGCAAGATCTTTGGAGAGCTGTTTAGATCAACAAAGAGTAGACTGGCCCAGACTGAACACTGCTGATTAGTTCTCACAAATTCTTGGTATTTAAAGCTTAAGTGTCCATTATGGCATAGAAGCTCTTCCATGTGTTGTCAATAAGTCTTTAGTGGTCCTCACTAAACCAGCGTTGAGCTACTGATTGCTTATCAACAACAGATGTTGATGACAGCATCTAGACACAGCTTCTTCAATGTAAGCAAATTAATTCATCCTTAGATCAAAGCAATTTTTCTTAAGTCATAAACAAGGGGATTTCAAATCATAACAAAGGGGACACTTGGGTGACTCAGTCACTTAAGGATCTGCCTTCAGCTCAGGTCATGATCTCAGGGTCTTGGGTCCAGTCCCGCATTGGGCTCCCAGCTCAGAGGGGAAACCGCTTCTTCCTCTGCCTGCCTCTCCCCCTGCTCATGCGCGGTCTCTCTCTCTCTCTGACAAATAAATAAAGTCTTAAAAAAAAAAAAAAAAGAAAATCATAACAAAACCATAGACAACAGGGAGAGATGAGGGAAGGAAAAGAAGAAGGAAGGAAGAAAAGAAATCTAAATCTGAAAAGAGGGAAGGCTTTTTGCCATTGTGCTCCACTGCCAAAACCACAACACTTTCAACGGGCAATGACAGGTCCAGCGCTGGCATTTGTGATTTTTATTGGTACCAGTCTTTTCAGCAGTGGCAAGCAGTGGGGACAGGGGTGGTAGTAAAGGTGGGCAGTGGGCAGTGGTGCTGGTAGAGTTGATGAGGAATCTTCTTGTGGGCTATTGAGCAAAGGAGTTCGTACACAAGAGCATACAGGAAAGACTTCTCGAGGAGTCTGCCTAACATCCACAGAAGCCTTTGAAGAAGCTGAAGATACTCTATGACATTTCTAATGAAAAAGTTTCCTTACACTGAATATGGTACCATTTCTATACCTGGACCAGAGTAGCTAAAAGAAATGGAAGTTACATTTATGAATTCATTTTTCTAAAGAAAATTAAGTTGATAAAAATGAGACACAATTCCAGAAGTGACTCCTTGGAAAACTATTTACATTCAGGGAGGCCACGAAGTCCAAAGCCAGAAGAACTAATCTCTAATTTGAGATCTCTTTCCTTAGTAATCAGTATAAGATACGTGTGAGAGAGACTCCTTGAGTATTCCTAAAATCAGTTTTTCTCTGCCCTTAACCCCTTAATAAATAAAAGAGTCACATAAAGTCTACTAGAAAGACATTGTCTTTCCAACTAATGATTTGTTATAGACATTTTTCTGACAGAACACGTATTCATTCTTCTCCTTTTTGAAAAGTTTATAAGTAGGGGTGCTTGGGTGGCTCAGTCATGAAGCATCTGCCTTTGGCTCAGGTAATGATGCCGGGGTCCTGGGATTGAGCCCCTTGTAGGGCTCCCTGCTCAGCATGAAGCCTGCTTCTCCCTATCACACGCCCCCAGCTCATTTTCCCTCTCTTGCTGTCTCTCTTTCTCTCTGTAAAACAAATAAAATCTTTAAAACAAAATTTTAAGGGTTTATAAGTTGTTACAAGTTTATTAAAAGAAAATAAAATTCTTTCTTGTGAAATATGATGGCTGCTGATTAGGACTAAACTTCACCCTTAGAAAGGGTAAGAGCAGATGGAAACATTTTACCTTCTGTGTACTCATTTCAACTCAGGTGAGTTTTAGAGCAACTAAAAGCAATTTCATTTGAACTTCTCAGTGACCTTTATGAGATTAGGTATTGGCAGCTTGAGGCTACCTCCTAGAGGACCTGGCCATATTTCAAAAGCACCAACGTAATTGGCACTCCTTCCAATAACCTTTTGAGGGTCACAAGGTTAAGTGGAAACAGGGACCAAACCAAACATTCACAATGGCCTTTCTTGGACAAGGTTAAAGTCTTTTTTGTTTGTATTTGTTTAGTTTTGGTTTGTTTTGTGGTTGCTTTTCATTACAGAGTGGTTTGTCCACAATTCTGCCAATCTAGAAACTTTTATAAATATGGAGATAGAATAAAGTCAATTAAGCATTATATTTATTGTCTGTACTATTTACAGACAGCACAAGAGACACACAGAGAAACATTAGTCAAAATCTGATCACAAAAATGCCCATTTATTATGTCTTTTCATAGTCCAAATACTATAAGATGGTATACTTAAGTGCTGAATGTGAGAAGAATCCGAAAAGCTTTTCTCTTTTTTCTTTTTCTGTGCTGGAAAATTGTACACATGGTAGGAAAGCCATAGGGTTGACAGTGTGCCGTTCTGTTCCACCACAATTCAGTAATTAGTGGAATATACCACAAAAAAATTAATTGGAAGTTTTTGTTTTTTATTTTCTGTTTTAATCCTAGGCATAACGAAAGTTAAATTGCTCCTGCTTCTGGCCCTGCTTCTGTGTTTTGCCATCTGGACTGCCACTAACTGCTGGAAGTGCCCCCTTCCTCCCAAAGAAAAAAATAAAAGAGAAATGCTTTTGAACACTGTCTTACGCCTGTTTAAACATCCATTTCTGACGACACACAGTAGCTCTCTCCTCCCCTCCCCCTCATTCTCTTCATTTTCCTCCCTCCAACTATCCTGACAAGGAGAAAGAAAGAGGGGAATCTTACACATAGAACATTTCCATTATGATCCCCAGTGTGGTGCCATTAAATAGTACCCTTTCTGAGTGGGTCTAATTGGCCAATATATGGGGCTTCCTATTGATGCTTTTTAGCCACTGAGGAGTTCGATATACTTACATGTATATAATTCATCACGTGAAGGTCACTTTCTTCACTCTCCTTGTTCTGCTGTTTAAATTGTTATTCTACGTGAATTTCCATGTAATTAACTGGTTTGGTTGCAATTTCAAGCGCTTCAGAAAGACAAAGGGAAAACTGAAAAGAAGCCACATTTGTGAATGGTTTACATTCAGAAGCATTACTTGTCATTTCCCTAGACCACCAGATGTCAGCCTAAATTGAAGAATGGAAAAGAAACCAAGGATCACGCTAGTGTCTCGTGTGCCAGATGGAGTTTTACACAGCCCTGCAGGAAGAGTTAGCCGGCAGCAGTGAAAATTCAGTGTTAGAAAGAGCACAAGAGACATTGCATGCTCTGTAGCATTTTTTGATTGTGGGGCTTAATTGTATCATAGATCACTGATAGCTTAATTTATGAGGATTGATTTTGTTAATTCAAGCAGTTCAAAAGTCACTGTTAAAGCTTCAGTCCATTTAATTGTATCTGACTGAAGCTTTACTCCTGCTATCAGAAGACAAATGGCTGTAGAGAGGTGATACATTTTTATTTTTCCTGCTGTTTGTCCATTCTTTCTACAAGTATCATGACTGTGCTTTACATTTCAGTAAACGGTATTAGATACAGGAGGTAGACCTTTCTTTTCGCTCTTCATGGAGCTAAAAAAAAAAAAAAATGCAAATGTTTAACAATCTTCAAAATGTGTCACTTTTGATTTCACTACCAAAGGAGTGCCCATAATTGTAGAAAGTTAAGATTTTCCTCTTTAATATTACCATCCATTTCAAACTGGGAGATTACAGATGTGTCTTCTTAGGACCAAACTGCGCTTTGGGCTAATCTAAAAGAAGTGGTCTGCTGTATTTTTTATTAATATATGCAACATTAAACATGGGAAATTCTATTAACGTATGCACTAAGAAAAGCAGTCAGGAATACATTTAGAATGATTTTACTTATCTTCTGAATTTAACACAGAAGGATGAGTAATATATTAAATTGAATAACAGAGGAGTGAATTTAAAAGATTGAGCCTGAAAGAGAAAAGAGAGAGAGAATATGTATAATTTGCCCTGATAGTTTATTTAGGATTCAATCTTGTTCAAGCTAGCTCTCATCACTGAGGTAGCAATGAAATGAGGCTTTTCTCCCTGTATCTTCACCTTCCCCTTGAATTTTTAACCCTGACGTTTATTTGAACACCAGCAGCCAAGCTCTTATCTTTTTTCACCCCACCGAGCTATGAAAGCCAAATTCCCTTTGAAGCCAATGGTAATGATAATGATAATAAAGCCTCACATTTGCTTAACATTCTGAAAATAAAAGAGCTTAAAATACTCTATAGACATGATCTTATTAACCTCATAATAAAGTCCTTTTTGACATAGTAAATGCGAATTTCAAAAAGGTTAAAGGCCTCTTCCGTGGTTCCACAGTGTATCCATGGCAGAATCAAGTCAAACTTCTTACTTTATCTCAACAGTAGCTTTGACATGTGAACTTCATTTTAAAATCAGATCAGCAGGAAAGAAGAACAAAACAAGATGCTGGATTTTTATTCAATTTTACCTAATCCTTAGTAAAACGGTCTTTCATAGTAACTTCGTAGAGTATAAAATCTGAAGATGTAGGCTTGATTGTATCCTACACATTATGTTTGTATATTTTGAATCTCAAGCATCTGATCTACGTGTCTTCCATTTTTAGCAAATATCACAATAACCTGGAGGCTTATTAATCTCTGGCACATTACAAACAGCCTAAGATGCAGATTTTCTATTATTTCCAAAACTGGTAATCTTCAAATGGTACAGATACCCTAAAGAAGAGAATATTCTACTTTCCCAACATATGTACAGCACATGTTAAGGAAAAGTAAAGAATAGATTTGATTTGATATTTGTAATTGCACAAAGAAATTACAAAGAAAACCAAATCCAGAATGCCCAGTACAAACCTATCCAAATTACCTACACCAATAGATGGGCAAGTGATGTAATGTGCCTTATCACCAGGGCTATGCTCAGAGACTTGAGTTTGAACTTGGGCTTCTGGGCCCATAAATGTAACAGAACCACCATACAAGGGGGTTTGGTTCTGGTTTTGATTTTGTGTTTCTTGTTCAAAGTGGTACAAGAAGTTTTTGTCTTTTTGTTTGGTGGCTTTTTTTTTGTTTTTTGTTTTGTTTTTTTTCCCCTTTGCCTATCTGTGCTCCCAAAAGTCTCACGTTATAGATAAATAAATAAATAAATAAATAAATAAAAAGCTTACTTTGTAGAATCCACAAAAGAGTTGACAGTAGCAGTTGAACTATTCTAAGTTACACCAAGTAATTGCTCATTGTTTAGGTCACAGAAAGGTTTGAGAATTTCCACTAGGACCTGTTCATTCCTCTAACCCACACAACCTTGATGCAAATGTAAACCAAGACGGTGGGGCCCCTTCTATCCCTTTGTACTCAAAGCCTCAACAACCGTAGTCCACCACAGATAGGAAATGAGAACGATTTCCTTCCCAGTCAATACTGCATAATAGTCAATGCTCTTTTTCTTCCAACTCTGTTGATTCTGTCAGTCAGGCAAAATACTTCTCAGAATGACATTCGTCCCTTTTGTTCTCTGCTCCCACACCTTCCCCATTATGCATCTTTGAATATGTAATCTGCAACTTTCTTTTTCCCTGTTCCATACTCAGAGCTATTTAGCAAACATGTGCTATCAGTCACCACAGACGGGATTCAAGGGGAGTTTCTCTTCCTGGAGTGTACAGTCCGGCAAGGACAGTGGACACGATGAAGTTACTGCTTTAGCAGTATAATAAACTGTGCTAGAGGCGCCTGGTGAATGGAACAATCCATTTTTGCCTGGATGAGAAAGAGGTGTTAGGAAAGGCACATGTACGTAAAAATGAAGAGGATGTTTGAAAAAAGGTGTGTGTAGAGTGTCTTGGAGGAATGGTAGCTCTCAACACGGACTTTATCTAATAGTTTTGCTTCAGTTCACAAATCTTTTAAAATGCATTTATTTATTATAATTCCTATTTAACACCTACAGCACATTAGACTCTGGGGGGATACAAACATCTCAGATATCTGAACATTATAATTCAATCTTTCCCCAGTTTTTATAAACTTTACTTCTCATTAGGGTAAGCAAAAGAGATTTTTAAAGATACCCATACCCAGAGGCACCTGGGTGGCTCAGTCAGTCAAGCATTCTACTCATGGTTTTGGCTCAGGTCATGATCTCAGGGCCATGAGATGGAGCCTCATGCTGGGCTCCTTGTTCAGCACAGTTTGCCTGAGGTTCTTTACCTCCTCTTCTGCGCCTCCGCACCCTCCCTTTCACATAAATAAGTAAATGAATAAATAAATAAAATCAATCTTAAAAAAAAAAAAAAAAAGATACCCATGCCCAGAGAACTCTTTGGACAAATTAAAGCACATATTTAGGTGATTCTCATTGAGAACCTCTTGTGTAGGTGATCTTAGGAGGTCTGGCCTTTTGTGTTGTTTATAACCAAAGCCCCTGAAGGAACTATCAGTGCAGACCCCTAATACTGCCCCAGGGCTCTAAGTATGGAACAGATTAACCACCATCTGTTTCTTAAAGCCATAGCTGCTTCTGTCTTTCCTGAACAACAATTCCTAGAATATATTTCTTTAGCTCTCCATGGGCTTCAGAATAAAGTTAAAATTCTTTTAAAAAAGTATTTTATTTATTTATTTGAGAGAGAGCATGAGAAGAGAAAAGTCAGCGGGAGAAGCAGACTCCCTGCCAAGTAGAGAGCTTGATGTGGGACTTGATCCTGGGACTCCAGGATCATGACCTGAGCCAGTGGCAGTTGCTTAACCAACTGAGCCACCCAGGTATCCCTAAGGTTAGAGTTCTTAACAGAGCATATAAGACGCTTCATTAATTTCTCATGATATGCATGTTCATTCTTATCTGTTGCCGCATGCACACATGTACACACGCATGTCCAGTGATATAACACATTGGTATTCTCAGAATAAACCAGGATCTCTCACAACTTACAGGCTTGAATGTATATTTCCTTCTTATCCCAGGGTTATTCCCTCATTTACCTCACACCTGTGCAAGACTAATAGCAAGTGTTCCTTATCCATGTTCCTTACCCATGGCCCCTTCATCAGGATGGATTAGTCCTTTCTTCTCTCTACTCTCCATACAGAGATCTATTGCAGTACTTCTTTTCACTATATCATAATTGCTAGCTTTTCGTTAGTCTCCTCGCTAGAAGATGAGCACCTGCTGAGTAGGCAGAAGGTAGGCTAACTTCTGAAAACTTTTTTTTTTTTTTAAGATTTTTAAATTTATTATTTATTTGACAGACAGAGATCACAAGTAGCAGAGAGGCAGGCAGAGAGAGAGGAAGGGAAGCAGGCTCCCTGCTGAACAGAGAGCCAGATGTGGGGCTTGATCCCAGGACCCTGGGATCATGACCTGAGCTGAAGGCAGAGGCTTTAACTCTCTGAGCCACTCAGGTGCCCCTCCTGAAAATCTTTGTATGTATGCTTGACTCGTAACAGAGGCTCAAATGGGTATTGGGAAAAAAGAATTAAATGACTTCATTGAAGCACGTTTCTATTCCAAAATATTTCCAAATCCCTGCATTGTCACTGAATGGTTTTTAACATCTAGGCACATTGAAGAACCAATTTTTTGTGGCATGTTTTAGCAATTGCTAGATATATGCTATCTTTCTGTGTATAAAACTCCTTAATTTAGGATGATGTGATCTGAAAATTATTCTATATATATAAAAATACTGAAAATGCAGACTTAAGAATTGCTAAATAGTATAGTGATTTCTTATTTATGTGAATGGCAATTACCTGGATAACTTTTTCTTTATTTGGAAGGAAATCGCAAGATCAGAAGCAAAGTCCTTTTCTTTGCACTTCATTTACTGTTTTTATTTCAGTCTTAATAGGGTAAAGGGAATGTGAAAAATAAATTTATTTAAATTGGATAAGCAATTAACAGATCAGTAGAAAAGAACATAACTGTTCTTTGAAGACTCCTTTCCTTCAGGCTTTCCTCCATTAAAAGGGTAAAAGAGCATTGAAATTGCATAAATAATGCTAATTAATATTTAATGAGTGATTGACCAAATGCCAGATGGAAACCTACCGTGACCAAACCCAGAGAAATATCTTTCAGTGGTTTTCACGGCCAATGTCTTTTGGGAATCATTTTTGAAATAGGTTGTTAAAATATTCCTAGTTTTCATAATTAGGCATTTAACCTCTGCTTCTATATTTAGGAGAGAAGTAAGAATCTCTGGACTTGTGTCAATGAACCAAAAATTGGGTCTCATGGAAGTATAATGTTGTGTATTTCAAAACTGCTGGAAACATGAGATGATTTAAATCCCACTGTGCCATTTTGACTGCCATAGTGAAATATTCCTCTAGTGTAATGACACTTTAATTTAGAGCATTTCCATTCTATTTCATCTCCATCAAGTGCTACTTGCTCTCCTAGTACCAGACTGATACTGTCAAGATGTTACAACTAAAATTTTCATTCTTAGGTGTTGAAAACCTTGGTTATTCCTCTTTATACTTCTTGTCTTATCCGAAATTATTTTTTAGGTCTCTCCACGCTTGCATTTTTCTCACCCCTTTCAAACATCGTCTTTATTTTGCTTACTACGTATTCCTAACAAGGGACTCTTGCCTTATTGTCTGGGAAGCCAACTTGAAGATAAAAATTCCATTTAGAAAGTTGATTAGAGAGTGATCTTCGGAATAACAACTATGGAAGGAGAAGCCGGAAAGCTGAATTGAGCACAGGTAGAGGTTGAGAAGCAACACAGTCAAAGCAAAGAAGACTTCAGCTCAATCAGGCAGCGGATCCCACAGGGAGCACCGGGGCTGAGGGGACTGGTTATCATCTCCTGAGTGTAAGTTTGCAGCCAGGCCTTTAAATGCCCATACACACCATTTATTAGTTGTGAGCTGTTCATAGAATGGCAGCGTCACCCTGGCCAAGGATATTCTCTTCACCCTAGCCGATTCCAGGGCTCCCAGAGACATCACCAGTAACTGGGGAAGAAGTCCTTCCTGAAGGGGAATGTTGGTGGCACGCCACAGAGCCCAAATTGGCACAACTACGTCTTTTGGCCAAGAAGGCTACACCAAAACTTACTAAAGGAATTTAATGACTTTTGCTTTGATAAAACTATGATGTATGATGTTAGAGGCCTCCTTTAGTAAACATTTTGAGGGACTAAAGTAAGGAGGAAAAAAAGCAACAATAGTGGAGAAAATGGGGTGGAATGAGAAGAACTGAGTGGTAATTTATGGATAGGCATTCTATGGAGCAAAGTGTCAGTGAGAGAGTAGCATGGTAGCCAGAAGAATCTTAGAGAACATGATTGTCAATGTTTGGAAATAGTCGGCGTTGCCCCAGTGTAAAGCTCCCTCAATTCTACCACTCCCACCAAAGTCTTTAAGTTTACTTCATGCATGTCCTGAAAGAATCACGTAATTTTAGTGAAGATCAAGATATAAGCTTCACAAATAGGTTGACATAGTATGTGTGCAAATAAAACCCTGGAGTTAGAATTGACCCTTTAAATATAAGCTCTTGAGAACTTTCTTAACTCTGAGCAAATATTCTCAAACAAGTCTTTCATAAATCTTACAAAATTATACATGTGAATTGAATGGGATTCAAGTTTATCTTAATAGGTTTCGAGGGCTGAGGAAATCCAGGTGATACATGGATTATACTCGTGAAAACATATCTGGTAGATTTCATAGAGTTCATGAAGTATCGATAATTCAGAATTTAACAAAGAAACAGCTTTTGAATTCATCTGCCTCTGAGATAGTAAAGACACACTAAATATGTTAGTAAAGGACATTTTTATTAATAGCATGTTCAAGCCACACTCAGCCTAGAAGATTTTCTTTTCCCATGTAAGTTAATACTGCTAAAACCCTGACTGTGGCTACAGTAGAATTTATTTTGTGAGAGAAATACATACACAGTCTTCTCAACTGTGTGTACACACCTGACAGACCCTTGCTGCCTAAATTCCTTTTCTTATACAGATGTTAGTATCAACAACTTATTTAAGAAGTAGTGCAATACAAATTGGGTTAGTAAGATTTATTTGAGAAAGAAAATTATTGGAGTTTTGAGATTGAACCTAGAATAACTGGAGGGAGAAAAAAATGAACCCAAATAAATCTGCCACTTATCAAATGCCTACTCTGCACCAGGCCCTGAGCAAGGTGTCGCAAATTCTCACAGGACTATAAATGGTACAGTCCCATTTTGTACTGAGGGGTCCAAGGGTTAGAGGGGTTATGTCACTTGGTGGAATTTCTGGAATTAAGGGATATCCTTTTTTAAATTATTATGGCATTATCTCTCTAAGAGGCAGAACAAGTAGCTCTTTTGACACTCTGTATGCAAATTTCTTTATTTTATTTTATTATTTTATTTATTTATTTATTTTTTAAAGATTTTATTTATTTATTTGACAGAGAGAGATCACAAGTAGGTAGAGAGGCAGGCAGAGAGAGAGAGGGAAGCAGGCTCCCTGCTGAGCAGAGAGCCCGATATGGGACTCAATCCCAGGACCCTGAGATCACAACCTGAGCCGAAGGCAGGGGCTTAACCCACTGAGCCACCCAGGTGCCCCTATTTTTATTTTTTAAAGATATTACTTTTAAGTAGTGCCTACACTCAACATAGGGCTAGAACTCACAATCCCGAGACCAAGAGTCACATGTTCCACTGATGGAGCCAGCCAGGAGTCCGCAAACGTCTTTTGACTACAGTATTAACTACCACCCCCACTTCAGTACAACTCTGGGCTACTTTTCCATCCTCTCTTCAAAGAACTATTCAGCCATTTTTTTTTTTTTTTCTGTGTCCCTGGACTTTCTGTCTTTGTGACTTTATCTTGTTCCATTCTGCAACTCATAAACATTAGGTGAACAAGTGTAACACTAGACTAGCTTCTTCCCACAAAGCCAGCTTCAGTGTCTTCACCAAAAGAAGATATTACCACACAGTTTAAAGAGAGCAGATATTTACCAATCAAATCAGGGCTGTCCCCTGTAGGTTCTAGTTCACAAAAGCTTGAATCTCCAGTTACCCAGGGTCTGGTCTCAAATATGTTTTCCTTCGAGGCAGGTTTTCGGTAACAGATCCTGTGCCCACAAGACTCTCCCTTGGGCAGAAGCAAGCACAAAGGCACCACTGTCTTCCTCTTGAACAGGATTCAAGGCGACAGTCCCTGTTTCTTTGCTTGTGGTTTCTCCAGGCTGTTGAAAGTGACAGGAGGAAGCAGAGTGTATCTGTGGTCCTCCCACCTGCCACACCACTCACGGTCAAACGGGACCAAATCGTTAAGTGTCCACGTCATGCAAAGTCCAGCCTACAGCTCTTAGGAATCTTAAAGAAACAATCTTTTTTTGGGTTACATTTATATGATTTACCTAGTGCTATTTCTTGGTAAATACATCATAGAGTAAAGACATATTATTCTGTCTCAGAGGAAGGATGTATTTAAGAAATATCAAGAAATATCAATAATACAAATTAACATATTTCCACATGTCAGAAGAAAAAAAATAAATGCTTTTTTCTTCATGTTTTACATATGTAAAAAACTTCTACGTAGCATACCTTTCTTTCTTATAGAACCAAAAAATATTGACTGAGCTCCCACAAGTGCACATAAATGGGTGATGATGGGATGGAAACCCCAAGCTTCACACAGGGAAAGTACATGTTCTGTCAGTGAATTGTAGTCTTTAGGATTATTGTTTTGTTTGTGTGCAACATGAGTTTCCTTGCCTATTTCTACTAAGTTGAGCTTTATGTCCTCTCTCCGTCCAACTTCTTTGGCAAAAACTGCCAGATGCTACATTTTCCCCATTGTCATTTTCTGCATTTCTGTGTGTCTTACGGTAAGTTTGCATTGTTCATCATGTTATGTAATCTTTTTCACTTCTTTCTAATTCTGAGGCCAAATAATAATCTGTTTCTCTCTGGTGTTCATGTTTATATAATCTTTCAACACTTTTAGTTTTTAAAGGTTTTTACCTGCGCTGAGTCATCTTCAGTCTTATATCCCTCTTTTTTCATCTTTGCTTTTGGGTTAGCATTCCTAGGCTGCAATCCCGCTGGGCTACCGCCTGTTACAAAACAGCACAGGAATCCCCTGGGAGCAGCCTGTCAAAATTGTCTACTTGGTGATCGTTTACAGTGCTTGGCAGGTGGTGTGTGACTGATCACTGCTTGAGCAGAAATGTATTAAACTGTTATGTGGCCACATTAGAGTCACCTAAACAACCGATTCTAGATGATAAAGGAGCCATGGAGCAGAAAAATAAAACTGGAACAAAAAGTGAAATTACCAGCAAAACCAAACAAAATAATGGTAAAATGTCAAAGGATGGGCCAAAGTATCCATGTTCCTTTGTTCTGGGATTTCTGTTTTCTCATGCCATGAAATAATTTTGTACATGTGAAACAGCGTATAGTATGAGTATAACTGTGTAAACAGTGATTTTTCAGACTATTTTCTAATTTGCATCTTTGTGTTTCTGTTCCCTGTTCTTTCCCAACATTCACTGTAACGGACTTGGATACTCTACACCAAAAGTATTGAGTAGAAAAAAAAAAACATATGGCACTATGGGAATGAATGGGGAAGGGATAAAAACTACTGGGACTGTTATGTGGCCTCTTTTTGAGCCCTGGCATTCTGTTTCAAGAAAGCAAGTCCCCACAGTCTAATGATACAGTGTTCGACACTTGGTCCTTAATAAATGAATGAAGAAGAGTAAGAGCTCCATTTTGGAACAATGGCAAAGCAACTATATGAAAAAGGAAATTCATTTTGAATACGTTTTTCTCCTATAAAACCAGTCATTATATTTAATAACAGAAATGTTTGATTTAAAGACAGCCAAGTGGAAAACGGCAGGTGTTGGTGAGGATATGGAGAAATTGGAACCCTCATACTCTGCTGGGGGGGAATGAAAAATGGTGCAGCAGCCACCCTAATACACAGTTCGGTGGTTCCTCAAAAAATTAAAAATTACCATGACCCAGCAAGTTCATTGTAGAGGTATACTCTGGAAAATTAAAAAGAGTTTTTTAATAAAATATTTGTACATGAAGGTTAGAGTAATACTGTTTACAATAGCCCAAAGTGGACACAGTCCAAATGTTTCAATCAACGAATGGATAAACACAGTGTGGGTTACACACACAATGGCATATTTTTAGGGAAAAAAAGGAATGAAGTATTGATATATGCTACAACAAGGATGACCCTCAAAAACATTATAGTGAATGAAATAAGTCAGATGCAAAAAGTCACATATTGCATGATCTCGTTTATATGAAATATCCAGAACAGATAAATCCACAGAAACAGAAAACAAATTAGTGGTTGCCAGGGACTGAGGAGAGAGGGGAACAGAGCATGACTGCTTAGTTGGTACGGATTTTCTTTCAGGATGATGAAAATATTTTGGAATTGAATACAGATAGGGGTTATACAACATTGTCAGTCCAGTGATAAATCCTACTGAACTGTTCACTTCAAAATACTATGTTTTGTGAATTTCACCTTAATTAAAAAAAGAGAGAACAAAATAAGTGATTTTCTTGAGAACCAAGAGAAAGGTAAAATATTTTCCTGACAATATGTGGAAATACATATTTTCACAAAATTTCTATAATCATTTTATATTTGAATGAATAAATGAAATGATAGCTTATATCTTTTTCTGAGACTTTATTCATCATTTGTTTATTTAGTAAATATCCATAAGGTGCCCAGTATGTTCTGGTCAATTTTAGTATCACTTGATTCCTCCTTCTGGAGAAACTTTATTTTTTTAAAAACAATGCTTTATTAACTTGATGAATAAAAAGAAAATAATCACATGTCTAGTTAAAATTTATTTTCATGTGATCATAGAACTTTAGAATTGCTCATCAGTGTTTTACCTTAAGGTAAAGGAAAAAAGGAATAAATTTGAGACTGGAATCCAGCCTAATCTATCTTCCTCCCTCCCTCTCACTTTTTGTTTCTTACTTCCTTTTTGTTTTAAAATTACTAAATTAGATATATAAAAATTGTTTTTAAATGGTAGCTACAGAAATTGAAAATATATGTTCATTGTTATGTTATACAGCATTTGAACATGGCTATGTGGTATATTTTAAAGATGTTCCACCTTTTCTATCTTTAGAATAGCAATGAGTTCCTAATTTACTGTAGAGCAGAATCCCGTTTTTAAATTTAATCCCGTGTAGAAGCTCAATATAAAAAACAGATAAAAATGGAGCTGATCTATTTGAAGCTGCCTCTGTTTTGCCCTTCTGAAAGGGGCCTCTGACCTTGGAACATAGTTTGAAAACCACTACTTTAATCAGTTCAATATATTTAATGACATTTCTTCTTCCCCTATTTCTATATAATTTGTTGGGTCTGTTACTACAAGAAAGGAACAAATTGCTCATTTGCAGTGATACATGGACTCAGGGATACCAGATATCAGGATACCAGATATCAGGATACCAGAATACATTTAGTAAATTACTTCTAGTGAACTAAATTGTACTTTAGTGACCTGAAAGAGATCATGAAATTTAGAAGAAAAAGAAATCTATGTCTCATTCAATTCTTTCTCTGAGGTTCTGGACGTTCTGGACAGCTTGGGTCTCTTAAGTAGTTTCGTTGGTGTAGTTTGTTTGTTTTATTCCCATTAGGATAGGTAAAAAGGATCATTCTTGGTATCTCTCTGTTTTTTCACTGTTAACCTCACAGATCATCTGCCCACTATATCTTCATCTAAGCACATATGACTTCAAAACTCATCCTTGGGAAATACCAGATATAGTTAATTGTAGCAGGAAGGCAGGGACTGCATTCACTGATTTAATAATAGCCACCAGGCAGATTTCCTTCTAGCAAGATGCATCTCCATAGGGGTTGAAGGAAGACAAAAATGGAACTTATCAACCCACTTACATAATAAAGTTTTAAGGTATTCTATCAAGATAGTTAAATATTAACTGGAGGTCAGAAGCTGACGAATGTTTACTCCTACAGAGTCCTAAGACGTCTGTCTTCTGCAAGTATCAGAGACTGTTACTCTTTCCAAAACTTAAGAGTCCAGGAAATCACAGGTGACATTCTTTGCTGGCCACCCGTGTTAGGGCTTAGCCATAAATCCAGTTATTCAGTAGAGAATATGTAATTTCAGAGAGGTCTAAGACCTGCTGTCTTCTATTCTCTTCCCCCTCACCCGCACCAGCAGCATCTTGCTTTGACTAATAATTCTTTGAAAACTTAATAGCCACATCATCCTCCATGCTTTGCATTCCCCTCTTCTGCTGCCCAGGTTTTTTTTTTACAATATTTATAATAGTCTAACCCTATTATCTTTTTTTTTGTAACCTTTTGGCAAAATAACAATCTTAGATCAATATAACTCCATCTTTCTCTGGGAGATACTGAATTCTCACATATCTGGACCTATATGAGCAGCAGTATTGACAATCATAGTATAGGATTTTAATCCGTAAGGATGAGGAATCTATTCATCAGCACTGTTGCAATGTAGCTTGAAGATTTTTATGTACAGCACGTGTTCAAAGTTGATTTGCACTCTGGAACACTTCTTTCAAGACTTGCGTAATATACATTTCAATTATATGGGAGATACCTATCTATATCTATATCTATATCTATATCTATATCTATCTGGCTGAGCTCCTGTTGCATCTCCTTCCCCCTTGGTTGGCCATCCTCTTGAGAAAGTTTCCTTCAAGATGACACTGACTCAGGAAAAATATTTATCACTAAGCCATCCCCAAATTCTGCATGCCTGCACATGTAGTTTTTTGCTTTTGTTTTTGTTTTTCAAAAGAGCCACCTCAACTTACACTGAGGTCAGAGAAACTAGCCATTCATAATATCTCACTTTTAAACTTTGTAGGTATTAGTGGAATTAACTCAATACCTCCTAAAAACTCTGAGCGATACAAGTTAAACTAACTGAATAATCTTTTTTTTTTTTTTTTTTAGATTTTATTTATTTATTTGACAGAGAGAAATCACAAGTAGGCAGAGAGGCCTGCAGAGAGAGAGAGAGAGGAGGAAGCAGGCTCCCTGCTGAGCAGAGAGCCCGATGTGGGACTCGATCCCAGGACCCTGAGATCATGACCTGAGCCGAAGGCAGCGGCTTAACCACTGAGCCACCCAGGCGCCCCCTAACTGAGTAATCTTAATCACACTTCATGTTCATGGTAAAAGACCACAACATGATCTTCTTTTCCTTTCAGAGAAAGGGGGAAGGAAAGATGAAATGCTACAGCACATCACCAGCTTTCCTCAAATAAATTTTCTCTCCTATTCATTCAACGTCAAACTTTTAGAACTCAAAAGAGGTGATAGTGTCAGAAAAGGTTTTGAGCTGAAAGATATAAAACTGATTTTTGATCACCCATTTCACAAGTTCTGTGTAGATACTTAGCATATCACTAGGAAATGTGAAAACACTTGAAACTTACTTGTTTGTCCTTAAACTAGCAACAAGTTCTTGAATTTTGGGCTCTCAGCTAAACTCAAGTCCCAGAGTTCCATTTTCTTATTTAGGGATAAGAATAAACTTGGTTAATAAGAACTCCTTGTTATTCTCCACAATAGACCTGAAGAACTTTCTTTTTTTATATATTGTTTAAGATTTTATTTATTTATTTATGAGAGAGCAAGCTAGAGAGAGAGAGAGAACATGAGTAGGGAGAAGGCCTTGGGGCTCAATCTCAGGATAGGACATTGTGGTCATGGTCCGAGCTGAAAGAAGACGCTTAACTGACTGAGCCACCCAGTTACCCTGACCTGAAAAACTTTCCAAAAATTTTATGAGGGGCTCAGAAGATCTGACCTTATTTGAAAATAAAACCCACCAGAAATTACCTCAATTTTGCCAACTCAGGTACAAATATACCTGTTCCCACTTTCATTCCTCCCTTCTTTTCATGGAGTGCTCAAACTAATGGATAAATCCACACCTAGATATGTGGTGAATAATCAGAACACTATGGACAAAGAGAAACTTCTATAAGCTTAGAAAGAGAAAAGGAAAACAAAAAGAGGAAGGACACTAACAAAGGACAAAGAGTCAAAATGACTTTGAACATCCCCATAGTCTCATTGGAAGCTAATAAGGTCCTGGGTAATATACTAAGATTGCTGAAGAAAAATTATTTGAAGTTGAGAATTTTGAGAAAAAACTATACTCAATCAAGAATGAAGATAGAGGGGCACCTGGGTGGCTCAGTGGGTTAAAGCCTCTGCCTTCAGCTGAGGTCATCACCCCAGGGTCCTGAGATTGAGCCCAGCATTGGCCTCTTTGCTTGGTGGGGAGCCTGCTTCCTCCTCTCTCTCTGCCTGCCTCTCTGCCTACTTGTGATCTCTGTCTGTCAAATAAATAAATAAAAATCTTAAAAAAAAAAAAAGAATGAAGATAGAGTAAAGATATTTTAGTCTTGCAGGGTAACAAAGAGTTATGTCTCTTGTATTCTTTCCAAGAAGGCTGGAGTAGATGACCCATTAAAATGAAGGACTAAACCTTGAAAGAGGAAAACATGGAACAGTTTCAATTTGGAAAGACATGAAGGGAATCCCCACTATGAGAGTAAAAAGAGTCCCTGCTGACAGCTGTGCCATCAGGTTGAGAAGGCAATGAGAGTAGATTGGAGTCAAAAAATGAAATTGATGGAATGACTCATGGATCCAATCTTTTAGAGGAAGATTTAGACAATTGGCAAGGGGTTCAGATTGAATTAGTGATGAATATAAAGAAAAGTCAGAACACAAAAATGATTATTAACTCCAGAGAAAACTCAGCTGTGTTTGCAAAACATCATAATGTACACACAAAATATTAACGTAACTATCAAATGACATAGCTATATTGGGAGACTTGGCTATGCAATGGGTGTGTGTCTGTGGGACTTAAGGAGAGAAAGTTAAATGCTCATTTTCCACAGTAGCAAACAATCAGATGATTCCTAAAACTGAATTTTCAAGAAGTAGGAATACAAACATGCTCTTGAGAAACATGAAATTAAGCACCACAGTCATCAGTTAAAAGAGAACATTTTTCTCGTGATGGAGAAAAGGAATCAATTCTGTCCAGTGTTGCCGGGACGAGTGGGGGCGAAGTTAAAAAGAGAACAGAAATGTGTCCCTTGCACTTGGCGGTATGGAAGATATTAGTGACCTTAAGAAAAATTATTTTGCCCGAATGGAGGAGGCAACAGACAGACCTGAGCAGACTGAAGAGCAAGAAAGAGGGAGAAATTAAAGACAACAATGGAAGACAGAGAAAGAGTGTGCTCCTGAGAAGTAGTTGTTGAGAATTGGGTATCCAACCAACAGGTTCCTCAGTAAATGTGAAATGTTGAGCAAGCTACAGGATGAACTGTGGGATTGGAAATGACAAAGGTCAGGAAGGGCCCATATCATAGGGGATGAGAATGTGGCTATCATAAATTAGACATTAGGTCAGTTCCAGACTATCAGCATTTATGACTGGTTTTATTTTTCTAGTAAAAAGCATTCATGTAGAGTTAACAAAATTCAAAGTCAATTTCTCCACTTATAAGGGTCATGGACGTCAAAAAAGCTCTTAGCTCCCAATTATACTTCAGAATTTTAGTTAGCAAAAGCAAGTTACTCTGAATGCCTACTGACTTCCACATCTTCAATTTGTTTTTGTTGGTCAAACAATTTTAAAGGATCCCCTATTAGCAGAAGCATCCTGTATTAGTTTCTTATGGGTGTTGTAACAGGCGATCACAAACTTGGTGGCTTTATTTATTTATTTAAAGACTATTTATTTATTTATTTATCTATCAGGAAAAGAGAGAGAATACAAGCAGAGGGGATGGGAGAGGGAGAAGCAGACTCCCCATTAAGCAGGTAGTCTGATTATTTTTATTTTTAAAATATTTTATTCCCGGGGTGCCTGGGTGGCTCAGTGGGTTAATCCTCTGCCTTCGGCTCAGGTCATGATTTCAGGGTCCTGGGATCGAGCCCCACATCGGGCTCTCTGCTCGGCAGGGGGCCTGCTTCCTCTTCTCTGCCTCCTCTCTGCCTGTGTCTCTGCCTCTTGTGATCTCTGTCAAATAAATAAAGAAAATCTTTAAAAAAAAATTTATTCCCTTATTTGACAGAGAGAGAGAAAAGAGCACAAGCAGGGATAGTGGCAGAGGGAGAAGTAGACTCCCTACTGAGCAGGGAGCCCAGTGAGCGGCTCCATCCCAGGACCCTGAGATCATGACCTGAGCTGAAGGCAGACGCTTAACTGATGGAACCATCCAGCACCCCAAACTTGATGGTTTTAAACAACAGAAATTTATTGTCTCACAGTTCTGGAGATCAGAGGTCCGAAATCGGTATCACTGGTCAAAATAAGGGGTCAGTAACAGGGCCATACTCCCTCCAGAGAGAGGCTCTAGGGAAGAATCTGTTCTTGCCTCTTCCAGCTCCATGTCACTCTGGCGAATTGTTGGCTGTGGCTGCCTCACTCCCTAGTCCCATCGCCTTTTCCTCTTTATCAAATATACCTCTTCTCCCTCCTATAAAGAATTGTGGCTGCTTTTAGGGTCCACTAGACAATGCAGAATTATCCCCACATCTTAGGACGCTTACCTTCCATATGAGGTAAATTTTATAGATTCCAGGAATTAAGTTTGGAAGAGAGAGGCATTATTTGGCTTATGCAAGTCCTCAGAGATCACTAAGTGTAACATTTTTGCTGAAGGAAAAAGATGCAAAGTTGAAGCGACCTATTCTGGCACACACTTCATAAGAGAAGGGGCTGAAGCCATATGCCAGTCTCCTTGCTGTAGAAACCTCACATTAAATGAGAAGCAGATGATGCATTTTCCTGTTTCCTGAAACTGGTTGTGTATAGGCAAACTATACATGAAAACCAGGGATCAAAAACTTGGAAAGAAATAATAAATCGTGCGATTCTAT
This sequence comes from Mustela nigripes, assembly GCF_022355385.1. Lineage (NCBI taxonomy): Eukaryota > Metazoa > Chordata > Mammalia > Carnivora > Mustelidae > Mustela > Mustela nigripes. The sequence goes on along the minus strand of NC_081557.1, from coordinate 154,147,869 downwards.
TTCAATGATAATCCTGGAGACTATTTTTCCACAGTTACACAGATGAAACTTCTCACTTATAGCACCAATTTATAATTTCTAAAGTTTTGTTAGATTAAGAGTTTAATGTCTTCAATTAATGTTTATCAACTGGGATTTGGAGACAATTTTCCTGAGGGTTCTGGAAAATTTTCGTCTAAAGAAAGAGTGTTTGGGGGGTGCCTGGGTGGCTCAGTGGGTTAAAGCCTTTGCCTTCGATCCCAGGGTCCTGGGATTGAGCCCTGCATCAGGCTCTCTGCTTCCCCCTCTCTCTCTCTGTCTGCCTCTCTGCCTACTTGTGATCTCTGTCAAATAAATAAATAAAATCCTAAAAGAAAGAAAGAAAGAAAGAGCCTTTGGAAGCCACGGTGTAGACCTCCATTTCACTGTATTAGTTATTCAGATAGTTGAATATTACTTCCCAACAATTACCTGGAGAGAAAGAGTTACGCGTTTTGTGGCCAAGATCCTCTCTCATGGGGATGCAGGGAAGGCCAGAAGGGTTGTCCTGCTTCCTGAATCATTTTTTTACAGCCAGATCAGCACACTTGGCCCCACTTTATTTGTTTACACTCCACACATCAGGTTTCCTAGCCAGAGGGAGAGAGAGAGAAAAAAAAAAGCTAAAAAACAGCTTCTTAGATGATTCCATTACACCACGAGGGTGTTAGTAGGGTAAAATTGCTGTTGTCAGTTGTCACTGCGAACTTTTCTAGCATTCACATCAGTCCTATTGGCTGAAAAACCATACGATATAAGAAAAAAACCATTCAAATTTAAGCTGAATATTCCACAGTCACTCAAAGCTGTCAGAGGGAGGGATGAAGAGATAAAATTGGCATATCCTGGAAATAATTGGGTCAGGCCTAATGCTGCTTGAAACTGTCATATGTGAGTACCTATTGAGGAAGCTTTTACAAATATGAATGCGTTCAGTCCCATCACACTGTGTTTGAAAGACGAGCTTTGACAAATTCTATGTTCTGATTCTTGTTTCCTGATTTTATACTCAGGAAAATTCTTAATTTCATTCCTCTATATTCTTACCAGTTCTTGTTATATTCAATTGTTTTATTTTTAGCAATTCGGTGGTGTGTACACTTATTTTGTTTGTGGTTCTACTTTGCATTTCCTGATGTTGTGCGTCCTCTTAAATGTTCTGTGTCCATTTGAATATCCCTTTTGGTCAAGTTCCTGAAGAAGACTTATGCCCATTCCTCTTTTAAGCTGTATTTTGCTTGTTGATTTATAGGAGCTCTTTGTATGTTCCAAATATAAATCTTCAGTTGGATACATGTATTGAAAATAATCTCTTCCGTTCTGTAAATTGCTTTTCACTTTCTTAGTGTCATTTTTGTACATGGATTAATTATTAATTTTAGTGTCAAACAAAATCTAATTTTTCCTATTATTATTAAAAAGATGTTATTTGTCAGAGAGAGAGCACAACCAGGGGCAGTGGCACACAGAGCAGGCAGAGGGAGAAGCAGACTCTGCGGCCAAGAAGAGAGCCGAACGTGGGACCCCATCCCAGGTGTCTAAAATCATGACCTGAGACAAAGGCAGATGCTTAACCAACTGAGTCACCCAAGCACCCTAATTATTTTTCTATTATGACAGAGCTTACACAACCATTTCTAATGTTTGTAATTAATCATGTGATCAACGAGCTGCATGAATTTAAATAACTATTTTGAAGCACCTGGTTTATGGAATAACCAGGTGTAAATAAATAACCAACTGTAAATCTTCAGGTGCAGACCCCAGTTAGATTTCATTCCCGACTATTTTAATGGGAGTTGTGTGTCAGTGTAGTGAAATAGGGAAGAGAATGGATTTTGGCACAAGACACAGTTAATATCCTTCCTCTGACATCCAGTTCAGAGTAGTGGATAGTCTAGTTTGTGAGTGTCTCAGTAACTTCATATGTAAAATAGGGATAGCAATGTCTACCTGGTAGACTCATTTTGAGTTTTAAATTGTTATATATAAGATGTCTTAATATAATGTTATTCTAAGACACTTTTGGAAGCCCTTAAAGGAAGGAAGGTACCAAAATATTTTCTACCTGAACTGCAGTAGGATCCAGGAACGTGCTTGCTGTCACTAAATATACGAATCAAAATGTCCCTAAAGCTGTGGAATAAATACAAGTCATATGAAAGTGAGAATTATAAAGCAACATTCAGGTGATGGATGGGTGCTCACAATTTTACTTTACAAATGACACTCAGGCACTTAATCTATTTGTAAATTGCTTTTTGAGAGATGAAAAATAAACTCATATATCATAAACATAACAATGTCAGCTGAAACTGTACTTCAGAATGATGGCCTTAAAAGGAGAATATAACTTAGATTCAACCATTCCAGAGCCACCTTTATTCAATAACTAAATCCCACAGGTCTTAATGGTGTGTTTGAAACAAATGGGAAGACATTCAGACATATTAGCAATAAGGTGCTATATATACTGCATGCATAAAGAACAGCCTTATGTAAGGCAGTAACATCTGCTATAAAGGAATGTGTGGACTGATGATCAAGTATGTCAAATATAGTACACAGGCCCAACAATGTGGAAGTTGACAACATGCTGTTATCAGCATACCTGAGCAAATGATTGGTACAATACTCTGAAAGAGGCAGCCATCATGCTGTGGAAAGATCAAAACACAGATAGACTTCTCATTAAGGTTGTTAGGTTGGAGGCAATTGTGTGTGTTGTCAGCGCTTTTTAAAATACTCTTGGCTGGAGAAGGCAAATTGCTTGGTAGCAAAGTAGAATTAAATATCCCCTATAAGCTATCTATGAGAAATGATCTCTGCATTCTCTTGTTATTTTTTTAATTCACAGTCAGTGTTTTCCACTATGGGCAAATACTTCTAAAAATTTGCTTGTTGACATAAATAAGCTGTATAGAACTCAATATCTTCTCTAAGTGAGTTCACCCAATTGGTCCATTTATAGGTATAGATGATACAGACATAGATATAATGTTATCAATTTATATTAACATATAAATTAATATTATATCCTTAATATATAATATATATTACATATTAATTTATGTATCACTGTATATATTGTGTATAGCTAATACATGTATATATGAGATTATATATAAAATATATGTATTCATTTCTAGGGCTGTCGTAATACAATTCCACAGACTAAACTTAAACAACAGAAATTTATTTTATCTGGAAGCAAGAAATCTAAGATGAAGATGTTAGCAGGTTGGCTTTCTTCTGAGGCCTCTCTCTCTGGTTTACAGGTGGCTACCTTTTCACTGTGTTTTCCTGATGTTCTTTCCCCTGAGACCACACCCCTCTAATGACAAGGACATAGGTCAAAGGATTAGGCCTACCCTAAAGACCTCATTTTAACTTAGTGACCTCTTAAATACAATCCCATTCTGAAGCACTGGGGCTTAGGATTTCAACATATGAATTTTGGGGGGGTGGGTGCACAGTTCAACCCATCACAATATATTTTATATGAATTATGTGTACTGTCATATGGTTAATAGAGTTTGCTTATAGTTGCTAAATTTTACCATTAAGTTTAGTGTTGCACTTTCATTTATAGAAATGTCTTAAATAATGTGAAATAGGCTCTAAATTTTAGATCTCAGCAGTTATGAAAGTGGGGAAAGATGTCTATAGTCTTATCTCAAGTGATCCTTGAGTGACACTTCCAGGAAAACCGCAAGTGTTGAGGGTTGAATTGACAATCTCAGTGTCAAGAGCCTGACAACCCTGACAATTCCTTTTCTGAGCTTTGTCCCACATGACATTTGAATTATTCTTGGAATACAGCATTCCCTTTTGGGCAGGACACTAAGAAAGAGGCATTGAGGAGAAATAGCAAGGCCATAGAAATTATCTTCTATGTGACTCTATGTAACTGAACTAAACTCACTTGTGAGAATAACAGGAAATGTATTTCACCTTAATACTGAGAACAAGATATGTGCCTTAAAATAGAATGGACTTTTCATTATGTAATAACCCCCACCATCCAATAAAGTATTCAGAGGCAGGATAATCCCTAGACCACCTTCCATGAAATATTCTTCTCTTTTAATTTCTACTGTTAGTGTAACTGGATTATTTGCATATCATCTAAATTCTGCATGTAATTACTGATTTGTCTTCACCCAGAGAAAAGAACCTTGTGGATATGTACAAAGCCGCATACCCTTTTAATATCTGAAAGGAACCAGGGTTTTTGGAAGGTCAAAAGCTGTGAAATACAATAGGATAGTTACCATATTATTCTCCTTAATTTAATAATTTCTAATTCCATTTATTTATTACTAAATTATTATTTAAAATAATTTATCATGGCATTTGTTATTAATTTATGGATATTATTAATTTCATAATTTAAAAATAAGCATGAGAACTTCTTTTTAGTGACTTCTTTTTGTATTAAGCAGTTGTGCTCTCCTTAATATAAAAGCCACTACATACCGATTCATCCTTTTTTTGTTTTGTTTTGTTTTTTCAGAGAATGAACTGTGCAACCCATTGTGTGTCTTAAGAGCTATGATAGCTTTCCATACTATGCAAATGGATTTTTTGGAATCATTTCAAACATGTTGTCCCAATCCGATTGTATCTCTTGTATTGTCTCCTAATTCATGACAGATCAAATGACTAGAAGAAATGAAGAAATTTTTATTCTCAATGATATAGAAAGGCCTGTGTGAGGGAGCTCTTCTCCAAGAGAGAAGCAGGAGTAAGAGGGAAGAAGATGGGGATAAGTGTTGAGAAGTGTGACCAAATTAGATTCCTCTGGGTATTGTGTTTCCTGCATAGGATCTTGGAAGTCAGGAGTCAGGTTTCACCTGGAGGGGAGCCAGTACTAGGAGAAAGGGAAACAGATTTTGCCCTGGTGTTTGTGACAGGTTGATACCATTACACCTGACAAGTAACTTGGTAATTAAATATTAAGTTGTTGAATGTTAAGTTGAATTTTTTTCCCACTATTTTGTTACAGTCAAGAGAACACGTCATAAAACAACAATAAAATATTACCATAGTAGTTTTTCTCAAAATCAGGCATTTTTATACAATAAAAATAGTTTTAATCTATAATCATATTATAATTCATGTCAGTGTTATTATTCTCACCTGTAAGTGGAACAAAATACTTACTTACTTTATACTATTGCGTAAGTGGAATTCTGGATTTCAGAAAATAATTTCCTGTTACATTTTCCCTTGTCTATGCTCTCATTTTAAATATGCAGCTTCTTCCTCGCAGACTGACTGTTTTACTAGAGGTGAATGACATACTTACATTTCAGAAGTGGATGGGAAATCCGGAGAACAAAACCATTTTCTCTTGGTGCTTCCTACTTCAGTTTTCCAGATGTATATGTATATGTGACCAAAAAAACCTATAGTATCTTGTGTTAATTCATTGTTAATTTTCATCTTGTTGCTTTTCTTTCTCTCTGCCAAGTCTGTAATCTGACAGCACAATTCAGTCTTAACCTAGTTAATTCTAGCCCCATCTTGCTCTACCTAATTGCATTCTTTGTCACTGGATGTTGGGTTGTTTTAATATGCTGCTTCTTTCATCAATACTCCTTTACTCAGAATACCTTTCTATAGTGCTCTACTAGTCTGATCTGTTTTTTTATCAATACATAACACTTCTGACACCAAATGTTTGGTTTTTTCACATCAGGCAATTCTGTAATCTCTGTGGACACCAACTGGGTGTCCTACAATTTCATTCAGTTCTGACACTAACTACTCAGGGTTAGTGCAGACCTGCAGGTTAAGGGCTCAGTCCCGTAAGACTGCCTCCCCACCTTTAAATGTCAATCACAAGTAATAGGTCCCTAGATCACCCACATTTCTGCCCAACTTAGCTACAAACTGGGGATCCCCATGAGCTCCTCCTCAGGCTTGGTAATTTGCTATTGTAGCTCACAGAACTCAAGAGAAAAACTCTACTTACTATTACCAGTTCAGTATAAAGGGTACAGATTCTGAGGTACATAGGGTGAGGACTGGACAGGTCCCATGTACAAAAGCTTCTGTTTCCATAAAGTTTGGGGTACACCGCACACCCACATGCAGATATGTCCATCACCCCCGAAGCTCTTTGAACCCCTTGGTTTAAGGTTTTAATGGAGGTTTTCATTATCTAGACATGATTGATTTAGTCATTGATCTTTAATGATTAACTCAATCCTCAGCCCATCATCCATTCTGGAGGTCTAGGGGGTAGAGCTGAAAGTGTCAACCCTTTCATAATATGGTGGTTCCTCTGGCAACCAGCCCTCATCCTGAAGCTTTGTAGGGTTCCAGCCATCAGTCATCTAATTAATATAAACTCAGGTGTGGTTGAACGGGGCTTATAAATAACAAAAGACGTTCCACTCAACCATATCACTCAAGAAATTACAAGGGTTTTAGGAACTCTGTGTCATGAACCTGGGATAAAGACCAAATATATATTTCTTATTATATTACCCACATCACAAGTGGATTGAACCACTCTGTGAAATAGCTAATCAATCAGAACATGTCTGACCCTCTGCTTGAGTGACAGATAACTAAATCCATGCAGGAATCTACGTGGATTAAGTTTGAAATCTGTGATTTACCTGCAGCATAGGTGAGGAACTTCATCATGTAAAAACGCTTTAGCAAGGCAACAGAAATATAAGGAAATCATGAGTGGGAAATTCATTTTCGTATCTGAATGTTTCTGTTCTATGTTGGCTTGGTCAAGAGTTTCCTTATAAAATATTTTTTATGGCTTTGTCCTTATATTTGTTTCAGGAAAGATTTGGAGAATCTCAAAATATTTGTTTCAAGTGAAATCTCTTTGAGATTAGGAACAAATATTTTGTTGGATAATAAATTGAGGTGGGCAGCCCTGGGCAACACTATACAGACACCCAAGAAGTTTGTGTCACATTTTCTGAGCCTCGATGTTGTTAATTATCTGTTGCCACCATTTCTTAAGTGAAGAATTCCAGAAGCACTACTAGTGAATACTCAGAGTATTGATTATGTAGCTATTACTATTCTAAATGTTGCATTGTAATTAATTCAATCCCTGCACCAACCCTATGAGTTACTTATTATTATTATTATTACTATTTTTTACAGAAGATAAAACTGAGACTCGGAGAGACTCAGTTACTAATGAAAGATCACACAGCAAGTAAGTGGCAGAGCCAGGTTTTGAGTTAAGCAAACTTGCTTGTGACCACTATGCAGTCTGCCTCTTAAATAAAACCTTTTCGTTAATCTGCTTCCTTTTTTTTGTCTTTTCCAGGATGCTGGAGAGGGGGATGAATATTTTTATCCAATATTTGAAAATTCCTACTTTAGATAATTCAGTCAAGAAAGTTTAGTGAAGGGGCGCCCGGGTGGCGTCTGCCTTCGGCTCAGGTCATGATCTCAGGGTCCTGGGATCGAATTCCACATTAGGCTCCTTGCTCAGTGGAGAGCCTGCTTCTTCCTCTCCCACTCCCCCTGTTTGTGTTCCCTCTCTCACTGTCTCTCTCTCTCTGTCAAACAAATAAGTATAAACTTATAAAAAAGAAAGTTTAGTGAAACACTTTATCAATACTGAACCAAGCAATTTTTAGCAATATAAAATGATTTCCTTAATTTTCATGCAGTTTTGATACACTTGAACAGCTTGTGAAGTTCCATAGTTTTAACTTTTACCTGTTCTCTGTGATTTGTTATTTTGACATTTATGATTCATATAACACCTCAAATAAAATATACTTAAATGGAAAATTCTTTTTTATCTTGGTAATGATTTTTTTTTCATATTTGTTTGTAACTAACCTTTTTTTCTTTTTCACATACTTGCAAGGTTAAAACATCTTACTAAATATAAAGATAGATGGTGGATTAAAATAGTATCTGAAGTCCAATGAATAATTTTCTTCTTCATATGCCTTCATTTCCTATGTCTTTTCCCTAAACAATGATGTGTTAGTTCAGGCTGAGGTAACAGGCTCTTTCACTTCAGAATTATAACTGGGCCCCCAGAGTGCAAGAACACCTGGCTCTGGGAACCCCAAACAGATCATGCCCAGCCACTCACTGTGACAAAACCCAAAAGCAAGGAGAGGAGTGGCAGTAAAACAAGAAAGGAATTTAGTTCAATGAGACCAACGCTGGAAGATAGCTGATGAAGGTCTCAAAGACAGTCTCCAAAGTGCTGTAAATACTTCTAGGTTTATATAAAGAAAATATGGGACAAAGTGTCACGGGTGCGTGCATCTGGGCAGTGAAAGTCAAATTGCTCCTTGTCTTGGGGTCAGTCCTGTGGGGGCTTGCTGATGTCAGGGCAGTCTCTTTTGCTTGAGGGGGTAATTTCAGTTTTGGTCACAGGATGCCTTGCCTGCTGGGTCTTTCGCCAGAGTTAAGAGATAAGCTGGAAAGAAGAACTTAATCAATTAGAAAGTACAGACTAACGTCATAATGGAGAAAAAGTCCGCTTTCAGATGTTTGCAATCCAGGATGCCGGACTATCTTTTACTCCATTTTTGCCCTTCAGTGTTTCAGTCTGTCACACATGTTTGTGCAAGTTTTTTTCTGGTGATATGGTATCTTTTGCCCTATTCATTTTCTTGAGGTTTCTCACTCGACTAATTCTATTCATTTTGTTGCTTTTCTTTTTCTTTGTTAAAACTTGGATCCCATGGTAAGCAAGTATGGAGAGCTTGCTAGTCATCTCTTCTGTGCATTCCTCTTTCCCCTTCATAATCTTCTTTCTAGCATGACAGTGCCAGCCGGCCGTAGATTTGCTAAGTGCGAGCCATTGTGTTTAATGTTTTACATGCATTGTCATCCACATAAGAATCCTAATAATAAGTAGGAACTAATTTTTATGTCTATTTACAGATAAAGAAAATAAGGCATGGGAAAGTTAGTCAAATGGCCTAAGACCGGAGTTTGAACACAGGCAATCCTTGCCCGTCAGACCCCATCCTTCCTAGACTGCTTCTCATATAAACTATGTTTTGACCACCTGACAGCTGATTTTCTTGCAGGCAGGCCAGCTCTGAGGACCCAGAGTAGCGCCGGCATGACCAGACAAGAGGGTCCATGGCTTTCTGCAGGATGGAAATCAAACACGACTTGAGAGGAAGTGGGGGTGGAGTTTATTAAAAAATGCAGAGAGAGTATAGAAACAGAGTATCTGGGAGACTCAGAAAGGAAAGAAGGGTGAGTCTCTTCTTTGCGTGGGACCTGGGGTTTTTTTTACTGAGGACAGTGGTCTGGTGCACCTGTCTTCTCAGGCATCCAGGAACAAAGACAAGTGTTTAGGTGTTCTTCTTAAGCCACTTATGCCCTGGAGCCAGGGATCCTGGTGAGTCAGTGGTCTTGGAAAACGTTCATGCTGACTCTGCCCTGTCACTCTTTAGATGTTATCTATAGTTGTGGAAGCCTCCAAAGAAATTATTAAATCTCTGACCTTTACCAGGAGAACATACATTATTTATTGTATAAGATGTGTGTGAGGCAGCGGTTTAGAATCTGGCAAGAATAGAGGCAGGGAAAGGAGGAAAAGAAAGCGGAATTTCAGGAGGTCCCTTTAGTTTCCCTGTCCAAGTTTCTGACCTTGTTAAGCAAGGAATACCTGATGATCTTGGCACCTCAATCTCAGAACATTTGATGTAGGGGAAAATAATGAAATAAAAAGTTTTAGCAACATGCAAACAGTCAAACTGAAGTTTATAAGTGATTCTTACAAGCTTCTATTTGAATCTGATCCAGTTCCACAGATTTAATTTAATTGTTATACTGAACAGACAGATGATTACAGGCAACTGCAGTTACAGGGAAAAGACAGTTTTTTATAAACATTTAATATGACTTTTACTATTTCACACACCTGTGTATAAAAATTAAGTAATTTTTATGGCATCCTTCTGTTGAAGTTACTTTTTAGGCAACATGATATATTTGTGAACAACGAAAACATATGTCTTATGAACACTTCACTCATACATTTATTTCTCAAATCAAACATTCAGTAAACAAATACTAAATAAATGCCTGCTATATGTTGGTCATTGGGCTGGACCTTGTGAAAATTGCAAAGATCAAGAAAAAACAATGTTAAAGCCTTGTAGAGTGGCTTTAATAAAAATAATAAGTAGGTATTTCAGATTTCTGATTCTAGGATTCTTTTTCTCCCCCTCTTTCTTTAAATTTCTGCAGTAGCTATGCTGAATATAAATACTAAATACCAGTGTTTCTTTGTCATGAAAAGCAATATGTATAGGGTATCAGAAATCTTTTCTTTTTTAAAATTTCAGTCACTTGCAAAGTAGGTTTGATTATTTAGAGAGGTCTATAAATTATCCTTTATTCAAAATGTCTATAATTTTAATCATGTTATTTTAATTGCAGTAAGTTGTAAATTTGCAATAAAATAACAAGAAGGGAGGCTGTAACAGATGTTCTGTCAGCACATGTGATTTCATCGGAGACAATCAAGCATTCATCATGCTTAATCTTCATCAATTGAAATGTAGTGATTTTCAATAATGTGAGTGCTGTACACTCAAAAGGTTTCTGATACTTGGGAACAAATTTTTTGACTGGGACCTTCTTTTTGTATGGTGGCTAATTTACCCCAAGGATTTCTTCATCCATTATTATAAATAATTTTGTTCAGGGACTCCTGCGTGTCTCAGTTGGTTAAGTGTCAGACATGATCTCAGGGTCCTGAGATCAGCACCAAGTCAAGTGGGGCTCACTGCTCAGTGGGGAGTCTGCTTCCTCTCTCTCCTCCGCCCTTCCCCCCACGTGTGCACTCTCTCTCTCTAACATAAATAAATAAATCTTTAAAAATAAATAAATAGATGATTTTATTTAGTTCTGTATTATGTTCATATTACTCAATTATAAAGTTAGCTATTGCTTTTTATGGAGACAGTTTTTTTTTTTTTTTTTTTTGGTCATTCCTTATTTTTTGCACATGGCAAATATTTCACCTAGTAAGTAAAATATCATCTATGTTTAAACTGGATGCAATCTGTAAATAATGATGTTAAATTATTTCTTTGGAATATACTGCTCAGATGACAGTTTAATTTATTTAGATAGCTATAGAATTCTATGAGCAGCACATTAGCAGTAATATTTTCATAAAGAAAATACAGTTAGGGCCTGCTTCACTACTGTACACAATGAAAATAAATATCATTGAAAACATAATACTGCCTAGGGAGTATTTTGAATTATTATTGGACCTTAGAAAATATGGGGTAAAAATAAACGTGACAAAATGACCCTCAGGGTTTTATAATCTGTCCATTCTTTAGATGATGCTTTACTGGAAATTGTGTAAGAAATGCAGAGTGGGAAGGAAAAAGGACAGGAGGGAGTAGAAGAGGAATAGGGAGATACACAGAGAAAACCCAGGCAGTTAGATCAACAAAAACAAACAAACAAAAAAAAAAACCTAAGGAAACCGGGGAGGCTGAGGGGTGGGGGAAGGGCAAGGGGGGAGGAGAAAGAGGAGACCAGAGTTACAAAAGAAACGGGATCATGAAACTTAAAGACCAAAGCTTTTCCTTTCACTAGCAAGGCCAGACCTTCTCTGCGGCCTTTCAGAGGCTCACCTAGAGAATCAAGCTGTTGGGAAATGGGAAGGTGATCTCCTGCCTTGAGGCTTACTTTCATAGAAAAGGAGTGGATGTGGGGGAAGAAATGAATACAAGTTCCTGCCATTGAGACCTGCGGAGAGGCAATTAGGTCTTGGCTAGTTCTCAGGTACTGCAAATGCCATTTGTCACACCTGAAGCATCCGGGTCACTGGGTAAATGACCGTGTTTGAGAGGCTCCTGAGGAGATGTGGGGCCCGGGAGAGTGAATGTAGAGGTCAAAGTAAGATGTAAAGTGGACTGAAAAGGAAAAGAATTACTCTTATTTCTTTACCTTTTCCAACTAAAGGCTCGGAAAACAAAATAGGGTAACCTCCAGAGTATCTTTCCATTCATTCTGAAAAACCATCATTTTAATCTTGGATGGTATTCTACCTCAGGAAGGGAAAATCAGAAGAATGTGCCTCTGATATCTGTTCTGAGATTTTATAAAATCCCCCCACCCCAGGCTCCACAGTTATTTTAAAAATATATTTGTTTACCAGCATTCTCTCCTTTTCTGAAGGAGATGCAGGTGAAATCGATGAAATTCTATCTCAGGTGGAAATTTTCTTTTATCTTTTAGGAGCTGTTTTGGAGAAAGAGAAGTTTGTACTACTACAATCATTTTCTGATCAATTTTTATGCAGAACCTACTTTATATTAAGGGGAATCTGAATTCAGTGCAGATTCATTTCAAAGCCACTACTCTAAAAAATTTAAAAAAAAAAAAAAAAAAAAAAAAGTCTATAGTAGGGCACCTCGGTGGTTCAGTGGGTTAAGCCTCTGCCTTCCATTCAGGTCATGATCTCAGGGTCCTGGGACTGAGCCCCGCATCAGGCTTTCTGCTCAGCGGGGAGACTGCTCCCCCCTCCCATGCCTGCCTGCCTCTCTGCCTACTTGTGATCTCTGTCTGTCAAATAAATAAATAAATAAATAAATAAAATCTTTTAAAAAATAAAATCTATAGCATTTTTTTTTTCACTTTTAGAGCTCTGAAAACACAGAAAGTCTAAATTTCCTAACTTCTTACATTTACACAGCAGCAATGTCTGTGTAGAAACTCAGCAATCCCATTACTGGAGCTTAAGCTCCTTTATTAAAAAAATGTGCCCACTTTCTTCATCCATGACTTTTATTATAATTTACAGAGCTGCTTCATAGGACTTCAAGAAGTATGCTGAACAACACACTGGTAATCATGTTATTAGGATTAGGAAAAAGCATGGGATTCTACTAAAAGAAAATGTATGGGGTGTTAAGCTCCTCTCTTGTTAGACAATTTGTCTGACAATTTGCCATATTTTAAGAAACAAGAGAAGAAAAAATAAGAACACATTAACCACAAAGAATTTTGGGAGATAGGGAGTAATTTTTTAAATAATTTTTAAATATTTTTATTAACATATAATATATTATTTGCCCTAGGGGTACAGGTCTGTGAATCATCGGCCTTACACACTTCACAGCATTCACCATAGCACATACCTTCCCCAATGTCCATAACCCAACCACCCTCTCCCTACCCCCTTCCGCTCCCGCAACCCTCAGTTTGTTTCACGAGATTAAGAATCTTATGGTTTGTCTCCCTCCCGATCCCATCTTATTTCATTTATTCCTTTCCTACCCTCCAAACTCCCCACATTGCCTCTCCGATTCCTCATATCAGGGAGATCATATGATAATTGTCTTTCTCTGATTGACTTATTTTGCTAAGCAAAATAAGTTCCATCCACGTCGTTGCAAATGGCAAAATTTCATTTCTTTTGATGGCTGCATAGTATTCCATTGTATATATATACCACCTCTTCTTTATCCATTCATCTGTTGATGGACATCTATGTTCTTTCCATAGTTTGGCTATTGTGGACATTGCTCCTATAAATATTTGGGTGCACATGCCCCTTCTGATCACTACATTTGTAACTTTAGGGTAAATACCCAGTAGTGCAATTGCTGGGTCATAGGGTAGTTCTACTTCAACTTTTTGAGGAACCTCCATGCTGTTTTCCATAGTGGTTGCCCCAGCTTGCATTCCCACCAACAAGTGGGAGGGTTCCCCTTTCTCTGCATCCTTGCCAGCATCTGTCATTTCCTGACTTGTTAATGTTAGCCATTCTGACTGGTGTGAGGTGGTGTCTCATTGTGGTTTTGATTTGTATTTCCCTGATGCTGAGTGATGTTGAGCACTTTTTCATGTGTCTGTTGGCCATCTAGTTGTCTTCTTTGCAGAAATGTCTGTTCATGTCCTCTGCCCATTTCTTGATTGGATTATTTGTTCTTTGGGTGTCAAGTTTGATAAGTTCTTTATAGCTTTTGGATATTAATCCTTTATCTGATATGTCGTTTGCAAATAGCTTCTCCCATTCTGTCAGTTGTTTTTTGGTTTTGTTAACTGTTTCCTTTGCTGTGCAAAGGCTTTTGATTTTGATGAAGTCCCAGTCATTCATTTTTGCCCTTGCTTGATAAGGAATAATTTGTGTTCCTCTTCCTTCTTAGTTTGTGAGGCTAGTGTTACAATTATTCAGAGAATAGCATTCTACAAAGTCCAAAGGGCAGTATGTATCTTAGCACTTTTTCAAGACAAATTCACAGGTTTTCAAAATGGCAGCTGGGGTAAGTATAAACAGTAATTTCCCTATCATAATTTTCCTCTGGGGGAGACTGGATGGCTCAGTCGGTTGAGTATCAGACTCTTGGTTTCAGCGCATGAATTGTGGACGGAGCTTCACCCCAGTCTCAAAGCTCTGCAGGGAATGTTGTTGAGAGTTTCTCCCTCTGCCTCAACCCCCAATTATGCACTCACTCTCTCTGTAGAGAATGATATAAGTGATATAGCTATAGTGATATAAGGGAGATTAGTAACTGGGGGTCTTGTGCATTTCAAAAAGAGAATGGCAGAATAAATTCTGCCAAATTCTTTACTCTTGAAAGTGATCATTTTCCCTGAGGTGGTAACTGGCCCTACTGCAGATAGCTTTTTCACAAGGCCACTTGCCAAGATAATGTTTCTACTGGTGTGAAAAAGATGTATCTTGTTGACAAAACTCCATGAATATATTAAGGTTATATCTAGGGCATGTAGTAGCTATTTGTCACAGCCCAGAATGAGAGAATTTTAGGAAAATTTGATGTCTTCATCCTAGACCTAAAACCTCTAACAAAAATAAAATTAGCCAAATACAGATGTCACTTTTTAATTTTCTAGATTAAAAAAAAGAGAAAATTTGGAATAGTTTAGGATTGATGATTACAAAATCAAGTACGTCTCCGTTAGTTTGCATCAAATGATTTTTCCTAGAAAATTTTCTACATTTCTAAAATTTAATTAATGAATTTAAGACATTTACTTCTTTCCATTCTCCTAGCATGTTCTGTGCATTTACTAGTATCAATGAACTTCCATTAACTGCAGTGTCAAAAACCTTAACAGTGGACCTCATGGAACTCTCAGATGCTGTATAGGCATCTTCAAGTCTGTCCATTTTTCAGAACAGACTACAGAATCAGTTTTCAGATATCAATATTGCTCCATGATATCTACAATGTATTTCTTAATTTTTAAATGATATTCAAGAAAGTCTTTAGGGTAGGTAGATGGTGTTGTTTTCTCAAACATGTTCTACTTTGAGTATACACATGGGGAAAGAGAAGCCAAAACGATACAGAAATGCCGAGATCGTCTTTGGTTATTGCTTCCATTCATTGTGGGGTGTTGGGGGGCAAAGTTCAGAGTTTGCTGTGAATATAGAGAAAGCTGTGTAATAGACTAAAACCCACTGATGACCTCTCAGTGTGCTGACCATTTAAAGGAAACAGAATTAGAGTGTATGCAATAGAATTCTCATTCAAAAGATTTAATGACAAGATTCAGAAAGGGCAATGAAGTTGCATTAAAAAGACACGCGATCTCTGGAGGGTCTTTTAAATTTCACCTACAGAATAATTTCCACACTATTTAGCTGGCTCCTCAGCAGGATTAAAGAGATCTAAACATGTTCATTAAATAGCAAATCTGCAATGATGGGAGAGGGAGTAAGGGAGAGGACTTGAGACTGAGGGAGGCATCTCTGTGGGATATTCTCTGTGAACAGCAAGATAACTCTGTGATAAATCATGAAAATCAGTGCATGTGAACATATCTAAGAAATTAGAATTAAAAAGTATGTGATCTTGACATATATTTGGTATGTAAGTAGCCACTATCTTTGTCAAAATTTAGTATCTCTGTTATCATGTATTATCCGTCTAGCAACCTCAAGTCATTTTTGGAAATGGCTAGGTAATATAAATAAGTGAATTTTTCCTGCATATTTTCTGACACATTACTGTCATCCTAATCTACAGATTTCATAGAGATAAAGGAATACATATGAGGTCCACTTTATAAAAATTATGCACAATCAAATGCTTTAGTGGTAATGATGGTGGTGGCAAAGATAAATGAGGGGAAATAAATTACAAAAAAAAAGTTTAGGAACTATTTGTAATTGTGTCCTGGTAAGAAAAATCTAGTGAGTCGCTTTTTCATTAGTGGCTGAAGTAAGCATAGTATAGTACTACTATACTATGTAGTACTTATAAAAATACCCACCCTTTGGGTTGTGTCATGTAGTATTCTTACTCTTAACTTGAATGAATTTGATATAGTATTTTTTAATCTAAAAAATAAGAAATTTAAATAAATGTTTGAATCCAAGTTTATTCAGATACCCTGAAAAGACACTGAAAATTAAAAACAAACAAACAAAATGCACCAACTCCTAGATTGTGTCATGAAGCATTTTTCCCTGTGATTGTCAGTGAGCTCGATGATACAAGTATTTGCTTGATGCTAATAAGAAATCAGACTTCAACCAGGATCTGCTATAGATTGATATTTTTTAAATTAATGAAATAACATCTTAAAATATTCTAAATATTACTACATTCAGCACTTGGTAACTGTAAAACGTCTTGACTAAAGCCTTTATCAATTCGTGAAGCAATCCATGAGAAAAAGTAATGAAAACTCCAAAAGTTGGACTTTTTCCAGAGTTTGGAATTGTTTAATTAGGATGTCAGCCCAGAGAAATGAACACTACTTTGTTGTTGTTTTCCCTAAACACAAACACAATATAGCTCATTGAAGATTCTCACTGAGCTGTGCTAAAAGCTCTCAAGGGAAGTAGCTTTAGAACACTCCTCAGCTTGTTGATGAAACCCTGGATTTGAAACCACTGGGGCAACAAACATCTTTGCCTCTGACAGTGGAAATCTACCCAATAAATGTATAGTCTAAGAAGGCCAGGCTTATCATTCCTGCTTTAATGGGTCTTGCATGTGCCTTGGGATAGAGGATAGAGGAATAGGTTTGAATAATAAGGAAAATTTTATTAAATTAAAGATTGCCTTTGATGAAGATTAAGAAGATGAAGAATACTACTCAGCTAGTTTTTAATATGGAAAGTTGACAGTAATAGCAATTTTTATAAAAAGTACCAGGTGGTCTATACATTTACAAAATACATATACATATACAAAAAAAAAGTACCAGGTTGTCTATACATTTTGTATAGACTTGAATGAAAAGCATGTGATTAAACCTTGTTTTATAAATATATACATTATAATTTATATATTAGATACATATATACATTTACATTAGATGTATTAGATCAATGAAAATTTTAAGTTATATAACTGAATGCATATGTAATATTAATAGAAATGTATAACCTATAAATACCATTTATATATAATGTAGCTGAAATTCTACAAATTAGAAATTCAGTTAATTCAGTAAATTTAAATTTTGAAACAAACGAACAATAACAAAACAATCCCCTCTAAGGAGATAAAATAGACTAGTCAACTGAAAATCAACATAGCTTATTTTAATAAATTTAAATTGTCATTTCTTAATGCTCAAATGATATTAGCTCATTCTTCCAAAGTAACAGTTCTGACTGATGAAAGAGAGTAAGGAAGAGCAATTTAGGTGCACCTGGCTTTGAATATAAACTTCTTCAATTCCTGGAGTGATCCAAAGGAGGTAGTGGAAACTTGGTCAGAGACACAGAAAAAGGAGGGTATGGTTATTAAAGATACATTTTCCATCCTTACAGAGCTACTCATGATTTCAGTGGTAATAAATGTCAGCATGAGTCTGGATAATGTATTTCAAATGCAGCATCTGTCTGTACTGATTTATTTGATATTTATTTTTATATTATTTAAAAAATGTGATTTATCCTGCCTGTCACAAAGTAGGTATTTATTCAATAATTGATGAATGAATGGATATGAGATTGTCATCAGTAACTAGGGTCCTACTGTACTTTAGGAGCTTGCTGGGCAGGAAGGTCTGGCAACAGAGAAGAGCTCTGGAATTCAACTACAAAATAATATCCATGAAAGTCTCTGTCTCCGTAGGAGAAATCGAGAAAACCTTAGTGCTGTATTTTTTTTTTCACATGGGTAAGTTTGGTTATGACAAGTAGAAATATATTACTAAGTTAGTTATTTTTCATTGTTTTGGGTGGATTTAAAAAAATTGGCTAACAAATCACAGCAACTTAAAAGTTGCTACAATGGCTCTTTGCTATTGGTAGTAATTTGTCATTTGTGTATTTCTAAAATATGTACAAAAATAAAAAAAATGTATTAATAAATAAAATTCCAAACACCAAAGTATCATTTCATGCTAAATGTTCTTAATTATCTAATTATGAAATCAAATAACTAAATTGTGCGTGGCAATGACAAATATTGTCAAGAGGTTAACTTCCTTCTGTTCTAATATTCTAAGGTTTTATTTATTTATTTGAGAGAGAGAGAGAGTGTGAGTTTGGGGAGGGGCAGAGGGTGAAAATCTTCAAGCCGACTCCCCAGTGAGCACGGAGCTCAGTGCAGGGCTCGACTTCAGGACCCTGAGATCATGACATGAGCTGAAACCAAGAGTCAGATGCTGAACTAACTGAGCCACCCAGGCACCCCGTTCTGCTAATATTAAAGTACATTGATATCGCTGGAATCTATGTTGAAAGTATATCTGTAAGACAAAAATTCTGCTTAATCTATGAGTACTTGAAAAAATAGAAACATTTTAGATTGTGATGTAATTTTAGGCAGGGACTAAAGAAACTATCAAAAGTTTCCAAATATTTTTGAAAATAACACATGTACACATAACAGAATAGAAGTTGTGAGTCACCAAGCCTCCACTTGTAGCCTGAGTCTATTACTCTGTGAGGCTCTGTCAACTAATTCAGCTCAACATGAGACATTCGGATGGGCAATACTAAAGTTAATGATACTAAATCGTATATTTGAAAGTTGTTAAAAGAGTAACTCTTAAAAGTTCTCATCACTAGTTTTTGATGTATTCTACTATATGGTGACTAACATAACATAAGGGGAAAAAATTCTCATCATTAAAGAAACAATGTATTATAACTATGTGAGGTGATGAATGTTAGGTAAACTTTCAATTATATCTCAATTAGAGAAAAAAAAATCACCTCCATACTTTTCTGCAGGGTTGACCAATTTTTATCAGGCTATAGTTTAAAATCTCCTACCTAATTATTATGAGTTTCATACATGTTGTTGCATATCGATTCCTTTTTATTGCTTGGCAGTCTAGTATATGCATATACTAGAGTTTGCTTAACCATTCTTCTGTTGCTGGACATGTAAGGGGTACCTAGTTTTTGGCTATCACAAGTAAAGCTCCCATGAACATTCACGTACAAGTCTTTGTATGGAGATATGTTTTCAAGTTTTGTCAAATCTGAAATCTTTCCAAGCTTCTGCCATAAGAAAATACCATTTTCACAAGATTGGCAATTACTTAAAAAGCTGTGAATTTTGATGAAGATGTATAGGGAATAAAGAACACTCTTCCACATGAGCAAAATGGAACTGTGGATCAGCACAAACTTTTCAAGGGTGATTTGACAGTACTTAACAAAATGAAAAAAAAAAAAAAAAAGCTTATCCCAGAAGCTTATCTGTGTGCCTCAGTTTCCCAGCAGTGGAAAGATGATGATATTACTTAAGGTGTATCTCATAGGTTTAATATGTGATTCATAGGACTATAGTGAACCTTCAAAAAAGTTAATTCACGAAAAATGCTTGCCATGCCAAAATCCTTTTTTTTTTTAAAGATTTTATTTATTTATTTGAAAGAGATCACAAGTAGGCAGATAGGTAGGTAGAGAGAGAGAAAGGAGGAAGCAGGCACCCCACTGAGCAGAGAGTCCAATGTGGGGCTCGATCCCAGGACCCTAACATCATGACCAAGCTGAAGGCAGAGGTTTAACCCACTGAGCCACCCTGGTGCCCCCCAAATTCTTTTTCATTATTATTTTCACTCCTACTTATAGGAATCTATTCTTCAGAAACACTTTACCAAATATGTAATAAATGTACCTTTAAGGGTATTCGCTGCAATGTTGTTGTAATAAAACTTTATAAACAACCTAAAGAAATTTTTACATAAATTGTGGTAGGTCTGTTGGAGGCAAAATGGACAAGGTGTGACAGCTGCCGAGGAGACCTGGCCTTGTTCTAAATCCTGCCTCAGTCTTTACTAGTCATGGAGCGTGGTCCATTCCTTAATCTCTCTGTGTCTCAGTTTCTTCAGCTGTAAAAATGATAATACTAATACCCACTTTGTAAGAGTTTTTGTGCAGAATCAGTGAGATGCTACAGGTAAGTTCCTTAGAAGAGAATCAGGACATAGTGAACATTCCATAAATTGTAGTATTACTTTGGAAGGTTATGTGCTCTTTGTAAGAATATGAGCAGGCCTGCATGTGCTGCTAAAGAAAGATACTCTCTAGAGGAAGCCTTTATTTTCCCTGTAGATATTCTATAATGGGTGCAGGTAAAAGACCCACTTACATATGCTCAGACATCGACTTAAATGTTCAACAACTTGTCAGTTATTACTTTAACCTCTCTATTATAGGCAGAGAAAAATAGTTAAGCGTATTTCAAGTTTCGAATGCAATTTTCTTAATTTTGGTTACAAATGAAAATTTTAACACATAAAATTGTCTTTTCTCATTTCTTTATCATTTTATCACAGTTCCAAAAAGGGGTCACAGAAGGAACCAAGGTCATTCATCAAATTTTTAACAAGGGTATAAGTGTCTGGATGCTTGCTTCTTCTCTTGGCTGAATTACCTGCAATCATTTGCTCTCTGTGAGCCTCAGTTTCTCCATTCAGATCAAAGTTAAAAAACAACAACACTTCTTGGTCTTTGAGTAATTTATTTGAATTGTGAATTTAGGAAATATATGTTATATATTTATATACATAGTGAATAACAAGAGGTAAGCATTTTATTGGAAGGACTACTGTGACTGACAAAATTGAATGATTGCCATTTAATCGGATTACCTTATGTTAAATGACTTAACATGAGAGAATAAGAACCATTATGTTAAAATATTTGTTAAAACACACTTTGCTTTCTCTGCCTCTAAATCTCATTAGAAGCAAGAACTTCATTGTATACAGGTTATTCAAAAGATATTCAAATAACCTTATGACATAGACAAACTTACAGCCTTACTCAGATTAAAAAAGAAGCTGATTTTCATTTCATGTAGAAAAGACAAAAACAGGACAGATGTGCAGGCAAAGATAAATAAAACACTGGCTCCTTCTTAAGAAAGTTGATAGTCTGTCTTTCATACGAATTTATGTACGGTATAACAAGTAACCACTAAATGTTGTAGCAGGGGGAAATTTGGCGGGAATCGTTCCTTTTACAAGTCGTAACCACACTTCCTGCCCATAATTTAACTCTAATAAAGCATCCCCAGTTAAAACCCTGTCACAGCGTATTTCACTGTTAATATTCTCAGACTCAAACGCAAGCTTGTCTCTTCCATCAACCACTAAAAATCCAGAGATATGGGCACTAAATGACTCAATGGTATATTTAAACACATACACCCCAAGATAAGGAATTCTGAATTTTCCAGTTCTTGGTGTATATGAAGATCCATAATTGACGTCCAAATTATTAAATAGGATAGGACCAGGCGTCGACATTCCATATGTGTGAGATGCAAAAAAGGCCACCATCGGCGCATATCTATAAGATCCTTTGGAAAAATCTGTTACAAGAAAAAAAGGGAGTCGGTTTTCATGTTTTGGTATATGCTTTTTTTTTTTTATCATGCTTTGTCTTTTCTCATTTCTTTATCATTTTATCACAGTTCCAAAAAGGGGTCACAGAAGGAACCAAGGTCATTCATCAAATTTTTAACAAGGGTATAAGTGTCTGGATGCTTGCTTCTTCTCTTGGCTGAATTACCTGCAATCATTTGCTCTCTGTGAGCCTCAGTTTCTCCATTCAGATCAAGATGGAATGATAAAAGCGCTTGATAGATCCCTCATAGAAATGCCTCAAAGATTAATTTGCATGTTGCTTTGATCTCTCCAGAGATAAAGGAATTCAAAGCACTCTATGATTATTATGGTATGCCAGAACGTTTTAAAGCCCCTTGTAGGAATTGAAGCTGACATGATGTAGAAACAATTTTTCCAGCATCTTGTCAAACAGTTTCTAGAGGCTAAAATGGAAACCAAATGCAATCATAGGCAGTACAGAGAAGTAGACAAAAGCAATTTTCTGGGTAATTAATGCCAAATGTACTTACAAAGGCTGAGATTCAAATAATAGACTAAAAAATTTACTCTTTGCTATGCAGCATATTATTAAGGAAAGGCTGTTTTGAAATATGTTTTTGTGGTCATTAAAGAAAATATATTTTAAATGCTGCACAAATTTTAAATGAAAAATTCAGAAATGGTACACTCTTGAAGTTAATTTATAACAAACAATACTTATGAAGGTGAATGGGCAAAAACAAGGGGGGGGGCTTTTTGTTTTACTCAGTACTTTTGAGCATGTTCTAACAGTCCTCACCCAGTCAAAATGACACTATTAGCTTAACCTTCATGGAAGACGCGCTGCTAATTACTTTTTAAAGCTTCATTTAAATCATATGTGATATGAATCAAAGATCTATTTCTTTATCAGCTTGTTTGAGGAGAAGGGGTTTGTACCCATCACATATATGCATCTGTATTTTCTTTTAAGCTGCCCGGGAAAAGGAAAAGACTGCCTCTGTCCTATCAATATCGAAAACGTCAACAAGTGTACATCAATATGGATTTACCGGGCCGACATTTCCACTTGTAAATCACGTATGTTACTCAGTAAATTTCAGAGGCAAAAGGAACTAATCCTCACGAGTCCAGATTAATCTGGTTTAAATACTCCTTGGTAAACGTTTTCAAGAAGCGTTTTTGTTTAGGATAGCGAGCCAATCCAAGGACGCATGCGCTTTCGTACCTGGCGCTAAAGCGTTTTCTTGCACCAGCTTGACAGTGCAGTTGTCCCCGGTGAAGGGATGTCGGCAGGCGCAGACTGAGCTCCCTCTTCCATTTATACACGTGCCCCCATTCTGGCATGGGGACCTGCTACAGTCTGAATACTCCTCTGTTGCTGAAAAAGAGTCCAGATAAAAGAGGGTGAAGGTGACCTATTTTCTCCTCGATCTTACAGTTTGAGACAGAATGGGAAAAACGCTGAAGGAGAAATAAGAAAAATGGGTCCCGGGCGCAGGCTGGCTGCGCGTGTAGTCACAGGACTTCATACAAACCTCTCAAGTCTCCGAGCTCCTTTAACTACGTCTTGGAAGTGGGGATCATCCTGTGATAGTCTAAGTGGGGATAATCCACTGTACTTCTTTATGTGAAAATGTTAAGATTTTGGTTAACTGTAGAACAGAATAGGGTAACTGGACTCAGATTTAGATCTATTTGGAAGTGATACATGATAAAGGTAATATTACAAACCGTTGGAGAAGAAAAGTATTCTATTGAATACACGGTGCTAACATAACTGAATATTCATAAAAACATACTTTGCACATGTACAAAAATGCTAAAGGCAAAAACAACAACCTATATGATTGTATTATGATCAAGTAAAAGGGATATCTTTGTAGAGCTTTAAAATTTTGGAGAACTCAAAGCAAAACAAAACAAAACAAAAAATCCAAAAGCCGTAGAGAAAAATTCTGACATTTCACCACATAAGAATTAAAACACATTTGCAACCAAAGTTGCAGGCTCAAAAGTTCAGTTTCAAAGATAAGGTTCAAAAGTTCAGGGTCAAAGATAAGTGACAGATTAAGAGAAAAATGTTTTGACAGAAACAAAGATCTAATGGATAATATTTAAAACATGAAAAGTTCTGACCAATCTAAGAGACTGTGGGGAAAAAAAAACTGGAAAAATGGGCAAATGATATGAACTGGCCAATTACTGAATGAAAAATGCAAAATTTCATTAAAATTTTTAAAGCTTATTCAATTTCACTACAAATTAAGGAATAATAAATTTTTACCACCAACACTTTATCAGGCGTCAACATTCAAAAAGATACAAGATATCCAGTGATGAAGAAAATGGGCATTCTCATACAATGTTGGTTAGAGCTTAAATTGTTAGAAGCTCAGAATGAACAATTTAACCATATTTATCAGAATTAAGAAGGTTCATTTGCTCAAAGCCAGAAATTTTTCCTGGCAGAATATATACTCCAGAGATACTTGCCTATGTATACAAAGAAAACTGTTAAAAATGTTCTTTATGGCATCATTTGCATTAGTGAAAAACTGTAAGACACCTAAATGACCATTTCATTGTTAAATAAATTATAGGTATCTTTTCCCTAAGGAATATTAGACAGTAGTTAAAGTATGAGATAGATCCCCGGACAAATTTGATTTACTGAAGGTATCAAGATCCAGTTCACACATTAGATATAGAATATTTTCAATTATTTAGAAAACCTTAAATTGTGAATATGGTTATAAACATCATACATCATTATGTAAAAACAGAAAATGTTGGGGAAGAATAGTTTGTTGGTCACAGTTACCGCTATGGCGCCACCTTGTGACAAGTTTGAACAGTTTACAATTCACTCATTTCAAAATACGGATTGTTGATGACTTAAATTTAGGGTTGTTTGGTTTAACATTTTTCTCAAGAAATGCGATCTGTAAATGTTTCATATATGTTATGCTTCATGTTTAAATAATTCAAATTCACATAGATTGTGACCAAACTACATGCCGGTATTAGAAATTTTTTTTTTCAAAGAAAATATATATTACTTAGTAATTAAAGAATAGTTTATATTATTTTGATATACTTTTGCAATATTCCATACACTATTTTTCTCACTAAGATACATATGGAAAACATTACATATATGCAATAGCTTTTCAAAATGTTTCAAACTGGCCTACATTTTCTTTAACATCTTTTCTCAACCAAGTGAATAGGTTCTTAAACCCCTCTATTCACTATTAGCTATCATTCTAAAACCTAGTCCATTTCTTCCTCACTTTACAAACTTCAGTGATTCTCTAATGCCTATGGAAATGTGAATTCTTGACGTCAAAGCACTGGCTTCATTTGTTTTCACGTTTTCTGAATCTAGCACAGTGATTGAATCACAGGGTGGCCTTCAATTACTGGGTTTCACTAGGAATGAATCAACTGTGCAGGGGAGCTGGGGCACACTGAATTATTTATGCTATCTGATTAGCTCTATAATTCTTATTTTCCCATTTTCTTATAAATGCACTCTCACCTGGAGACTGCCCCATGCATGAAACAGGGATCAAACAGATGTACTTTTTTTTTTGTATTGCTATTGACTCTATGTTGATTCTATATGACCAGGGTCTTTGCCTTCTATTTAACATCTAGGATGCACTTTTCATCTTTCTCCTTTGTCTATTCCATTACCTCTAGGAAGGGGGTGTTTCCTTGTTCCCTTTGAGCCATTTTAGAGGATGCTATTTTGCCCTTTATTCCAACTTCTTTATTCCAACTTTTAGAGGATGCCATTTTGCCCTTTATTCCGGGGTCATTCATCTGGAGAAAGGGTTCACTTGAGTTTGCTTGGGGCCTGCTGTCTCCTATCACTGTAGTAGCTCAAACTTGCTGAAAATACACCTGGTTTGCCTGCTGGGGCACCTCTCATGTACCCTCCGAATTCCTGTTCAGGGTGCTTCGCACACTGGTCTGCACCTTCTTCTGTCACATGTGTTTTAAGTTCCTTTCTTGCCTTCTTTGATATTTTAGATATCTCTGGTCTCCAAGTCCCTGCCTCAATAATTCACATTATGACACATAAAATTATGCCTATGGCTCCCAGAACTGGATGTATTAGGAATAGACTGACTAGAGCAGGCTACAGTAACAACCGCCAGTTATGACCTTATACTGAAATAAAATGACCTTATACTTCTGTTAACATTATATAAACATGAAGTGTTCATTGTCTATTTTTGCATCTATATTACATTGCATCATAGCAGGTCTTCTATGCCTTGATGTCACTGAAATTATCTAAAATCTCACATTTATTTAAGTCATTTTAGCATGAACTTGCAATTATTACCAAGAATTACATTTATCTTATTGGACTTATCACCTGTCCATAGAAACTGTTCTTTGTTTTAATTCTGTACACGATGTTTTAATGAACTTCATCATTTCCAAATTTACTTTTTATGTGTTCATCTAAATCACTGATAAAAATATTAGTGGACCAGTGTCAAGCACAGAGCTTTATAACAACCAAGACTGATTGGCATTGACTTATCAAATTGAAACTATTTACATTTTAATATACAATCGGCTAAAATCTACTTTGGTACATCATCCATCTTACATTTTTTACTTTATTACTAAAATAGTTAAAAAATGATTAGGTACCTTTGTAAGTTCCTGCACATATTTGTCTCAAAAGGCAATTTTTTCTTGAATTAACAACAAAGATCAGACCCCCAAATAGCATTATTTTCTTTTCAAAATCTTCTCTCATCCCCATCAATAGAATTAATTACGTTAATTCTCTTAATTATTGTCAGATGCACAGAAGTTCTCTTGTTGAACTTATCGCACTCCACTGTAATTGCTCCCATGTCCTGACTTCCAATTAGATTGTGAGCTTTCTCGAAGTCAGGGCTTGGGTCCTCGACTACACGGCGTGTCACTGCTAATTAGCACAGTGCCTGACATACCGAGTGCAAAAATGTCTTTTTAAAGATGAATAAACCAGCACAGGGTCATGTAAGGAATTGCTGAGTCGCCATACTGTACATCTGAAACTCATATAATACTGTGTGTTAACTACCTGGAGTGAAAATAAAAACTTAAAAACAAGGTGAATGAGCAAATCATTGGAAGATTGAGTAGATGATGATATATAATCCAACACTCTATCCCTTCCCACAGTTCTCAAAGACCAGGTAGAATTTGATGCTATGGAGTCACTGGCATGTTTTTCTAGAGACAAGGAATCATCTCAAGCAAACTTTTCACAGCTTCTCCCCTACCTTGGGCTTCAGGAATTCTTAAACTCTTTCCAGTCCATTTATTTTCTTTGGTAGAGGTCGGCGCAATTAGTTGAACAGTTCTGCTAACTTGACATTCTACTATCTTGTGCAAATGGCATAACTAATCCTTCAATATTCATTTCCCTGCTCTGACCATGACTAAATTTTTTTTGCCATTATCTTGGAATGTTTCATAAGCTTCAATTCGTTCTGGTCTGTTCTTTCTGGACCCTAATAAATGCTCAAGTTACACCTTCCTATTAATCCTACTTCTATATTTCATAAATGTTCATGTTAAATTTGAACTGATTGGAGAGCTCCCTACATTTTCAAAAGCACTCTGCCTTTGCTAATATTTGCCATTATTTATTATAATTATTTGTGTAATGCATGAGGTCCGTAAGAAGAGGAAGTGTGTTGAATTTACCACTCTGTCTACTCAATCTTTCTCAGGGCTCATTCAACACTTACTCAATAGATATTCAATGGATAAAATAAAGCAGCATATTATATTGATGTTTTCTCCTTCGTTCTTATTTTTATGTGTGTTTTACATGTATTTTTAATTTTATTTGGTATTTTCATTGTTTAGTCATATTTCATCATTAAGACCTTATTTTTTTCCCCTGGGGATAAAGAATATATGTTTATTAAAAAAAATAAAAAATTATTAAAAAATGTTATTTTTTCTTTCTTTATTTTAATAATAACATTGCAGAGGGCAGATTTCTGCTTGGAGCAGAATGGAGTTTCCAACAGATTACTGAGGAAACCTAGCATTGCCTTTGGGCCAGCTTTTCCTACACAGAGAAACACATTATGTACAAATCCACTACACCACTTTTGCTCAAGGTAACATGTCCACACAACATTAGGACTTTATTTTTCATCCCAATTCCAATGCTCTCTAAAATGATTCCTTCCACTTATGGACATATTAACTTTCAACACTATGCTGTGTCCCCATTTATCAAAATTGTTCCTATCAAATAAGGTTTATCCCTCTGTTGTTCTAAAAATACTCTATATATTCCTTTCCAACAACTTTAAAAAATGTGGATATTTATTTGTTTATATGACATTTCCAAACTCCTTGTTCTAAGTACTCATGTTTTGTCCATTGGTGTATGGATGGGTGGATGGAAATATTGTTTTTAACTGTTAGATTGTTTTTAACTGTTATAATGTTTTTAACTGTAATATTGTTATTACTTTTCCTTCATAGTGTTTTTATTTTTGTTCTTTATAAGTCATATCTGTTGCTCTTGATACTGTTTTTGAGATCTTTTTTCCTCAGTCCTTTAAATATAATTTTAAAACTCATTTAATCACATCAGCAATCCTTACCAAATGTATTATCCCTGTCCCAGAAGATTTACTCTAACCTTTGTCATTAAATTATCATTTATTTATCTTAAGTCATGACCCAGGAAATCAAATGTTTTTATTTGATATTATCAACTCTATTCACCTTTTTCTTAAAAGTCATAACCTTTAATCAAAGGCACATTTAAAAAATGACAAACGTATTAAAATCTGTACAAATCATTACTCATTAGGAAAAGGCAAAAGAAAACCATAGAGACAACAAAATGTTATTCAACATAAACATAGTTGAATAGTTCCAATTAAACTTATAATAAAATATGTATTATTTCTTTTCAGAGTCACTTTAAGCTGTGTATACTAAAATTGGCAACCTTAAAGCATGTTTCTCAAACTTCATGTTCAATAAAAATTTGGTACAGCTATTATTTTTATCCTTCAGTTTTTTGTCAAGATGCAACTCAGACCACTGTGCAGTAAGTTCACTATATGTGATTTAATAATCCCTACACTTTCCTTTTCATGTTTGATAATTAATATGACACAAAATAATACCACATGGGCAATTTTGAATTCACAGTGCTTTTGATGACCAGTAGAAGGACATCTATTTGTTGTATTTAATTATAGATCAGTTAATAATCAAATTTGGTTTCAACTCTCAGATGCCAAAGAAATAGTCCATTGTTGAGAAAGAGCTCCTGTGACTCTAGATGGAAAAAGAACCCAAACAGGTGCAAATGGGACCTGGTATTCTGTCCAATTTCCTTTTTTTGTCAGACCATGTGTTATAAATTTTGGTTCATATGCAGGAATCAAACACATGGCTCCTGTCTGCTCACCTAAGACATCATAGCTATTTTACTGCACGACAAGGTGCAGGAAGGGGCTGTCAATTTTGCCGGCATCCTCTCCTCAACTGTCATCCTTCCATTGGAAGGAGAATTACGCAGAAAGCTGGAGAGGCGTATTCTTCTCCCAGGGAACCATAAATGAAAATAATTCACTTAATATTCTCTTCAACACTGGTTTTATTGACAACAACTAGGGAGACTATCCCCAGTGGGTAGGCTTGCTAATCAATTGTGACACAAAGAATACCTTTAAAATCATGAGCAGAAAGGAATTCATTAAGCAGGCCTGAGACTGCTATCTTTAGAAAGGGCTGCCTGCCAGGTTTTTCCCTTAGCCCACATCTGGGCTCTTGGCTTCTTGCCATTTCCTAACTGTATGTGTCATCCACTGTGCCCAGACTATTTGTACAAACAATATGTTTAGGCTGAACATCTGACTTCTTTCTGATAGTCCAGAATTTTGGTATGGACTAGGCAGAGGGTGCCTATGTGACCAGTCCTGTTATGGACTGAATATTTGTGTCCACTCAAAATTCATATGTTAAAATCCTGACCCCCAATCTTATAATATTGGTAGGTAGGGACTTGGAGGGGTGACTAGGTCATGAGGGTGGAGTCCTCATGAATGGGAGTAGTGCCTTTTTCAACAGACCCCAGAGAGGTCTCTCACTATATCCCTTCCTGCCACATGAGAATACAAGGGGTTGGCAGTCTGCAACCTGCAAGAGGGTTCTCACCAGATTGCAGTGATGATGGCCTGATGTGAGACTTCCAGCCTCCAGAACTGTGAGAAATAAATTTCTATAGTTTATAAGCGATCCAATCTATGGTACTTTGTTATAGTAGTCTGAATTGACTAAGACAAGCCCCAGTAAAATCCTTGGGTGCTATTTGATGGACTTCCTTTGACAGAAATATTGCACATTTGCGTGTGTGTGTGTGTGTATGTGTGTGTGTGTGTGTGTGTGTGTGTGTGTATGTGTGTGTGTGTGTGTGTGTGTGTGTGTGTGTATTTGTGATTAGAGAAAAGAGCACACACAAGCATGTCCCATCCCAGGACAGAGTGAGCATAAGGAAGTTTGCACGTGGATTTCTCCAGACTCGGCCTGTATCATTTCCCCCCACTGATCCTACCATGTATCTTTACACCATAATAAACTTCAGCTATGTGCATCACTCTGTGCTGAGTTCCAGGAGTTGATGCTAACAGATCACCGAACTTGTGTGTGGTTTTGGAGACCCTATAAAACACACCATAAATTCTAAATGCAAGCAGTTATCCTTCAAAATTTAATCAGCTTTTAGTTAACCATTTTGGAGAGAAGTCAACTTATTGATGCCTCAAGTTATCTTGAAAATGTTATTTTTTTAATAATATGGGAAGACATCTAAAGAGTAGGAAATACCTTGGAAAAGACCATTATTAAAATTTTTGCAGATATTTTTTAGCATTTATTGATACACATTCATTTTTGTGCAGCTGAGCCTTTATATTTTCTATGTTATTCTTTTTGAGTTATTATTATAGACATAAGTTATAAACATATGTTGAATTTAAAAGGCAATTATTTATAAAGTAAAGATAGGGGATGATGGAATACCTAAGTCTGTAAATTATGTTGATATATGTAAAGAGTATATATCAAATATTAAGTGAAAATATTAGAGAAAACCCATAAATGTTGGGTATAGCCAAAAACAAGCATCATATAATTATAACTAATTTAATAACATACTATCTACAAGTTAGTTCACAATCCTCAAAATAAACTTTTGAGGTGGTTATATTATTCTATATTTTACAAATGAGGAAAGCAAATTTTAGGAAAATGAATGACTTGTTACAAACAAAAACATTGCCAGGCAAGACCTGAACGTTCGTTTCCTGACTCCAAAATCAGTGCTCCTTAGTCATCATAATTGCCTCAATGCTGAGCCACAAAAATTAAAAGTGGGTTTAAAACAGAATAAAACAGTGAAATATCCAGGCTCTTATTTTTTCTCTGTTAAATCGCTTATATCCTCAGTGATGATAATTTTAAAAAGTTGTATTTGGTACACTACCAAATCTTCTGTGGAAGGTAATCTTTCTTAAGAGGAGTTGTTAAAGGAGTAATTATGAATAAAAGAGGTTTATTATGAGAGTTAAGTATACCTGGCAAACATTGGGAATAGTGTTGCAATAAAAAGTCAGTGGTCTCAAGCATCAGGTGCCTATCCTCCGTGATGTTGTCGTCAATATGGATGTGTTAACACAGGACTGAGTTCCTCTTAGGAGGCAAGCAGCCAAACCCTCCTGCAGGGACAAGTCTGCCAATTGCTGTACAAACAAATCTTCAAAGATGAAATAAAACCTTCTTGGTGTCTATGGGAATATTATTTAGACACAAATCAAATATTTAGTGATTCAACTGGAATAGCTTATCAGCACTGGCCTAGGAGGAATCATAATTAACATAACTGAATGTGGGGCCACCTCACAAGAAGTGAGAGGGATAGGACCCTGCATTTTGCCCTTCTACCACATTAGTCAAGGAAATATGTTGTGAATAATTGATGGTCACTTCCAATGACAACTGCCCATCAGTCATATCACAGAAAAATCCAAACTGAAAAGGAGCACCTTTACCATACAGAAATGAATGGCAGTATTTGGATCCTCAAGAAGGAAAACTCCTTCAGAGTACTGATTCTGGCCATCTGGAATATTCAGATACAGCCATACTCAGATCTGATGCCCTGAACAGAAGCAGAAGGAAGAGAAAGGCAGGTGAACATACTCCACAACCTCTTTGAGTAGAGCGGTTGAGGACTGAGTCCTGGGTCCAACAGACCAGGAGTCAGGCTCTATTACCAGCTAGTTGCACGACCTTAAGCAGAAGAGATCAGTTCATCTCTCCGAGGGTTAGTTTACTTATCTTCAAAATAACAATAATGACAACTACTTCCTAAGTATTGTTAAGTGAGCTAACATATATAGTATAATTTGTATAGCACCTGTGATATAGTTATTAATAAGTAGTATCCAATGTTATGTTATTATAATATTACTATTAGGCTTAAAAGGAAGTTATCAGTATTAAAATTAAGTTTTAAAAACTAAATTCATAGGATTTTTCATTCTATTAATGGCACTTATTATTCTGCAAATGATAGTGACTCTAATCTGAATAACATTATTGTGAGATTCATAAGATGATGATAAATTATCTTCTGATGTTAATCTGGCTACATGGCTATTTATAATATAATAGTAAAGGTCAAAGGAAACAACCAAATTTTAGCCAGTGTGCCAGTGTGTCCCACCCTTGGTATGAAACAGGGTATCAAACAAAGTGGTTAACTGCAATTGGTTTATTCTTTACTTTTTTCTTTTTCTTTTCTTTTCTTTTCTTTTCTTTTTTTTTTTCTGAGAGAGAGAGAGAAAGACAGTGAGCACGAGCAGGGGGAGAGGTAGAAGGAGAGGGAGAGAAAGAAACTTAAACAGTCTCCGTGCCCAGCATGGAGCCCAAAGGGGCTTAATCTCACCACTCTGAGATCATGACCTGAGCAGAAACCAAGAGTCAGGGGCTTAACTGATTGACCCACACAGGTGCCCCACAGCTGGTTTGTTGTTACAGGAGAACTTAGACTGAGTCCACTGGTTTTATCACCATGCACAGACTTCACCAGCTAAGCTGTCCAACGAATGCCATCGATTTTATGGCCCATCGAAGCTGGCTTAATAAGTATGCATATCTACACAACTACTAAAGGTTCCTACACATTATGCTGCTGGTCTTACCTAAAGTGTAATTATTTAATTTATAAAGTATAAATAATTTAATTACATAAAGTGTAATTAATTACTAATTTTTGTAGACAGGTCTATAAAAAAATTCTACTTCCAGTAAATAAAGTAACAGGAAGCAATTATTAGCCCATTAAGTTCAATATTGAGTCACCTGCTATATAAATAACTAAATATAATTTTTATAAACTAACAGGCATTCTTTATACTATAAAAATTTAGAAGTTCTTATGTGTATTAAACCTTTTATCTCAATTAATTTTGAAGCTATTTAAATTTTATATTTACTATATAGGTCCAGGCATTTTTTTTGGTTTAAGAAAAAAAAGAAATAACATGGTTTGCCTGGTGTATGACCACATGTGCTGGAGTAGAGCTTAACTGAAACTCATTTGCAATGTCCACAGAAGACCAAGGATTGAGATAAAATGGAAAAAGAACAGCTTATCATTTTTCCTGAATTAGTGTAAGAACATCTCCTATCGAACTACTACCATCTTTCTCTAGGAAACATGTACATCTGAACTGTTTGTTCTGTGATTCCACATGAGAAGATTGGTCTTCCTGGGTCAGATGAAATGCAAGGAAGCCATAAATAAATACAGTAATTTAAGTAGTCAAGAAGCAATTCAGCTTTGTATTATTCTGTGATTTTTAATATTATCAAAACATTCGGAGACTAAAGATGGAGTCATATTATGTCAGGACAGTGATCACTCTTCTGTAATTAGAAAGCAATACAATAGGGGCGCCTGGGTGGCTCAGTGGGTTAAGTCGCTGCCTTCAGCTCAGGTCAGGATCTCAGGGTCCTGGGATCGAGTCCCACATCGGGCTCTCTGCTCAGCAGGGAGCCTGCTTCCCTTCCTCTCTCTCTGCCTACCTCTCTGCCTACTTCTGATCTCTCTCTGTCAAATAAATAAATAAATCTTAAAAAAAAAAAAA